>NW_027223754.1:143188288-143788288 GCF_028538775.1 Myotis yumanensis
ATTGTGGGCTTTGAACTTGTAAGCAAATACATTTGTAGTGATTCTACTTGCTATGTTTGAGACTTGCTTTTAATACTCATTTTGTGTCTTTAGTTGCACTAATCAGGTGTAGTCTTCCTATGCTCTCTACTCAATATCCCCCGTGGTAAATAGGGACTCCTGTCTCTGGTCGACTGGAATTTGAATGCTTCCTTTCGAGGCTCTGGTTCAGTTTACAGCACTCTGGTTGCTCAGTTTTCTGGAGTTTCACCCCATGCATGTGCAATTTAGTAGATGTCAGCTCGGTTAAGCTATAGTACTCAGTTATTTAATCAAGCAGTAATTTAAGTTTCTGTGAAGGCATTTCGTAGATGTAGCTAATATCCACAATCAGTTGACATTATGTGAAAGAAATTATAATTGATAATGTGGGTGGGCCTCATCCAATCATTTGGAGGCCTTAAGAGCAAAAGTTGACTTTTTTCTGATGTAGAAATTCTACCTCAAGACTAAGGCACCATCAATTCCTATTTTAGTTTCCAGCCTGTCATTCTGCCCTCTAGTTTTCAGACTTGCCAGCCCCCCCAGATCATGTGAGCCAATTCTTTAATTTCTGAAATTCTCTCTGTTTCCCTGTCTGTCTGTCTCTCTTTCTCCCTGTCTCTCTCTCTCCCCTATTGTTTCTGTTTCTTTGGGGACCCATGACTGATAATCAATAAAAATTCAAGGGGCTGGGGCATGGAAATCTCTGGAACTCTCTTTCTATGCAGGTTTCTCCTCTCTGGACTATGCCCTGACATTTACAGCTGCCTCAGCGTCCATGAACTCCAATCTTTGGCTCCTCGGTTAAACAGGATAGCATGTTCTGTGTAGACTTTCCCTGCTCCTCGGTTTGCTCAGGGAGAATTCCGGGTCAATCATAGCCTTCACTTTCTTTCTCTTCTTTCAATGATCATGGCCTAGCATGACTAGCTGTCCAGTGACTGAAAGGACATATTTCTTACACTTTGTTCATTTTTCTGGTTATTTAGGATAGGAGGTTAATCCAGTCCTTCTTATTCCATGGTGTTCAGAAGCCTGTCTCTTGATCTTCAACATTAGTCAGGCAAGAACTCAATTAGGAATCTCCATTTAAAAATTATATTGGAATAAGTTTTTCGTCGTAAGGAAATAGATATTCATTGTTCTATTTTCAGTGAAATAGAAGTAGAAAAATTTCATATATAGGCACTCTCATATGTTTGCATTGCAATTTATTTTCACACTGAGGTAGGCTTCCATTTTGATCTCCGCTAGTGTATAATCAATCTTTTCTCCATTCATACACTGTCTTCATAAGGATATCTGAGTAAATCAAGGGTCCACTGAAAGGTCACAATCGTGTGTTGTTTTTTGTTGTTGTTTAATATGTTATTTTATATCTGTTCAGAGCCACAATCTCTGGGCATTCTTGACAAATGTAAGTAATAGAACTTTCATCTCTGCACTGTGACCAGGACTGGTCAGCTACCTTTTTTTATAGATTTATTTCATTGCTTTGGGGCATCAACTTGCCATAAGTTTGAAAAAAATCCCCCCCTGAGCTAATAATATCATTCCCATTTCTTCCTCTTCTTACCACTTTTCTGGGTCTAATGAATTTATTTGAAACTTTTCCTCCCGTGTTCACATACTGCTGCTCCTTTTTCTTTTATTGATTTATTTCAGGTCTAGTATAACTGGAAAATTACTCCTTTTTGCAGCATTAATTTTTTGTATTATTATTTTTTCCATTTCAGTAAGTATATGACAGATATAAGACTTAGTTGCCCTTCTTATGTAATAATGATTGAGTTGCCTATAATGGACAAATAGAAAATGTTTTATATAAAATGCTTTAATGGAAACACTTTTCCTTGTTTAAAAACCTAGTATATTCCATTTTTATGCCTATCTGATGCTATTTCTCAACTCTCAATTTGGGTTTCCCTGGTGGGAGTCATCATTACTTGCTCTTGGCAAGCAGAAAGATTGGAACAAACTCATTTAGTTTCTCCCATTCCTTTTATCCCTTATTTTTAAATCACCCCAGTAATGAGATGGTTGTAAAATGATTTCATTTTCATTCTCCAATGCCATTTTTTTCTCTTACTGAAGTATTTCCCTATTACCTTGTACTCTATTTGAATCCCCATTAAAATATTTTTGTGTGTGTTAGCTATGCGTATTCTCCCTCAGTCATGACTACAGCAATTGGATTTTGACTGGTATTTATGAATCTTAAAAATGTGGTTATTATAAGACCCTGATTTGTGTGACATTAATAACTTTGATAATTATGTTAATATTCTTACAACATAAATACATTACTCATGGGACTGAGTGTCATTGTTATCTAATGCACTGTTTACCTTTAGTTTTGTGGTTAACTTATTAGAAAAATAAATTAGTTGAGGACACTCAAAGAACATTACTCAAAAAAATGTTTACTTCATTTTTTCCCCCCTCAACACTATGGACAGTTAAAGATAGTGAGTAATCAATAAGAAGTATTTGTAATCAATGAAATCATTTAAGCATTTTTAATGGTAATATATATTGGATAGTTAGAATTGTGCCATTCGCATATTTTTTTTCCTTTATTACACTCATATTTCACTTGATTGATATTCCTTTTAATACAAAATCTGAAACCATGTCTCTTAGAAACTGTCAACATTAAATCCAGGTATTTTATCTAGATTGTCTAAAATAAATACCTTATTCTTATAGGTGAGTTCATTTTAATTAGTTACTCTCTGACTGTAGAGGGGACCAACACTATATTCCATTTTCAATATCGGATCTAAGTTGCTATGGTCAAATAAAAAGCTGTGAAGCCCTGGACAGTGTGGCTCAATTGCTTGAAGTGTCTTCCTGGGCATTGAAAGATCATGGGTTTGATTCCCAGTCAGAGCACATACATAGATACCTAGGCTGGGGGTTGGATACCCAGCCCTGGTTGGGACTCCTGTAGGAGGCAGCTGATGCATTTTTCTCTGACACTGATGTCTCTCTCTCTCTCTCTCTCTCTCTCTCTCTCTCCCTCTCTCTCCTTCTTTCCATCTCTCTAACAATCAATAAGCATATCCTCAGGTGAGGATTGAAGGAAAAAATAATAAAATAAATTCATAAAAAGCTATGAAGTCACGAGAATCAATGTTATCTTTTTAAGTATATAGAATATCCATTTTGGCTAATTTAAAATAAAATAACCACTTCTATAAAATGTAATCCTCTCTAATGTTTTCTAATTCCAATATTATAACAAGAGGTTTCTATATTTTATTTTAAATCTTGCAATCACAGTGTCCTTTTTTATAATATTTCAAATTATTTTGTAAAAAAATAATTTATTTTGATATTATTTATGTTATTATCTGAAAATATTCATTGTATAAGTAGTCAAATTTTTGTGTTGTTCTTAATGTTGATTTTATAAACATTTTTTCCCTCAATGTTAAAATAAATTTTTCCCATATCCCTTTTCTGTTTCCTAAAGATAATGAATCAAAGGTAGATAAGGAAGTTTGATCTGAAATAATAAAAATATATGTTAAAATGTTATATTAGTCAAGGTTTTAAGAAAAAAATTTATATCATATTTCTAGACTTTAAAAACACAGAACTACAGAGCCTCCATTAGCCCTTGGCATGCTATGATTGTTCCTCAACTTTTGTCTCATCTCTTACTTTCATAATCTCTTGTAAATCATATTTAATCAGTAACAAATACAGACTCCTTATGGACTGTAGACTGGTATTAATTTTACTTCTTTTACATTTGATACCTATGTCCTTATCTCCTTTTATACACTTTTTTTTTTTTTTGCCCAATTACATTCTACCCGACCTCTCTCTGATGTTATTTCCATAGTTAGAAATATTGATCTTACTTTTAGGAGCTTGACAATAAAGTACCACAGTTTACCACATGTCTAAATTTTCTAATGATGCTACTTATGGGGAAATTGTACCTTTTTATAGATTTTACATTCCTTTATTTAGAGGCAGGGTGTATTTGTTCCTGTTAAAAAATAAATTTTCTCACTTGTTAAATCATTTGGAATGGAAACGTGGCAGGCATAATAAAAGAATTGATTTACCCTGACTCTGCTACTATTTCTGTGAATTTAAATTGGCATTTAAACATCCCGGTCTCTTCTTTTGAAAAAATGAATTGTTAGGCTGGATTGTCACCAGGATCTTCAGCTTTAAATGTATAAATTCTTGTTTTCTAATTCACATATCTAATTAAGTAGAAATTATAAATAAACAATTTCGGTCAGAGGATAAATAATTCAATTAGATTAGATAGTGATGACTGTCAGAAGGCTGAAATGGAGCTCAGTGGTGTAAACTAACAATAGATGGACTGGGTCATCTATATATATAAAGCCTAAGTGACTGGCCCACTGGCTGACCATTCGACTGTCCTACCAGTAGCTATGATGCACACTGACCACCAGGGGGCAGGTGCTCAATGCAGGAGCTGCTGAGCTGTGGTGACTTGGTAGCTGTGGTTCTTGGGTGACGCACCTGGAACCAGAGAGGAGGGAGCCTGATTCTCAGGTGCATTACCCAAGAACCACCCTCTTGCAATCCAGGACCCCTTGGGGGATGTCGGAGAGCCAGTTTTGGCCAAGGGACCCCACCGGTGCACGAATCCATGCACCAGGCCTCTAGCTCATTGGCTCCCCACTTTGGGTCTGGTTCCCCATTAGGCCTCTAGCCCATTGTAGAGGTCATGGGTCTGACCCTTACAGAAACTTTTCAACTTGATTAGCTAAATGATGAGACGTACAGGACCTACTGGCTGCGGCCCCGACGTCTGGCACCCATGCCGGCCCATTCACTTAATATCGATTTCCAGAGGAGGCAGCCGATTTTCCCACTACCGCTCTCGGCTGGGAAACCAGCTACGGCTTCCCTCCTTCCAGTGGACAGTAGCACCAGCTGGCAACCTCAGGGGAGGAAAGGAGGCGAAGGAGCAGTTCAGGTGGGAAGAAGGAGGTTCCTGCCACCACCACAGGACTCTGCCTGGGTGGAAGGACCTGGGTGGAAGAGCCTGACATTGAGTAGGGTCCTGCCTAGGCCAACTAGATTCCAGGCTAAGTAAATCCTGTTTGCTAAAAATTGCATTTTGCAGCTAAATACCCACAAGTTGTCAGTTACCACCAAACTTAGGGTAAAGTGAGATGAAACAAGCAAGACAGATACAGAGAGAAAGTGACATAATATTGGGAGAAGAGAGGAGGGAGCCTGATTCTGGGTTGCGTCACCTGAGAACCACCCTCTGGCAATCCGGGACCCCTCAGGGGATGTCAGAGAGCCAGTTTCGGGCCTGATTCCCACAGGCCAGGCCTAGGGACTCCACCAGTGCACGAATCTGTGCACCAGGCCTCTAGTTGTTATATAAACCACCTGTGACTAACTTCATGTCTACCCCGCATTTGTTCATCATTTATGCCATGGGAAAGACACTGCTCAAAATGTTGCCCTTTTAATTCTTTGTGAACTTTACCTGGTAGTTTATTCTTCATTTCATTAACTTTTTGTCTTGTCATTGTCATACCCCAGAACCCCAATCTTTTATACTGCTTTACTCTGAAATCATAACAAACATTATGCTTACCCAACACCATCTTCAATTGTTTTATTTTCCTTTTCAGTTATTACTTTTTGTTTTGTTTGTATTTATTTATTTGTTTGTTTGTTTGTTTATTTATTTATTTTTCTCATCCTATATTATAAGGTGCTAATATGCTAATTAGAGCAAACAGCAGAACTACCATCTGGACGATATTCCGGACGACTGTCCGGGTGACCTTCCATACGAAGCCGGGGCTGTGAGGGCCAGCCAAGGCAGCCGGGGCTGCAAGGGCTGGCCAAGACTGCAAGGGGCTGCGAGGGTCGCAAGGGGCTGCGAGGTTCGCCCGAGGCTGCGAGGGGCTACGAGGGTTGGCTGGGATGGGAGGGGCTGTGAGGACCGGCCAGGGCTTCAAGGGCAGGCCGAGGCAGCTGGGGCTGCTAGGGCCAAACCCCTTGCACGAATTTCATGCATAGGGCCTCTAGTTTATTACTAAAGCAAATGTTCTCCTTATATCTTGCTTCCTCCTTTATTATCTTACTAGAGGCCTGGTGCATGAATTCGTGCACGGGTGGGGTCCCTTGGACTGGCTGTTGATTAGGGCTGATTGGGGCCATCTTGCCCAGTCCTGATCGGGTCCTATAGGGTCTGGCCAGCCGGGGGGAAAGACCAAGGGAGGTTGGCCGGCCACAGGAGGTTGGCTGTGGGAGCGCACTGACCACCAGGGGGCAGCTCCTGTATTAAGCATCTGTCCCCTGGTAGTCAGTGAGCATCATGGATACCAGCTGGTTGCCTGTTTGTCCAGTAGTAACAGTTGCTTAGGCTTTTATATATATAGATAGGAACTTTCCCCCTCTATGCTGTATGCCAAAATTATCCAGTGAAGTCCAGAGACTGGAGGAATGTAATGTTGGCTTTCTTCATGTCTGCACTCAGATGGCTGAGCCTTGATGGATAAGCATCACAATATCAGACAGAATGATAAACTAATCATTCATAATCACCAGTATTATGAGCCTTTTGACTACCTGTTCAATCAATTACTTTAAAATATTTTTGAGCTTTGTGAAACTTCCCATTTCTCTCATCACAGTCTGTTCTCAATAGAAAGTCAAACTTCCTCTTCAGAAAGAAAAGAGGAAATAGTAAAAAATTATCTCAAATTCCCAATACCAATTTAAAAACCACCTTTCTATTCTTTCTTCTTTGTAACAAAACTGGGGTTGTCACTCTTCCTTTTTAAAATCAATTTTTAAACTGTCCTTTAGCTATTTCATTCCTCTTCCTTTTATATACAGTGTCTTCAACTTTTTCAACTGTACTATATCGCCCATATATATTTATACATCTATACTAATAAAAGGGTAATATACTAATTAGACCGGATAGACCGGACATCTTCTGGATGTCCTTCCGGACAAAGCCGCTGCGGCTGCGAGGGCCAAGAGCAGGCAGCTGGCAGAGGCAGCAGCAGCAGGGTGGTGGGGGCAGCACCTTCCCCTGATTGACCTGGTTGCTTCCTGCAGAGGTAGGACATCCCCTGAGGGCTCCCGGACTGTGAGAGGGGGCAGGCCAGGCTGAGGAACCACCCCCCACCCCAGTGCATGAATTTTCGTGCACCAGGCCTCTAGTATTAAAATAGAGCAATATAAACAAAAAATTCTCTTTTGAAGACACATTTTCCTTGTATGTTCCTAAAGTTTTCTTATCTTTTCAAAAATCATTGCTACTGCAACGACTACTACTATTGCTAGTGTTACTAATAACACATGTCAACTTTGAGCACTTAAATCTCAGTGCATTTTTATAGAGGCTGTAGGAGGTAGGTTTTGGGGTACTATTATTAAAACCCTTTTACACAGAGGAAAGTGAAACTGGGAGATTATGTGATTTGACCAAGATCTCATAGCCAGTAGAGGCAGCAGAGGTTTATAAACTCAATAATATGGCTACAGAGCCCAGGCTCTTTAGCACTATTTTATCATTCTCAGACCATTACAACCCTAACTACTGTCATCTGCTTCAGTCCCACTTCCAGAGTCCGTTCTGATGGAGCTATAGCAGTCGCTGAGCTTTGTGTGATAAGAAGAGCACTTGACTTGGATTGCAACCAACCAAAAGAGCAAAGTACAAATCCATCCTCCTCTCTGTGTCTTCCGGAGAGCCAGTGAGCTTCTCTGAGGCTTTCTCCCTGCCTAACAAGAGGGAATCATAATATTAAATCTACCTAGCCCACAGCTGTATCTTCAAGTAACAATGACAGAATTAATATAAAAGTATTCGTAAATCACTCTACAAATTTAAGCAATATCAAGGTATCATTTGCCCTAGCATTTTTCCGTTAGAATGTAGAGTAAGAATTGGGCTAAATATCTGTTTGAGACGTATCTTATAACCTTGAATCTCAATTTCATCATGTGTAAAATGGAAGTAAAAATTAATAACCTTAGAAGTTAAGGTATTTTAGGTTTTTGTAAAGTGGCATGTATATGGTGTGATACATATGCTAATTCCCCAATAAAAATGAATTCTCCTAAGTCTTTCCCACTGCCCTAGGTAGTAGGATTCAATGATCCAAAACCTGAATTGAATCCTACTACCCTTTATATTTGTTTGGCTTGGCTCATTGAATCCTACTTCTTTTTTATGTTTGTTTAGTTTTTCCAATTCTTTCTATCCCTTAGGCCCTGGGTCCTATATTCTTTTGACCAAGTAAGAGTTTCTCTCTTTCAATTTTGACAAAATCAAACTGGATTGATTATTTTTTCATGGTTCTTACCACTTCATTCTTCCTGATTACACAGCTGTGCTTCACTGATTCTCTTTCAGACTACAATTCAACCCTGAATCTTTGCTCCTTGTTAGGGACTCTGCATTGCTCTCTTGTTTGTGTGTGAGCATGTAGGCCTATTTTAAATAAATTTTTATTTTTTATAATTTTATCTTATTTTTTACTTATGCATAGTGCTGACATAGTACAATTATTTAAATAATTTACATAATTTAAATAGTTAGGGTGTTCTCAAGTATATTCCCAAACTGCCACAGAGCTAGCTTGTTTCCTAATGTAGAACTTTCAAATGTGGTAAGAAACAGGATGCTTCTTTCTCAGATTATTCTTCAACCATGGCAATGGCAGTCCCAGAGGAAACAACTTTGAATGTAATTCCCTGGGCGGGGACGGGGGGCACCACATACTCCTCTTTGCATGCCCTTCTCATTCTGGCATATTCATGCTGCAGAGCTTTTCCAGATTTTTCCTCCAGTGAAAATATTTTTCTTTTTAGGAATATAATTTGTCACGTATCCAATGAACAATTTTGATGCAATTGTTAAGAAAATTCTGCCATCCTTTTTTTTTTTTTTGGACCAAGACTTGAGGTTTCTTACATTACATTGTATACTTGGTGGTGAAGGGCAGGCAGCAGTGTGCTCCGTGACCTGCATTTCTAATGGAACTAAGAGGAGATGTTAAATTTTCATCTTGTTCAGCTTTCTTTTTCTTGTTGTGAGGGTGGAAATGATGACTTCCAAGCTCCATGCATGCCAGGCAGAACAGCTTGTTCCTTTTTATTGGTGTATAACATTTATTGTATGGATGTATCTTAGTCTGTTTAAGTATTAACCTGTTTCTAGTTTTTGATTTTTAAACATAAACCCCCTAAAAATGAATAGGTTTTTGTGTGAATGTAAGTTTTCATTTCTCTGAGATAAATTCCCAGAAGTGCAATTATTGGGTTTTATGGTAGTTGCATGTTTAGTATTCAAAACAACAACAACAATAAAAAAGTTGCAACTACTTTTCAAGAATAACTGTGTCATTTTACATTCTCAGCAGCATGAGTGATGGAGTTTCTTCACTACCTCACCAGAATTCAGTGGTTTTATTATTTATTTACTAGGGGCCCAGTGCATGAATTCATGAACCTTGAAAGGAACTGTGGGCCATGCGGCTGCTGTGGGCATAGGGGCGGGTCTCAACCTATCTTCTGCGCCCCCGCTCGGCCCCCCTCTCACTGTGGCCCTCCAGTCCCCTGTCTGCAGGCAGCCCTGCTCCTGCCACCACTGCTCCTATGTGCTGATCAGCGCTGGCCCTGCTCACACCCGCTGATGGAGGGAAGCAATTGGGGCTGGCGCCAGCAGCAGATGCGAGTCCCGGACGGGAGCAAAGAATTTTCAGTAACCACCAGAGGCTCGTCCTGATCACAGTGACCGGCTCCCCTCCTTGGTCTGGCACCCCTGCTCACCTGTTCCACCATCTCTCCATGGCTGAAACCTGCCATGTTCTGCACTCTGCCGCCTGCTGCCGATGCCCACCATGTTCTGCGTGCGCTCCCTGGTGATCAGTGCACGTCATAGTGACAGGATGTTCGGTTGTTCTCTTCTGCTGTTCAGTCTATTTGCATATTAGCCTTTTATAATATAGGATTTTTTTAGCCATTTCATTCTGTGTTTAGTAATATCACAGTATAGTTTTGATTTGCATTTTCATAATGGCTAGTGATATTAACTTCTTTATATGTGTTTATTTGCCATATATATATATATTATTCAATAAAATGTTGCTTCATGTCTTTAGCCCATCAAGTAATTGTATCATTAGTGTTTTTTTTTTACTGTTTACATTGAGATTTCTTAATATATTCTCCAGATATTAGCTCCTTGTTAGATGTGTTTGCAAGTCTCCCAGGCTAGCTTGTCTTTTCATTCTCCTGATAAGGTCTTTACAGAGCAAAATTTTTAATTTTGAGGAGCTCCAATTTATCAATTTTCCTACAATGGAATGTGTTTTTGGTATTAGGTTAAAAAAATTTTGCTTAGCCCTAGATATCATAGATTTTCTAATTCTGGGTTCTCTACTCTGATCCACTGACATATACCTATGCTTATGCCATACTTCCCTGTCTTGATTATTTTAGTTCTTTTTTTAAAATATATTTTATTGAGTTTTTACAGAGAGGAAGGGAGAGAGATAGAGAGTTAGAAACATCGATGAGAGAGAAACATCGATCAGCTGCCTCCTGCACATCTCCTACTGGGGATGTGCCTGCAACCAAGGTACATGCCCTTGACCGGAATCGAACCTGGGACCTTTCAGTCCGCAGGCCGACGCTCTATCCACTGAGCCAAACCGGTTTCAGCTATTTTAGTTCTTTAATAAGCCATAATATCAGGCTATTATGCCTTCTCCTTTATTCTTCTTTGTTAAAATTATTTATAATATTTTAAGTTAAAAAAACAATATATAAAAGCACAAAGCAAAATATTTTAAGTGATAGAAGATTCATGTGTTTCTTGGGAGTATATTTTTGGAAACTTTTAAAGAAAAATCTCCCCTTTTGATCACAGAGGAGGGTATACATTGGTTTTTCAGATGTACAGCCTTCCTGATGAGCTTAAGACGAATGCTTCTAACTACACAGGACAGCTCAAAGGTCCATTGCTTTACATCTTTTAACTGAAAAGAGTTGAAGCAAAATTTGGCCTTGGTTGCAATTCTGTTCATATTGTAGTGGTTGATTTTGACAGGACCATGTTGTTTTGCTTATCACAATGACTCAAGAAGGTTAGAAGACTAATCTTATTTTAAAATATATATTTTTATTGATTTCAGAGATGAAAGGAGAGGGAGAGAGATAGAAACATCAATGATGAGAGAGAATCATTGATAGGCTGCCTCCTGAACACCCCCTAATCAGGATCGAGCCCGCAAGCCAGGCATGTGCTCTTGACCAGAATTGAACCTGGGACCCTTCAGTCCACAGGCCAACACCCCATCCACTGAGCTAAACCAGCTAGGGCTAGAAGCCTAATCTTTTTGTGTGGTATGACCAGGGAGAAGCTTGGATCAATTTTGAAAAAGCTCCTTTTGTGCCATTATTCATAGATAGAGAAGCTAGAAGCCTAATCTTTTTGTGTGGTATGACCAGGGAGAAGCTTGGATCAATTTTGAAAAAGCTCCTTTTGTGCCATTATTCATAGATAGAGAACGGATTAGCTTTGTCCCCACATGTTTAGTTTTTCTAGTGTCAGAAAGGCTCATGTTAAGCTGATATTGTCCACACAAATTTGGAGATAAAGTAATTAAGCAGAAAAGTCCATTAGCTATTACTTACAGGACAGAATTAAACTGTTCTACACAGGAAACAGGGGTAGAAAACAGGGCTTCTCTCTTTAGTTGATTTGCTGGGAGTGTGTTTTACTGCCTAAGGCGGATTAAAATGAGTCTCTACTGATCCACCTTCAGAACTCTTTGGCAGGAAGATTGCTTCATCAAGGGGTGCTGCATCCTGGAATAGGCAGAATTTTGTATGGTGGATGTTGGAAGAAAGCAGCACCTTCTCTGAAAGTAATTTGGAGAAATTTTATAGAAAAACTAGAGGCCCAGTGTATGGATCCCTACACATTGAAAATAAATTAATTAGAAGGTGGCTGGTGGGGCGGGACTGGAGGAGACTGGACTGACAGGCCCTGGAGCCAACATCCCATGGACCCTCCCTGGCTGGTCCCACCTGGGGTGGCACTGGGGCTCGAAGGGCCTCTGTGGAGTGAGTGGAGTCCTTCTGACAGGAGAGGTTCCTCGGCCTGGCCACCAGGGATCAGGCTGAAACCAGCTCTCTGACATCCCCCAAGGGGTCCTGGATTGAGAGAGGGCAGTTCTCGGGTGATGCACCCCGGAATCAAGCTGCCTCCTCTCTGGTTCCAGGTGCGTCACCTGAGAACCGCAGCTGCCAAGTCACCACAGCTCAGCAGCTTCTGCATTGAGCATCTGCCCCCTGATGGTCATTGTGCATCATAACTACAGGTCAGATGGTTGGACGGTAGCTTAGGCTTTTATATGTATAGATAATGGTTTCAATAAAGGTCCAAATATATTTTCTCTGCTGTATCATTTGGCTTGACAAGCAGCATATGAAAAGACAGGGAAATATGCAGTAGAGCAGAAAGTGATATAAAAGCAATATCAAAAAAATCAAATCTTAATTATTTCTGCTAAGTAATTTGTAGACAGAAATAAGCTTGGGGAAGTATCAGGCTGAGCCAGATTACCCAGAATGCAATAATAATGGAAAAGATACTAATAAAATGGAATGTCATTACCTTTATCATTTTACCAACCCAAATCCTCCCTCCACTATTTTATTTAGGGAAATACTTCTCTTCTCATTTAAATCATATTGTTCTGATGGAGATGTTTGGTCACAGTGCTATTTCTCCTTGGCCACAGGAGTGATCATGTGACCCAGTTAAGCCAACCATAGATTTTCAGCCTGTAGTCATAACAATTATTTTTATTATGGGCTCATGTATCAAGCTGGGTCTATCAGACCATTTTCTAAGAGTTACCTTCTGAATACTTGGAGTCAGTATGCTAGAATGTAAGGGAAAGTAAGCTTATTAAAATTCAAAGAGAAAAGATTCTTTAGATTCATTTTTTTCTGAGATCAGTTATACCCTATTTTTTCTTCAGTTGGTTAGTTGAGCTAATAATGTTTTCAAATTTTTGTTTTTGTGCAAAAAAAAAAAAAAAAAAATGTTTCCAAATCTTAGCTATGGTAAATTGTGCTGCAATGATCTTATGGGTTCATATATCTTTTCTGATTGGTGTTTCTAGTTTCTTGGGATATATTCCTAGAAGTGGGATCACTGGGTCAAATGGGAGTTCCATTTTTAGTTTTTTGAGAAAACTCCATACTATTGTCCACAGTGGCTGCACCAGTTTGCATTCCCACCAGCAGTGCACCAGGGTTCCTTTTTCTCTGCATCCTCGCCAGCACTTGTCCTTTGTTGATTTGTTGATGATGGCCATTCTGACAGGTGTGAGATAGTACCTCATTATCGTTTTGATTTGCATCTTTCTGATGATTAGTGACTTTGAGCATGTTTTCATATGTCTCTTGGCCTTCCTTATGTCCTCTTTTGAAAAGTATCTATTTAGGTCCTTTGCCCATTTTTTTTTTGATTGGGTTATTTATCTTCCTTTGTTAAGTTGTATGAGTTCTCTGTAAATGTAGATTAAACCCTTATCGGTGATAAGATTGGCAAGTATGTTCTCCCATGCAGTGGGGTTTCTTGTTGTTTTGTTGATGGTTTCTTTGCTGTACAGAAGCTTTTTATTTTGATGAACAGCGTAAGTGCCCATTAGCAGATGAGTGGATCAAAAAACTGTGGTACATCTACACAATGAAATATTATGCTGCTATAAAAAAGAAGAAATTTTTATCATTTGCAACAGCATGGATGGAACTAGAGAGCATTATGCTAAGTGAAATAAGCCAGTAAGAGAAAGATAAATATCACATGATCTCACTCATTTGTGGAATATAGTGAACAAAATAAACTGATAAAAAACACACAGAAAAAACCAGATCCAGAGACAGAGAAGCATTGATCAGACCGTCAAACCACAGAGGGAAGGTAGGGGAAGGTGGGGGTAAAGGGGGAGAGATCAACCAAAGGACTTGTATGCATGCATATAAGCCTAACCAATGGCCACAGACACCAGGGGGATGAGGGCATGACTGGGGGGTGGGGGGGCAATGGGGGAATAAGGACACATATGTAATACCTTAGTCAATAAAGAAAAGAAAAGAAAAGAAAAAAATGTGTTTTTGCTTATTTATACTTTTTTTATAACACCTTTTTTTAAAGAGTAGTTTTAGTTTTACAACAACATTGAGACAAAGTACAAAGATTTCCTGTCCCCACACATGCTTAGCCTTCCCATCTATCAATAGCATTCACCAGAACTGTCAAATTTTCACTACATGACACATGATAATCACCCCAAATCCATAGTTTACCTTAGGGTTCAATCTTGATGTACATTCTATGGATATGAAAAAATGTATAATGGCATACACCCACTATTATAATATTATACAGAGTGTTTTCACTGCTGTTTCCATAGTTTTTATTTTTCCAGAATGTCGAATAGTTGGAATCATACAGTATGTGGACTTTCAAATTGGCCTTTTTCACTTAGTAACATGTATTCAAACTTCCTCCATGTGCTTTTTCTTCTTAGTCCTGGAGAATATTCCATTGTCTTTATGTATCACATTTTATGTAATTATTCACCTTCTTAAAGGTTGTTTTAAAAAATTTGTAATTATAAATAAAGCTAATATAAATGTGTGTGAAGAATTTAATGAGACATACGTTTTTAAGTCCTTTGGAATACTAAAGAACACAATTGTTGGATATGTATGATAAGACTATGTTTAGTCTTGTAAGAAACTACAGAAGTGTTTTGCATTCCCACCAGCAATGTATGAGAGTTCCTGTTGCTCCACATCTTCACCAGGGTTAAGTATTCTCAGTGTTCTGGATTTGAGACATTCTAGTAGACATATAGTAGTATCTCATTGTAGCTTTGATTTGCATGTCTTTGATAAAAATATGATTTAGAGAATCTTTATATGCCTATGTGACATCTACATATTGTTTTTGGTGAGATGTCTGTTCAGTTCTTTAACCAAATTTTTAATAGGATTGTTTGCTTTCTTGTTCAGTTTAAAGAATTCTTTTTATATTTTAGGTAACAGTTCTTTATCAGATGTGCCTTTTATAAATATTTTCTCCAAGTCTGTGGCTTGTCTCCAAATTCTCTTTATGTTATCTATTGCAGAGCAGACGTTTTCTAATTTTAATGAAATCCAGTTTGCCAATTAGTTATTTTATGTATCATGTCTTTGGTGTTGTATATGAGCATCATCATATCTAAAGTCATCTAGGTTTTGTCTTATCTTCTAGGAGTTCTATATTTATATGTCTATCATCCATTTTGAGTTAATTTCTGTGAAAAGTATGAGATCTGTGTCTAGATTTAATTATACATGTGGATGTCCTCTTGTTCCAGCATATTTGTTGAAGAGACTGTCTTTGCTGCATTGCATTGTCTTTACTTCTTTGACAAAAATTACTTGATTATATTTATAGGGGTACTATTTCTTGGGTCTCTAATTTGTTCTATTAAAATATTTTCTTCTTCTTCTTCTTCTTCTTCTTCTTCTTCTTCTTCTTCTTCTTCTTCTTCTTCTTCTTCCTCTTCTTCTTCTTCTTCTTCTTCCTCTTCTTCCCCTTCCCCTTCCCCTTCCCTTCCCCTTCCCCTTCCCCTTCTCCTTCTCCTTCTCCTTCTCCTTCTCCTTCTCCTCCTCCTCCTCCTCCTCCTCCTCCTCCTCCTCCTCCTCCTTTCCTTCTTCTCCTTCTCCTTCTCCTTCTCCTTCTCCTTCTCCTTCTCCTTCTCCTTCTCCTTCTCCTTCTCCTTCTCCTTCTTCTTCTTGACTCATAGGAGAGAACACTGAAATAGGTTAGACTCTGTTGCTATAGCAAGCTAAAATTGTGTCAGACAGTTTTGATCATCTGCCACAGAATGAAGCTTGCAATTTGTCTATTCATTTACCAATACCACATTGTCTTGATAACCGTAGCTTTATAGAAAGTCTTGAAGTTGGGTAGCATCCTACACCTAAATATTTTGGGGGTGCTAATGTAAATGGTGTTGTGTTTCTAAATTCAAATTCCATTTGTTCATTGTAGTATAGAGGAAACTAATTAACTATTGTATATTAAGCTTGTATCTTCCAACTTGCTACAGTCACTTATTAGTTTCAGAATGATTTTTGTTGATTCTTTTGGATTTTTTACATAAACAATCATATTATCTGGGAGCCAAAGACAATTTTATGTATTGCTTCCCAATATGTTTTCCTTTCCTTTCCTTTCCTTTCCTTTCCTTTCCTTTCCTTTCCTTTCCTTTCCTTTCCTTCCCTTTCCTTTTCCTTTTCCTTTTCCTTTCCTTTTCTCTCTATATTGTTGAAAAGAGTGATGAAAGAGGTCATCCTTGCTACTTAATCTTGGTGGGAAAGCTTTAACTTTCTCACCATTAAACATGAGGTTTTCAAAATAGATAGTATTTATTAAGTTGAGAAATTTCTTTTACTCTTGATTTACTGATAGTTTTTATCATGAAAGGATGTTGGATTGTGTCAAATGCTTTTTCTGCTTCTATTGATGTGATAATGTGGTTTTTCATTTTTAGTCCATTATGATAATAAATTTCATTTACTAATTTTCAAATGTTGAACCAGCTTTGCATAACTAGGAAAAACCCCATTTGGTCATGGTCATGTTAGTTGTTTGTTTTAATCATTTTTTAATTTGATTTGCAAATATTTTATTGAGGATTTTAGCATCTATGTTCATGAGACATATAGGTCTTTAGTTTTTGTTGTTTTTATAATGTCTTTGTCTGGTTTCATATAAGGAAATAGGAAATATTCACTCTGCTTATATAATCTGAAATAGATTATAGAGAGTTGGTATAATTTCTTCCTTAAACTTTTGGTAAAATTTAGTAAACCCACCTGGGCCTGGTGCTTTCTGTCTTTTTGTTTTGATAAGTGATTAATTATTGATGTAATTTTTTAAATCCTCACCTGAGGATATATATCTATATATATATATCTACTAGAGGCCCGGTGCACAAAAATTTGTGCACTCAGGCGGGAAAGGGGGGTCCCTCAGCCCAGCCTGTGCCCTCTCGCAGTCTGGGACCCCTCGGGAGATAACGACCTGCTGGCTTAGGCCTGCTCCTGGGTGGCAGAGGACACGCCCAATCCCTAGGTGCAGCCCCTGGTCGGGCTAAGAGCAGGGCTGATTGGGGAGTTGGGGCGCCGCCCCCTGTCATGCACAGAGCAGGGCGGATTGGGAGGTTGTGATGCCACCCTCAGTCACGCTCAGGGTAGGGCTGATTGGGGGGTTGGGGCACCGCCCCCTATCACACTCAAGGCAGGGTCAATGGGGAGGTTGTGGCACCACCCCCTGTGATGCACAGAGCAGGGCCAATCAGGGGGTTGGGGCGCTGCCCCCTGTCACTCACAGAGCAGGGCCCATCAGGGGGTTGGGGAGCTCCCCCCTGTCATGCACAGAGCAGGGCCGATCAGGCTGTTGGGGCACCACCACTGTCAAACTCAGGGCAGGGCCGATGGGGAGGTTATGTCTCTACCCTGTCACACACAGAGCAGGGCCCATGGAGGGGGGGTGGGGGGTTGGGGCACCATCCCCTGTCACACACAGAGCAGGGCTGATCAGGGGGTTGGGACGCCACACCCTGTCACACACAGAGCCGCAGGGCGATCAGGGGGTTTGGGCGCTGCCCCCTGTCATGCTGATCTGGTGCCAGGAGACCTCTCGGCTCCACTGATCCCGGTGCTGGGAGGCATATTACCCTTTTACTATATAGGACAGAGGCCTGGGGGCCGGCTGGTTTGCCCTGAAGGGTGTCCTGGATCAGGGTGGGGGTCCCCACTGGGGTGCCTGGCCAGTCTGGGTGAGGGGCTGAGGGCTGCCTTCAGGCTGGAGATTGACCGAATCTCCCAACCGCTCCTTTTTTTCTTTTTTTTTCTTCTGGGCCAGCTTTAGCTCTGGCTCTAGCTCTGAGGCTTCCGCTGCTGGTTTGTTTGCCGTTCTGTAATCGAAACAATGTATAACTTCAGCTCTGAGATTCCAGCCGGCTATATTTGTTACAAAGTTTCAAACTGCCAGCTCAGAGGCCGGCAGCGGCAGGCAGGAACGTTGGAGTCTGCAGTTCCTGGAGGAAGCAACCCTCATGTTCGCTTCCAGCTGCCTGGCTGCCGGCCGCCATCTTGGCTGACAGTTAATTTGCATAAGGATACGCTGATTAGCCAATGGGAAGGGTAGCGGTCGTACGCTAATTACCATTTTTCTCTTTTATTAGTGTAGATATCTATATATATATCTATAGATATAGATATATATATAGATAGATAGATAGATAGATAGATAGATTTTTTTTTTTGGTGGGGGGAGAGAGAGTGAAGGGGAGGGAGCATGGGGGAAACAGAAAGAGAGAAAAATTGATGTGAGAGAAACACATTGAACCCTGACTAAGGCCAGGGATGAAGCCTGCAATTAAGGTATGTGCTCTTGACCAGGAATTAAATCCATGACACTTTGGTCCACAGGTTGATGCTTTAACTACTGAGCATAACCAGTCATGGCGATAGAATTTCATTAATAGATATAAACATATTCACATTATCTATTTCTTCTTGTGTGAGTTTGGGAAGTTTGTATCTTTAAAGAATTGATCCACTCATCTAGGTTATTAAATTTCTAGTATTTCTTTATCAGACTTTTGACTTCCATGGCATCTGTAGAGATATCCTCTCTTTGATTTCTGATATTAGTAATTTGTATCCACTCTTTTTTTTCTTCATTAGCTTAATTAGAATCTAATTGATTTTATTGATCTTTTCAAAGAACTAGATTTTGGTTTTGCTGATTTTTTTGTACTGATTTTCTGTTTTCAATTTTATTGTTTTACTAGAGGACCAGTGCACGAAAATTCATGCACTGGAGGGGAGGGGGTCCCTCAGTCCAGCCTACTCACAGTCCAGGAGCCTTCAGGGGTGGGAGGCAACCTGGCCATCAGGAGAAGGTGACACCCCATCACACCCCTGCTGCTGCCACTGATGACAGCGCAAGCCTTGGCCCACCTGGTTACCTGAGCTTCGGGCAGCCTTGGACAGCTGGGTAGCTGCCATCTGAGGCTTGCCTGCATCTTGGGCCAGTCCTGGGTGGCTGGGGGGCTGAGGGCAGGTCTGGCCACACCAAGGACCTGCCATCCTGGGGTGGCTGAAAGGACTGGGGGACTCCAGCGGGGCTAAGGGGATTGGGTGCCACCATCTTGTGGCTATGGGATCCACCATCTTTGTGAGGGTGTGATGGTCAATTTGCATATCCTGTCTTTATTAGATAGGATACTCTAGTTTTTATTTCTCCTATTATGTTTACTTTGAATTTAATTTGCTGTTTCATTTCTTGTTTCCTGAGGTGATTAGAAAAAGTCAACTTATAGCTTTTGACACATTTTTTGGACTAAAATGAGATAAACGTTAAAAGGGCAAAGATGAGGCAAAAAAAGGGGGGGCAAATATATTATTGTAAATGTAAAGGACAAGATAAATTGTGTATGTGTGAAATATATGACATAATGCATATATATGTGCTATTGTAACACAATGGTATTCTATATGTAATCATAGAAAAGGTTTAGTAAAAAGTATATATATATGTGTGTGTGTATATATATATATATATATATATATATGGTGAATATTGACTGAATAGATTTTCTTTTTGAAAAGTGAATTATTATCTGACCCCCTTTGAAATGAGAAGATCAGAAATTTATTTTTCTGATATTTTTATAAAGCATTTATAAAGGAAAATGTGGGGATATCCAATTGTTTTCTTTAGTCAAGTCATCCTTGCTTGAAATTTGCCTACTATGAAATCTATTCTCTCCTTCTGGTTCTCTTCTTTTAGTAGATAGTTGTTGAAACTTTTTGGCTCTATTCACCAAGTGCCAACTCTTGTCATTTTAACTCCTTATTAGTTAACAATAATTTATACATTGAATTTCATAGTCATTTAATTCACTATTCAGAAATGTATTGTATAGAAAATCATTGATCTGTTGAGGTTATTATTAACTAGAGGCCTGGTGCACGATATTCGTGCATGAGGGGGGGTGTCCTTCAGCCTGGCCTGCACCCTCTCGCAATCCAATGACCCCTTGGGTAGGGTCCCTAGGCTTGGCCAGTAACCAGGGCCTATCTGGGCTTTTCTTCCCGCTGCTGCTGGCAGCTGGCCCCACCCCTACCACTGCTACTGCTTGCCATCTGTGCGGTGCTGCCCCCCTCCCCTGCCACCAGTCACCTCCCTCTGT
Source organism: Myotis yumanensis (assembly GCF_028538775.1). Lineage (NCBI taxonomy): Eukaryota > Metazoa > Chordata > Mammalia > Chiroptera > Vespertilionidae > Myotis > Myotis yumanensis. The sequence continues at coordinate 143,208,634 of NW_027223754.1, forward strand.
GGGTGACAGGCGTAGGGTGTGATAGCTTGGCTGGCCTGGGCCTCCCTCTGCAGGGCAATCGAGGCCGGCCCCACACACTCGCCAGAGCATCGCTGGCCAGTGGCCTGGGCCTCCCTCAGTGGAGCGATCGATTGCTGGAGCCCCTAGATTGATCACCCCGCAGAGGGAGGTCCCACCCACCCACTCCAGTGCCACCAGCCGGGTGGCCTGGGCCTCCGTCTATGGGGTTATCATTAGGTGATGGCGGGGTCCCCAACCAATCACATCGCACCTGCCTTGGCTGGCCTGGCACCAGTGCGTGTCATAACGTGGTTTCCGGAAGGTCATCTGGACGGTCGTTCTGCTGTTTGCTCGTTCGATCGATTTGCATATTATGCTTTTATTATTATAGATAATAGTTTTGTTTTACTTTTAGCTGTTAAGCTTAAAAATTTTACATGGATAACTTAATTATTTATATCCTTCCTTTATCATATCTTTGAAAATATCAATTATGCTTAGTCATTATATTGGCTTTCCTCGAATATTTGGTCATTTCTGTAAGTATGCTTACTTGTATTGTTTACTCCAGTTCTGATATTCGTAAATTCTCTTCAATCTCCACAAAGTATACTCACATAGGCTTTGATGCAGCAAAGTGAGACACAGAGAATATAGGCAGGTATCAGAGATTGAAGAGACATTCCACAATGAGTGGTTTTTGTTTTGTTTGTTTCACACATGCATAGACCATGCTGAGTCTTAACCACCATGATTTGTGAGAAAAAATCGACGTAACAAGTTCTCCTCAAAAAGAGTTCTGAGCATCCCTTTAAATAACCAAGCCACACTTGTCAAATGGGCGGGGCCTGTTGCAAACTAGCTGTAACAAACTAATCCTGTGAGTTACCAGGGAAGTTTCAGACTTAGACATCACATCATGAATCCCACTGCTCTCATCTTTCCACCAGCCAGAGATACTCAGGAGTCCCAAGATAGAAAGAGTGAGCTTTCCCAGGCCAGCTGTTAATCAACTCTGGCTTCACACCACTAATATTTTATTTTGAAAGCCTTTATCCTGTCTGTGCCTGTCATGTCGTTGTTTGACAGTTCATTTTCGGATCTTGTAGAGGAAATGTGGAATGGACTACTGGGCAGTAGGGTTCAGTGCTAGCGTTCTGGGTATGGGGCTTCCCATTTTTTCTGTTCCTTGACAATGCAGAGCTGCTCAGCATCTTATATTCAGTGATCCACATGCAATTCTCTCACAGTATATGTCACTTAACAACAGTGATACACTCTGAGAAATGCATTATTTGGTCATTTCATTTTTGTGCAATCATCATACATTGCACTTACACAAACCTAGTATATGGTCTACTACACAGCTAGCCTATCTGTGATAGCCTATTGTTCCTAAGCAAAGCTACAAATCTGTACAACATGTTACTGTACTGAATACTGTAGGCAATTGTAACATAATGGTAAGTATTTCTATATGTAAACATAAAAAAGGTACAGTCAAAAAAAGATTTAAAATTTGTGCCAGTATAGGGCACTTACAATCAATAGAGCTTGCAAGCTTAGAAGTTGCTCTGGGTGAGTCAGTGAATGAATGGTGAGTTAGTGTGAAGGCCTAGGACATTACTGTATGCTACTGTAGACATTGTAAACACTGTCCCACTATCCCACCCCCTGCTTCCTTCTGGCAGGGACAGAAATAGAATACTGAAGCTCTCAGTGCTGCTCTATGAACAGGAATGTAGGATAGACTAACTGGAAATATTGAGGAGAAATGGATGGGGTAAGGCATGGATCACCATCATATTGACTGTCAAGAGGAAGTGAAGGGTGGCCTGAGGATCAGTAGGAATAAGAAATCAAGATAAAGAGATAAACATAGGGTATTATCAAGGCAATGTGGTTTTGGCTATTGCTTATTGGAGCACTGATCAGATGAAACTTTTCGGTATTCATTAAAAGGAAAAAGAGGGTGCCTTGCATGGGGAGTGAGTAGAACTGGGGACTCAATCTTTTGACTTTGGAAATTTGGTTTTGTTTCTATTGATCCAAAGGGCTCTCTCTGGCATTGAGTTGATGGAGAAATAAATGTATCTATGCTTTACATCATTCCAACCTGAGAATATTTTCAAAGTACAGGGACAGGCTGGCTGCACACTTCCAAAGAAAGCTTCCATTAAAGTAGCAGCAACACTTAAGACTTGTTAAGGTAGCTCCTGAGGATCTTAGGGCCTCAACAAAGAATTGACAGTAATGTACTCTGAAGACCATCAAGCTACATCGGGGAGGGCTGTAGCGCCCTCTCACTATGTAGTGCTGGGGGGACAGGCTCCTCTGTGCTGAAACAGGTCAGTGACTGACTGATTGGGATGTAACCTGAACACTCAAAACTAAGGTGCTGTGAGTGAAAGAGAATATATTGCTCCGCATATATTGCTTTTGTAAAAAAAAATAAAAATATTTCTGAACTATACATCCTTCTATTTCTTACAAGAAAATTAGCTCTTATAATCTATGAGACCACTGTTGTATGTATGGTCTATCATTGCCTGAAACATTGTTACGTGGGGAGTGACTGTCATGTTGTGAACTGTGTAAGGATGGTATTTTAAGTTCATTTTTTGTGTCTATCCAACTGTTTAAGCACCATTGGTTGTAAAGACTAATTTCTCCATTGAATTGCCTTTGCTTTTTGTGAAAAATAAATTGACTATACGGTTTTGCATGTATTTCTGGACTCTTTCCTGTTCTTTTCATTTGTGTAGTGTGCTCTTACCCCAATACCAAATTGTTTTGATTATTGTAACCCTACAGTAAGTCATGAAATTAGACAGTTTCAGTTCTCCAACTTTATTCTCCTTCTTTACTTGCATTGTATATTCTAGGTATTTTGTCTTTTCATATCAAAGTTATTTTTTTTTTATTGAATTTCTTGGGGTGAGATTGGCTAGTAAAGTTAAATAGGTTTCAGGCATACAATGCTACAAAACATTACCTGAATATTGTATTGTGTGTTTACCATCCCAAGTCAAGTCTCCTTCCATCACCATTTATTCCCCTTTTACTTTCTTCTACCTTCCCTAACCCCACTTCCTTCCCTCTGGCAATCACCATACTGTTGTGTGTGCCCATAAGTCTTTTTTCTTCTTCTTCTTAATCCCTTCACCCTTCTCACATCAACTTTAAACTAAGTTTGTTGAGACTCAAAAAATAAATTGCTGGGATTTTTATTGTAATTGCAGTAATGTATAGTTCAAGAATTCACTTAACAGTATTGAGTCTTTATATATGTGAATGTAGACTTTCCATTTTTTTAGATATGCTTTTGTATCTTTCATCAGTGTTTTGTTGTTTTCCACAAGTAATTCCTTTACATGTTTTCTCAGAATTATACATAACTATTTTTTGGTTGCTATTATACATGGTATTATTTTGCTTAAATTTCAAATTCCAATTGTTAATTGTTAGAATATTAAAAAAAAACAACAACAATTGTTTTACATGCTAACCTTGTATTCTTTGACCTTGACATAGATGCTTATTAGTTACTAGAGGCCCAGTGCATGCATTTGTGCACAGGTGGGGTCCCCCAGTGTGGCCTGCAGGGATTGCGCTGAAACTGGCAGTACAACACCGCCTGCCACTCCTACCTGCTGCTCCCACTCATCCCGGCCCCACTGCACCTGCTGCAGGCTCCCTCACAGTCAGTCCTGATCGGGAGAGGCCTGTGCTGCCACAGTGGTACTTGCTAGCCGTGAGCCCTGCATCTGGAGCCCATCCCAAGGAGGGTGGGGCAGGGCGGGACATGATTGGCCCTCCAGGTGGGCAGTGGGACTCCCTTGACAGCTCAGGATTGGGATCCATCCTGCTGATGTTTGCACCGGTTGTCGGGAGCCATCTGGCAGTCACTTTTATATGGTTTCTTCCTTATGGAGCATCTAGGGAGAGGAAGTGGCTGTGGTGCCTGAGACCAACATCCAGGAGGCCGGCAATGCTGGTCTGTCAGTGCCTGGCCTGTTCTCCAGAGATTGGACCTACAGGACTACTGAGGGAGTAAGTGGCTGCCACTGAGCTGGTGGGCCACTGGGGACTGGTCAATCCGCTGAGCAGCACTCCCGGTGTGGGAATGCACTGAACACCAGCGGGCAGCTCCTGTGTTGAGTGTCTGCTCCCTGGTGGTCAGTGTGCATCATAGTGACCGGTAGACCAGTGGACTGGTCGTTCAGTCTCTTAAGCTTTTATATATATACTAGAGGCCCGGTGCACAAAAATTTGTGCACTCGGGGGGGGGGGGGTCCCCCAGCCCGGCCTGTGCCCTCTCACAGTCTGGGACCCCTCGGGAGATAACGACCTGCTGGCTTAGGCCTGCTCCTGGGTGGCAGAGGGCAGGCCCAATCCCTAGGTGCAGCCCCTGGTCGGGCTCAGAGCAGGGCTGATTGGGGGAGTTGGGGCGCCGCCCCCTGTCATGCACAGAGCAGGGAGGATTGGGAGGTTGTGATGCCACCCTCAGTCACGCTCAGGATAGGGCCGATTGGGGGGTTGGGGCACCGCCCCCTGTCACACTCAAGGCAGGTTCAATGGGGAGGTTGCGGCGCCACCCCCTGTGATGCACAGAGCAGGGCCAATCAGGGGGTTGGGGCACTGCCCCCCCCCCCATCACACACAGAGCAGGGCCCATCAGGGGGTTGGGGAGCTCCCTCTCTCATGCACAGAGCAGGGCCCATCAGGGGGTTGGGGAGCTCCCCCCGTCACGCACAGAGCAGGGCCCATCAGGGGGTTGGGGAGCTCCCCCCTGTCACGCACAGAGTAGGGCGAGTAGGGCCGATAGGGGAGTTAGGGCACCGCCCCCTGTCACCCACAGAGAAGGGCCAATCAGGGGGTTGGGGCGCCACCACTGTCACACTCAGGGCAGGGCCGATGGGGAGGTTATGGCTCTACCCCGTCACACACAGAGCAGGGCCCGTGGGGGGGGGGGGGGAGGTTGGGGCACCACCCCCTGTCACACACAGAGCAGGGCCGATCAGGGGGTTGGGACGCCACACACTGTCACACACAGAGCTGCAAGGAGTTCAGGGGGTTTGGGCGCTGCCCCCTGTCATGCTGATCTGGTGCCAGGAGGCCTCGTGGCTCCGCTGATCCCTGTGCTGGGAGGCATATTACCCTTTTACTATATAGGATAGAGGCCTGGGGGCCGGCTGGTTTGCTCTGAAGGGTGTCCTGGATGAGGGTGGGGGTCCCCACTGGGGTGCCTGGCCAGCCTGGATGAGGGGATGATGGCTGTTTGCAGCTGGTCACACACCCTTCAGGGTGGGGGTCCCCACTGGGGTGCCTGGACAGCCTGAATGAGGGGATGATGGCTGTTTGCAGCTGGTCACACACCCTTCAGGGTGGGGGTCCCCACTGGGGTGCCTGGCCAGTCTGGGTGAGGGGCTGAGGACTGCTTTCAGGCTAGGGGTTTTGATTGAAGCTCCCAACCACTCCTTTTTTTCTTTTTTTTTTTCTTCTGGGCCAGCTTTAGCTCTGGCTCTAGCTCTAAGGCTTCCACTGCTGGTTTGTTTGCCGTTCTGTAATCGAAACAATGTATAACTTCAGCTCTGAGATCCCAGCCGGCTATATTTGTTAGAATGTTTCAAACTGCCAGCTCAGAGTCCGGCAAGTCAGGCGGGGAACGTTGCAGTCTGCAGTCACTGGAGCAAGCAAGCCTCACGTTCGCTTCCAGCTGCCTGGCTGCCGGCCGCCATCTTGGCTGACAGTTAATTTGCATAAGGATACGCTGATTAGCCAATGGGAAGGGTAGCGGTCGTACGCCAATTACCATTTTTCTCTTTTATTAGTGTAGACTAGAGACCCGGTGCACAAAAATTTGTGCACTGGTGGGGGAGGGGGTTGGGGGGTGTCCCTCAGCCCCACTTGTGCCCTCTCACAGTCTGGGGCCCCTTGGGAGATAACCACCTGCAGGCTTAGGCTTGCTCCCTTGGTGGCAGATGGCAGGCCCGATCCCTCGGTGCCTGCCCTGCCTCCCCGGGTCGCGCACACGGCAGGGCTGATCCGGGGGTTGGGTCGCCGCCCTGGGTGTGGTCGCACACGAGACACCCAGGCAGGCTGGCCGATCACTGCTGCCCCGCCCGGCTGCCCTGGGTCGAGTCGCACATGAGATGCCCGCATAGAGGCCGGGTGGGCTGGCCAATTGCTGCTGCACCACCCAGCCACCCCGGGTCGCAAATAGCAGGCCCAGATGGCGGCGGGACAGGCGGGATGGCGCTGTCCCGCCCTGCCTGCAGTATGCAAATTAGCCACCATCTTTGTTGACAGTTAATTTGCATATTGCATTGATTAGCCAATGGGAGGCTTAGCAAAGGTACGGTCAATTACCATGTTTGTCTATTATTAGATAGGACTAGTGGCCCGGGGCACAAAAGTCATGTACAGGGGTTGGGAGGGGTGTTGTCCCTCAGCCCAGCCTGTACTCTCTCCAATCTGGACCCCTGGCTCCTAACTGCTCATAGGCCTGCCTGCCTGATCACCCCTAACCACCTCTGCCTTGGTCCCACCACTGTGGCTTTGTCCAGAAGGACGTCCCAGCCTGGGCGAGGGGCTGAGGGCCATTTCCAGGCTGGCCACACATCTTTTGGGGTGAGGGTCCCCGCTGGGGGTGTGGCCGGCCTGGGCGAGGGGCTGAGGGCCATTTTGCAGGAGAGCCAAGCCCCCAGCTTTGTCCGGAAGGACATCCGGAAGGTCTCAGGAAGGTCTTCTAGTCTAATTAGCATATTACTCTTTTATTAGTATAGATAGATAGGATTTTGTTGTTGTTATTAGGATTCTCTACATATATAACCATGTCATCTGTGAATAGAGATAGTTTTTTTTTCTTCCCTTCTAACTTATGTATCTGTATTTATTTTTTCTGTATTATGCATTAGCTTCCAATATAATTATGAATAGGATTGGTGAGAAGGAACATGCTTGTCTTGTTCCTGACTTAGGGAAAAGACATCTAGTTTTTCACTATTGAGTATTATGTTTACTCTACTTTCACAGACTTTTTTCTTTTTTATAAAGGTGAGGAAGTTTCTCTCTATGCCTAGTTTTCTGAAAGTTTTTATCATGAGTGAGGTTTGATCTTGTCAAATGCTTTCTCATATCCCTTGATCTGATCATATTATTTTTCTTTAGCCTGATGATAGAGTAGATTGTTGTTATAGATTTTTAAATGTTGAACCAGATTTGCATAGCTAGAGTAAATCTCACTGATCACGGAGTATATTTTTCTTGTCCATTTTTATATTAAACTAGTAGCCTGGTGCACGAAATTCATGCACATTAAAAGGGAATTAATTAGCGGAAATATTTTAATATTGCTATTTGCCCTTTCTCTATAATAGAAGTGTGAGAGATGAAAGGAAATTAGTAAAATGTATATGAAAATAATATATAAATTTATTAATAAATAAACAGTAACAAAAGGATATAACAACAGAGGCATGATATAAAAATGACAAAAACATGATATAAAAACAATAAAAACATGATATAAAAACAACAGTGATGCAAACAATGACTGATAAAGTGATTAAACTTATTCTAATATCTTCCTGTACATCACATTAAGAGTGAAAACACTTTCAGAGTGTTTGACTAATTTCCCTTATGATGAAGTATTTAGAACTTTAACGTCACATGCTCTTTGAACTCGAGAGAAAGCAACATATAACTGACCATGTGCAAAAATGGGTTCAGGTAGGAATATGCCTACTCTGTCTAGACTTTGTCTTTGTGATTTATTAATAGTCATCACAAATGCTGGCATCACGGGAAACCGTCGTCAAATCAATTTAAATGGGAGCCCAGTGTCAGATGGGGACAAATCAATTCTTGGAATCAGAACAACCTCTCCCTCTGCAGATCCTGTTAATATTTCAGCTTCAATAATGTTAGGTAGTAATCTTTTGATAATAAATCTGGTACCATTGCAAAGACCCTATTTACTATTGAGATTTCTCAATAGCATGATGATTGCTGGCCATCCACACCCCCATCAGCCACTTTCAATTTTAATTTATGACATGGCATTCCCGAAGGAGTGATACCATTAAGAAATTTGATGGGAAATTTTTCCTTTTCAGCATCATCTGTGAAATCAATGGAATCATCACTCAAATATGTGTGAAAATCTCCATTGAGTAATATCCAAAATTTCTTCATTTACTTTTTGAAGTTGCTCATTTTTTGGAAAAAGAATTGCATGTTTAGATATATTTTTAATATTATCTATAGATATAGTATTTCCAAAGGTAGCTTCAATAATAGATCCATTACAAATCATTTCACAGGGGATTTTAATAATATCCATTCCTAAATGAAAACTGCTATCAAGTTTGCCATCTCCAAGTTTTACTAACCATCCACTATAAGCAGAATCTTCTCATCTCATATTTGTTGTAAGAGACAACTTTCTGAAACATTGCAGTACTTTAAACTAGTTTGTACTATGGCCGATTGCATAGCATGCAGTACAATACTGAGACATTGTCAAAAATCCCCTCCAAGAAGGAGAACTTTCCCACCAAATACAACATTCAAATTCATAATTTCTCTTAGTAATCTGTCTATGGAGTTTATAGCATGACTGGATGCCATGGTGCATCCATCAATAATGAGAAGTTGGGCCTTTTTAATAGTTTTAGCAACTTCACTGTTCATTTTGAGTCTAGAAATTGAAGTTTCATTTAATGGAATCAGTAATTTATATTGGGATTGAAAGGTGCTTCCACCAAGAAGTAAATTTGCAGCAATTCCTGTAGACCCTGTGGGTAAAACTACCACCACGACCTCTAATATAATGTATTAAAACTTTATAAAGATATGCCTCCACTCTCCAAGGGCCGGTTCCTGCCTCAAACCTCTCCCTTACCAGAAATAGTTTCGGGAAACAGCTGGGGAGGGCACAGCCATTGCCAAGACAACCCCTTCAGGACTGACTTCCTTCCAGTTGGTCGAGCCTCGGTTGTGACGTTACACCCAGGGTTTTTATATAAATAGATTTGCTAATATTTTACATGTGTCTTTACTAAAGATATTGGTTTGCAATTTTCTTTTTCTTTTTGTAATGCCTTTGTCTGGATTCAGTATTGGAATAATTCTAGACTCTGAGAATGAGTTGGGAAGTGTTCTGCCTACTTCTATTTTTTGGATGAGATTATGGAGAACTATGGTCATTTCTATTTTGACTATCACAATGTACTAGTCATCTGGGCCTAGTAGGTATTATTTCAAGTTTTTAAATTACTGATTCAAATTCTTTAATATGTAAAAGCCATTTCTGATTATCTGTGTTTATTTACTTATTTGTTTGTAAGGAATCAATTCCTTCGAAATTATCACATGGCGGGCATATAGTTGGTCACGGTTTTATTGCAGTATTCTTTTAATGTCCATGAGATCAGCAGTGATGAATGCCCCTTCAATTGTAACATTTGTTTATACAATCCACTTTTAGGCAGTATATCCACATACAGTGGAACTTTGGTTCTCGAACTTAATTTGTTTCTGAAGGCTGTTTGAGAAGGTGGTTCAAAAACTGATTCATTTTTCTCATTAGAAATCTCGTAAATTAAATTAATTCATTTACAACCCCCAAATGATTCATTATTGTTCCATTAATACTTTCAGATCCTTAGCAACATCAGTACTCTGATGGTCTTTTGTTCTAAAAATTGTGCTAATCATCAATTTTGCCATGCCATACTTGGTAGCCAGATCAGACATGCGATTGCTGCTATCATACTTTGCAATTATTTATTTTTTAAGCTCTTTTGTGATTCTCACAACTTTCCTTTTCATTTTGCTGCTATTACTAACCTTCTTAGAACCCATGGGACTTACTATACATATCTATAATGATAAAAGCATAATATGCTAATTATTATGTCCTTCCAGATGACCTTCCAGACGAAGCTGGGGCTGTGAAGGAAACCCGGGTCCCAGGTGCCAGAGGGAAGCTGGTGCTGGCAGCTGGGAGAAGGAAGGCCTACTCTTGCATGAATTTTGTGCATCAGGCCTCTAGTTTAATAATAATAAGCAGAAACAAAAGCAAAAAAAAAAAAAATGAAGATATTCACAGCACAATTTCCTGAGATGTTAATGTAAGTTTTAGCAGTAAACTGACTCATACTCTAAAGTCCTCTCCTTTGTTTGTCACCTGAGAGATGTGTAACTGTTCATACAGGTATCAGCATAAAAGGATTGTTGGGTCAAGAACTGAAGTTTTGTTAGACAACCAAGACATATTTTCTGTGAAGAACTTGGTCAAAAATTGAACTGTTTGAGATGGGAGATGTTTGAGATCCAAAGTTTGACTGTATTTATTTTTTAAAATGTTAGTCTGAATTTCTAATTGCAGGTCTACATTGATTAGCTATTCTAAAAACTAACTACTATAATTTGTTATAACACATTTCTCTCTCTCTTTCTCTCTCTCTCTCTCTCTCTCTCTCTCTCTCTCTCTCTGATTTTTTGAAACTGGGCACTTTCTGAAACAAAGACCAGCATTTTGCCATAATTAGAGTTGGTTAAGAGCAGTATTATATTTGGTCAATTTTTAGGCATATGCCCCCTCGCCCCCCCAACAGTTAATTGATGATAATTGAAGAAAACAAAGGCATGTCCTTGATGAGTTAGTTGGATCACTACTTGATGGGAAGGAAGGCATAACTAGGGCAACATAAAATCTGTAAAAGAATAATGATAAAAAACTAAAGAACATTCTTTAGAAATTCAAAATGGAAACTAAAATGATTAGATATCAATAATCTCTGCTTATGTCTTTCAGGAAATATTTCTTATCTACTTTGATAATAACAAACTATAAAGAAGCCTAAGTAAGAGCTTATCAGAGGTATTAACTATCTTTTTATCTTTTATAATAATAAAAACAAAAAAGTTAAAATATCTTAATAATCTAATATAGATATAGCTTTTTTGGGGTTCTGATAAAAATTCTTAGCCACAATTTTTATTACCTTTGATAAAATAATGTAGAACAACTTTCTTAATTTACCTGAAGATAATTTTAAAACTAATAATTTATGTAATAAAAAGCACATTAAAATATCAGAAAGATATCAAGATAGTAAAGAAGTCAAAAATTAAAAAAATGTATATATATATAAAATTATAGAGAGGTAGATTAGAATTCAAAGATACTTTATATGAGACAAAAAGCTTCTGATTTTTTTACAATGTACAACACAGTCAATAATAAAAGCAAAGAAAGAAAGGATTGAGATGGCAAAACCTGTAGAGAATTCAGAAACTGATCAACAAGGACTTTACTTTTAGATTCAACAGCTACAAATCACAAAAAACACATGCAAAAACACACACATAATTTACTATGTTCATCGAGATAAAAGAAGAGCTTAAAAAGTTGCAGAAAATAAAAAAAACTATAAAATGTGACAGTAGATTTGCATAAAAACCAAATAGAATTTCTAGAAAATATGATATGTATACACTAACCAATAGGAATGGAAAGAAGGAGATATTGCTAGATAGTTCTCAAAAGCAGGTTTTATATCTAAGAGCAGGTGAGACATACCGGGAGGAAAAACCAGCCAGCTGGAAAATAAGTCTGAAGAAGCACTCATTATACAGTATTGAGAGATAAGAATATTCAAATTAGAGAAAATATGATAAGGAAATGACAAGTATATTGAGACACTCTAAAGTCCATACCATTGGAGTTGCAGAAAATGTGGATAGAAGGAATAATTCAAAAGCAATATTTGAAGATAAAATGGTTGAGCATTCTCCTGAGTTAATGAAGGCAACACTCCACAGATTCAAAAAGTGCAGTAAATCCGTGGCATGACAAATAAGTTAAAATGGAGAACTGTTTAGTAGCGTTTTCTTGAACTGAACATAAGCATATGCTGTGGCCTAGCCCTAGTAATTTTGTTTCTAGTTCATACCAAAAACATAAATGCATATGTGCAAGAATGTTCATAGCAGATCTGTACTAATAAAAGGGTAATACGTAAATTGGTCAGGACACCCTCACAGTAACCACTGAACAGCAGGCTGCGTGGGGCAGCCAGGTCGGCATGGGGGTTAGTGAGGGACGACCAAACAGCTGAACAGCAGGCTGTGGGGGTGACCAGGCCAGTGGGGAGAGGGGCAGTTAGGGGTGACCAGGCCGGTGGGGGGGCAGTTGGGGGCAATCAGGTTGGCAGACAGGGCAGGTAGGTCAATCAGGCTGGCAGGCAGAGGCGGTTAGGAGTGATCAGGCTGGCAGGGGGGTAGTTAGGGGTGATCAGGCAGGCAAGCAGGTGAGCAGTTAGGAGCCAGCGGTCCCGGATTGTGAGAGGGATGTCAGACTGCCAGTTTAGGACATCCCCCGAGGGGTCCTGGATTGAAGAGGGTGCAAGCTGGGCTGAGGAGACCCCCCCATGCACAAATTTCATGCACCAAGCCTCTTGTTTATTTATATTAGCCCTAAGCTGGAAATAACCCCAAACTCTATTATAGTATGAAACTAGAGATCTGATGCACAAAATTCATGCAAGAGTAGGCCTTCCTTCCCCCAGCTGCTGGCATCTGGGTCCCTGGCTTCCCTTGCAGCTCCAGCTTTGTCTGGAAGGTCATCTGGTCTAATTAGCATATTACACTTTTATTATTATAGATAAGTAGTATTGTTTGTTTTTTATTGAATGGAAAGTAGAAAATTATAGAGAAATGAAAAAGAATATACTACTTCTACCTGCAATAAAAATGGATAGTTGTAAGGATGTGCATACTACATGATTCCGTTTATACAATTTTTTAAATAACTAAAATAGCCCGGCTGGTGTGTCTCAGTGGTTGAGCATTAAACTATGAACAAAGAGGTCGAGGTTCAATTCCCGGTCAGGCACAAGACTGAGTTGCTTACAGAATTCCCAGTGGAAGGTGTGAGGCAGGCAGCTGATTGATGATTCTCTCTCATCATTGATGCTTCGATCTCTCCCTCTCCCTTTATCTCTGAAATCAATTAAAAAATAACTAAAACAAAAATATAATAAAGGTCATAAAATAATTATGTTTTGACTTGGAGTGAAGATGAGAGAAGTTTCTAGTGTGTTATTAACATTCTATGTTTTAATCTGGGTGGTGCATATATAGATAAGCTTGTTTGAAAAATTTTATAAATCTATATACTAAAGATTTATACATTATATTAAAAGTGTGCTTTATTTTATAAAATAAAAATATCATTAGAATGTTAAAACTGTGGAAAGGCAAATGTGGTAATATATAACACTAGAGGCCCAGTGCACAAGATTCGTGCACTCAGGGGGTTCCCTCAGCCCGGCCTGTGCCCTCTTGCAGTCTGGGAACCATCGGGGGATGTCCGACTGCCATAGAGGTGGGAGAGGGTCCTGCCACCGCTGCTGTGCTCACCAGCTGTGAACCCATCTTCTGGCTGAGTTGTGCTCCCCCTGTGGGAGCACACTTACCACCAGGGGGCAGCTCCTGCATTGAGCGTCTGCCCCCTGGTGGTCACTGTGAGTCATAGCAATTGGTCTTTCCACTGTTCGTTTGATTTGCATATTAGCCTTTTATTATATAGGATTTTCATGTGGGTAGGGAAAGTTTTCTTACAATAAAGATAGAATGCTGATAATATGAAAAGAAATGAATAAGTTTATCCACACCCAAATCAAGAGGTTGTTTTCATCACAAATAATTGATTAACAATTCATATAGGTAATATACAGAACTTCTTACCAATACAAAAAAAAAAGGTAGGTCATCTAAACATTGGCAAAACTCTTGAACAAGAACTTTAAACAGAAAATATATTCAAATGACAACAGCATCATAAGAAATGTTTGGCAACATCTTTAATAATCATATAGAAAATCTGGCAATTCCATGTGGTAAAAATATGTGGAGCAATGGGAATTTTCATATTTCACTAGTTGTGTGTACATTTTATTTTTCAAAAATATTTTTCATTGATTTTTTTACAGAGAGGAAGGGAGAGGGATAGAGAGTTAGAAACATCAATGAGAGAGAAACATCGATCAGATGCCTCCTGCACACCCTCCACTGGGGATGTGCCCGCAACCAAAGCACATGCCCTTGACCGGAATCAAACCTGGGACCTTTCAGTCTGCAGGCCAATACTCTATCCACTGAACCAAACCAGTCAGGGCTGTGTGTACATTTTCAAAACCATTTGGAAACTCTTTGGAATTACCTGCTGAAGTTGAAGATATGCCCATCTTTTGAACACATGATTCCACTTTTTTTTTTTTCTTTTTTTTCTTTTTTTTTTTAATATTTTAATAATTTTTATTTCTTAAAGTATTACAAAGAGTATTACATATGTCTCCTTTTTTCCCCCCCTTGACATTCCCCCGGCCCCTATCCCCCGCCCCCCCCCGCCCCGTGTCTTGTGTCCATTGGTTAATCTTATATGCATGCATATAAGGCCTTCAGTTGGTCTCGTAATCCCCCCCCCCAACCCTCCCCAGGCTTCCCACTGTAGTTTAACATTCTGTTCAATGTTGCTCTGCTTCTGTATCTACCCCTGTTCATCAGTCCATACTGGTCCCCTTTATTTGTCCCAACCTCACTGGAGTAGTCTCAACCTCACCAGGGCCGTCTGAGCCTCACCAGGGCCGTTTCAACCTCACCGGGGCCATCCCTACCTCACGGGGGCCGTTTCAACCTCACCAGGGTCGTCCCTACCTCATGGGTGCCATTTCAACCTCACCGGGGTCGTCCCTACCTCACGGGGGCCGTTTCAACATCACCGGGGTCGTCCCTACCTCACGGGGGCCGTTTCAACCTCACTGGGGTCGTCCCTACCACACCGGGGCCGTTTCAACCTGACCGGGGTTGTCCCTACCACACCAGGGCTGTTTCGACCTCACCGGGGTGGTCCCTACCTCACGGGGGCCGTTTCAACCTCACCGGGGTTGTCCCTACCACACCGGTGCCGTTTCAACCTGACCGGGGTTGTCCCTACCACACCGGGGCTGTTTCGACCTGAGCGGGGTTGTCCCTACCACACCGGGGCCGTTTCGACCTGACCGGGGTCGGCCCTACCTCACGGGGGCCGTTTCAACCTCACCGGGGTCGTCCCTACCATACCGGGGCCGTTTCGACCTGACTGGGGTCGTACCTACCTCACGGGGGCCGTTTCAACCTGACCGGGGTCGTCCCTACCTCACGGGGGCCATTTCAACCTGACCGGGGTCGTCCCTACCTCACGGGGGCCGTTTCAACCTGACCGGGGTTGTCCCTACCACACCGGGGCCGTTTCAACCTGACCGGGGTTGTCCCTACCTCACGGGGGCCGTTTCAACCTCACCGGGGTTGTCCCTACCACACCGGGGTTGTTTCAACCTGACCGGGGTTGTCCCTACCACACACCGGGGCCGTTTCGACCTGACTGGGGTCATCCCTACCTCACGGGGGCCGTTTCAACCTCACCGGGGTTGTCCCTACCACACTGGGGCTGTTTCAACCTGACCGGGGTTGTCCCTACCACACCGGGGCCGTTTCGACCTGACCAGGGTCGTCCCTACCTCACGGGGGCCGTTTCAACCTCACCGGGGTTGTCCCTACCACACTGGGGCTGTTTCAACCTGACCGGGGTTGTCCCTACCACACCGGGGCCGTTTCGACCTGACCAGGGTCGTCCCTACCTCACGGGGGCCGTTTCAACCTCACCGGGGTTGTCCCTACCACACCGGGGCCGTTTCGACCTGACCAGGGTCGTCCCTACCACACCGGGGCTGTTTCAACCTGACCGGGGTTGTCCCTACCACACCGGGGCTGTTTCAACCTCATCGGGGTCGTCCCTACCACACCGGGGCCGTTTCGACCTGACCGGGGTCGTCCCTCCCTCACGGGGGCCGTTTCAACCTCACCGGGGTCGTCCCTACCTCACGGGGGCTGTTCCAACCTCACTGGGGTTGTCCCTACCACACCGGGGCTGTTTCAACCTGACCGGGGTTGTCCCTACCACACCGGGGCCGTTTCGACCTGACTAGGGTCGTCCCTACTTCATGGGGGCCGTTTCAACCTCACCAGGGTTGTCCCTACCACACCCGGGCCGTTTCAACCTGACCGGGGTTGTCCCTACCACACCGGGACCGTTTCAACCTCACCGGGGCCATCCCGACCTCACCGGGGCCATCCCAGCCTTACCGGGGAAACAGGAAGTTTGGCCCTCTGTCCCCTGCCGGCGGCTCCCCACCAGACAAAATCTCCAGGCGTTCCTGGTGGTTGAACATCCAGCACTCCTGCCTTCCCCCAAGTGCACAGACTGCCTGTCTGCTGTCCCCCAGCGCCCCACAAGAGACTGGGACCAGTGGGCATGTTTGTGGGCTTGCTGGTACAACAGTTCCACAGTGCCGGCCGAGTCAGGCCCAGCCCTGGCAGGCCCCGGACCCGACTCTGCCCCCCGATTGCGTCCCTCCCAGATGCAAGGAGCTGAAATCTGCAGCCTGCTGGGATGGGCTCTGTACTTGGTGCCTCTGCACATCCTACTCAGTCTCAATGCGCTTCTTTCTATGCGAGGAGTTGAAATCTGCAGTTTGTTGGGTTGGGCTCTGTACTTGGTGTCACATCCTACTCAGTCTCAATGTTCTTTCTCTCCTTGCAGTTGTAGAGCTTCCACTGGGCCAACTTTCTCATGGTTCTGTATGATAGATGTTTGTCTGGTATTTGGTAGTTTCGATGTTGTTGTGTGAGGTAGCACGCACAGGTCTCTTCCTTATGCCGCCATCCTGGTTCTCCTGGCTCTGCTTCTTGAGTGTGTCTCCCATGGCTGCGAGCAGTTGAAGTCTGCAATTTGTTGGGATAGGCTGCAAAAGCGCAGGTGGGTCTTTTTGTGCACCTGGCACAGCTTGGATGGGGATGTAAATTGATTAGGGCTGAGTCTCAGGGAGTCGCCATGGCGGAGCAAATAGCACTGGCTGAGTCTCCGCGGCCCCTTGAATCTCTGCCAGGGCTTTGTGTCCCCCAGTGCCGGCGAGCAGCTGTGCAACAGAGTCTCCCTCGCTTTCTGATGGCTGCAAGGCCGTGCTGCCTCTCCCCGTAGGGTCTGGTGCCTCATGATCCCGCCTGAACCAGCTCAGTGGATTTGAAAGTTTGCAGAAGCAAAGGCGTTTCTACTTGTGAGTCTGGCACAGCCCAGATGGGAATGTAAATTGCGTAGGGCGGGGTCACAGGGAGTCACCGGGGCGGAGACTCAGCGGCCCCTTGCCTATCCAGGACTCCAGGACTTGCGTCCCCCAGTGCCAGCGAGCAGCCGAGCGCCAGAGCCTCCCTCGCTTTCTGACCGCTGGAAGGCCGTGCTGTCTCTCGCCTTGGGGCCTGGGGCCTCAGAGACCCGCCCGAACCAGCTCAGTGGATTTGAGAGTTTGTAAAAGCACAGTCATTCCCTCTTGTGCCTCTGGCACAGCCCTGAGGGTAGGGCGGGGTCACAGGGAGTCGCCAGCATGGAGGAAATAGCGATGGCGGCGTCTCCGCGCCCCTCGCCTCCCCGGGACACCAGGACTTCTTGTCCCTCAGTGCCGGCGAGCAGCCGCGTGTCAGAGCTTCCCTCGCTCTCCGACCACTGCAAGGCCGTGGCCGCCTCTCCCTGTGGGATCTGGGGCCTCAGAGACCCGCCCCCCGAGCAAGCCCAGAGGATTCGAGGGTTCGTAAAAAAACCGAGAATCCATTTGCAGCCGGCGTGGCGTGTGACTGCGTACCTCTGGTTTTGGTGCCTCCGTAGCTCCCACTCAGTCTCACTGCGCTTCTTTCTTTTCCTCCAGTTGTAGATCTCCCACTGGGCCAACTTCCCCATGGTTCTGAGTGGCGGTTGTTTTCTGATTCCACTTTTGAATGAATTACAAGTAGATGCACCCAGGACCTATGCACAGAGGTGCTTGTAGCAGCATTGTCCATAATTGTCCTAAACTAGAAATGACTGAGGAGTCATCTATATTGGAATGGATAAATAAATTGCATCATATTTATAAAATATAAGTTTATCTAGCAAAGAGGCTAAGTTTCCTCTAAATTTATTTTAAAGTTTGATTCTATTTTTTTTATTTTCCTAATTGCTAAAACCAGGGTTATATTAAAAGGGAAAACATTGTACCAAGCAGATACCTGATAAAGTTTCATAATTGTTTTTATTCATTTAAAAAATGTAATAACTGTTATGTATTTTGTCTTAAACTATGAAATGCATTTATTTTATTTTAAATATATTTTTATTGATTTTTAGAGAGGAAGGGAGGACAGAGAGAAAGAAACATTAATGATGAGAGAGACTCATTGATTAGCTGCCTCTTGCATGCCCTCTACTGGGGATCGAGCCTGCAACCCAGGCATGTGCCCTTGGCCGGAATCGAACCTGGGAACCTTCAGTCTGCAGGCCAATCACTCTATCCACTGAGCCAAACCATCTAAGGCCATTTATTTTATATGGTAACTCTTCAGTTACTTTATATTATCTATATCAGATTATTTACCAAAGCATTTTTTCAGGACATTTTTTCTTTTCTTTTTCTTTATTGATTAAGGTATTACATATATGTCTTTATCCCCACATTGTCCCCCTACCCCTCACCCCAACTCATGCCCTCACCCCCCTGGTGTTTGTGTCCATTGGTTAGGCTTATATGCATGCATACAAGTCCTTTGGTTGATCTCTCGCCCTTCCCCTTCTCCTCCCCTCCCTTCCCTCTGAGGTTTGACAGTCTGATTGATGCAAAGCATTTCTTATGTAATAAAATATAGACTATGTAAATAGGACCACATAATAGAAATTTTTACCAAAGACTATTTCACCTCACATTGGACACTTTTACATCATAGTATATACCAATGACACTAATTCTACCATCATGTGCATTACAAATGAGGCAAAATCCCAAGGCCTTTTAAATTTGAGAAATAAATTAATAAACTACTGGAGAAAACAATGTCATACTCTGCAATAGATCTGTTTATATATTTTGTGACTTTTTTTATTACTGAAGGTTAAATTGGACCTTCATAATGAAGCATTGGGGATACAATTTATTATTATTGTCATTGTAATTATGATTAAATTATCACTTTATGACAAATGTACAACTACTTCAACTGGTGCTACATCTGCTAATACACTGATAAATAAGTTCCTTTTTATGTTGAAGTCTCCAAAGTGTTTCTTTGAGAATCGTGGTAAGGCTTCCTTTTCAACTCTGGATGATTTATGTTGTACATGATAAAACTAACTTCCACACAATTAGGCTAATTTGATCTGGCATCCCTTTCTCTCTGAACAATCTTGAAGCTCTTTTTATGGTAGCGAATTGCACATTGAGGGTGAGAGGACTGCAAGCAGGCAAGTAACTCAGTCATTATGTGCTCAGCCACGTCTTACATAGATGTTTGGACTTGTTTAGCACTGGTTAGTCTGTGTTATATTTTAATTTAAAGCTATAAACACAGGCCAAAGTTCTGAGCTTTAATTGAATAGTGTGAAGGGATTGATTATATTATATTGATCTGTAAGAGAACATACAATCTACTGAGCCACAGTTCCAGTAAACTAGTACATTTTTAGTTCCTTTCTGATTATAGTGTATTATCAGGACAATATGTAAATTGCAGTGTTGTTATCTGAGAATAATGACACAGAGCCATTGATGAGACGTGTTTCTCTATTTTTCATGCCATTAAGCGACAAGTTAGGATAAACAAGGATACTTAATTTTAGTTTCAGATCATTTCTGATGGTACCTCTGAGAAAAAAGAGACAGCTCTGGTAAGACAATGGGCTTACTTAAAGTAATTTTTTGGAAATTATGTTCTACAAATGGATTGATTTAAGTTTCTATTCTCTTTGCCAAAACAATGATAATCCCTTTTTTCCTTCAATCATCACTGCTGTTTCCTATCCTCCAAACTATCCCTATTTTTAACATTAAAAAACATATATATAGTGTCATTTTTTCACTTCTCTATGAATCCCCATGTAGCTCTAGATATGGTTCAGTGGTTCTCTGTATTGTTGGAGAGTTCAATATCATTGAACTTTTCCACTTTGCACTTTATGTGGAACTTAAATGGAATGTTGTCCACATTGCATTCTTTGTTCTTACTTAAGCAGTAACCATGCTTTCTATTTAGTGTTATTTGATATAATGTTCACAAATATAAAAGCTAAGTTAGGAAAGTATTGGAGTAGACAGGTTCAGAGCCTGTGACCTATCGATAAGGATTATTTTCAAATGTAAGACACGCTCCCTGAAATGACAAAAGAATATGTGTCAAATCTTACTTTTCAAAGCATGCAATAATGGAGTCACATTTACTACCCATTAATATACATTATTTCAACTACAAACAGTAGATAAATTTAGCTGTAAACAGTAGATGAGAGATAAGAAAGAAAAAAAATTGAAATAAGGCAGACCCTTTCTCCTACCATTTCACCCAGTGGGCATATGCTGTTGGATAAACATGAGATGAGACCCATTTTTTTCAGTCAGTTAAATTTCCTCTAAGCTTCTTAGGGTATGAACATCTTACATCAAATGTCATTCTAGTGTTTTAAGGCATAAATTTTTCACAAGTGTGATCTTTATTTGATATACCTGTTGTTGTCTAACTCTTTTATAATCAAATTAAGAATCTGTCTTAGTGGATTAGGGTGGGCTCAAATCCAAAGACTGGTGTCCATATAAGTAAAGAGAAATGTGGACATAGATAGAGAGATACACAGAGAGAACATCATCTAATGACAAAAGTAGAGAATGAAGTTGTGCTGTCACAAGCCAAAGAAGGGGAAGGATTATGAGCCACTGCCAGAAGCTAGCACAGAGCATGGAATACTCTTCCTAGCCCCTAGAAGGAACCAATGTTTCCAACACTTTGATCTTGAACATCTGGCCTTCTAAATGATGAGAGAATACATTTCTGTTGTTTTAAGCCACCCACATAGTGGTACACTTTTTATAGCAGATCTAGAAAACTAATACAAACACCAAATGAAAACCTGGCTCTAATTACTTATTGATAAACTAGAGGCCCAGTGCACAAATTCGTGCACTGGTAGGCCCCAGCCAGCCTGCCCCCAATGGGGGCCATCAGGGGCGGGCCAGCCAGGGTGAGGGGCCATGGGTGGTTTGCTGGTTGGCCCCGCCCCTGATTGGGGTGGGGGTGCCTACTCCAGGGCAGGGCTGGCCAGGACAAGGGCTGCTGAGCATTCCAGTCATTCCGCCATTTGGTTGATTTGCATATTACCCTTTTATTATATAGGACTAGAGGCCCGGTGCATGAAATTAATGCTTGGGGGGAGGCGGTGGAGAGGGTGTGTCCCTCAGCCCTACCTACACCCTCTCCAATTCAGGATCCCTCAGGGGATGTGCTACTGACAGCTTGGGCCCACTCCCCGTGGTTCTTTGCTCTCTGCAGGGCCTGCCTGCTATACACCACCAGGATGAGCAAGCAGGCCCTGCTGGATGCTGCCTGTGGCCCACTTGCCTGCCCATAGGTTGCTGCCTCAACCGCCCAGTAGGCCCTGCTGGATGTTGCCTGCAGGCCCAATTGCCTGCTTGTGGTCGCCGCCAACACTGACCAGCAGGCCTTGCTGGGTGCTGCCTGTGGCCCCGCTTGCCTGCTGGGCTCACATTGTTGGGGTGACGTCGCCAACATCCTGCCCAGCCTCTATGGATGCCACCATCTTTGTTGTGGAATGATGGTTAATTTGCATATTACTCTTTTATTAGATAGGATACTCTCAATGTGGGTCCTCCCCCAGGGATTTCTGAAGGTAGTATTTGTTTATATAGGAGCTTGGTTGAAGTCAGCATCTAATGGGAACTGTTCATTATTTTTCTTTTTTTTTTATTTTTTTTATTTTTCGCTTAAAGTATTACAAAGGGTATTACATAAGTGTCCTTTTTTCCCCCCCGCCCTTGACAAACCCCTACCCTCCCTTACCCCCCAGTGTCTTATGTCCATTAGTTATGCTTATATGCATGCATTCAAGTCCTTCGGTTGATCTCTTATGTTCATTATTTTTCAAAGACTGATCTCACAGTTATAATGTTGGTAATCTAATTCATATAATAACTACAGAACATCTTTATACATTTTTACATGTAAGCAATAGAGAGTAGTGGTTCATTGTTAGGGTTCTTGAGTTGAGAAAAACACAAGTATCCATGCCCAGTTTCTGTACCTACCAGCTGAGTGGCCATGGGTCAATTATTAAAGTAGTTTAAACTTTAGGTTCTCACTATAAAATGGAGACGATAATAACTAACTATTGTGCAAAACTTTAAATAGGATAATCTTCATTAGAATGTAGGGGCTTTTGACTTTTTTATTCAGTGCTGGGACCACCTAGAGGGAGTCCATGAGCAGTTGCTGACTCATATGAATGAGTCATTCATATCAATGAATGAACAATGCCTGGCAGATAAAGTGCCTGACCTGGCACATGGCAAATATTCAAAAAATATGAGACATTCAAGTTTTCCATTGAAATCTAGCAGATTAATTTATTTTGGACTTTTTGGAAGATCTATGCTGAATTATCTTTTTCTTTTTTTGAAATATTCTTTCTCCTATGTTTTTACAGTTAGCTTATGATATACAAACATTATTCAATTTCATGCAACTTTCAGTACAAGACAAAAAGATTTATATATTGTTTGATGGACTTGGTGCTACTTGAATAAATTAATGGCTAGGAAATATTAGTCCCTTTAGAAATTCCTTAGAACTTTCAAGCAACTAAGGTGATATTTACCAAATCAATTTAGCAAGTTATTGAAGGGTGGCTTATACTAATTATCAAAAATAGTTCTGCCTTCTCTGGTCTATTTAGTAACAAAAGGTAGCATATCAGTCATTTACAGCCCACCATTATCTACCCAGTGACTCAGAGAAAGTGTAAATGGCTCAGAGTGAATCATCTCTGTTCACAAAGCAATTTAAAACAAACTTCATACTTTTTATGGATGAATCACTAGTGCTGAATTCAAATATGAATTGTGGCAAAATATAGGCAACATACAAACCTTTAAATTAAAGAAAATGCTCTCAAAATAAGTGTTCCAAAAGTTTTTTAATGGCAATCTAGTATATCCTCAACTTGTTAAACTTTCTTCTTTTTCCACTTTTTTTTCTTATATATAAACATATAGCAACAGATAAAATATATCAACGCATTTCATTTTGATTCAACATTTATTTGAGATAAGACTAGACAGCTAGGGACATGATTATAAAAGGAATTTGAATTTCCTACTAATCATTGAAAATTTTTAACCAGAAAAGTGGTATGAAAAAAAAATAATACTCTCTACTGATAATATAAAATACTGACAATATATAAACTGGAATTGATGAAACCAGAGACAAAAAAAATTAGGAACCTATTGGATTAAAACTAGAAAGCTAGCCAGGCCTAGAGTTAAGCCTAGCTACATGAATAAGTTTAAAAAAATAATATATATATGTATATACATACATATATATATTTCTTTTTTTAGGAGTATATATGTATATGTATATATATATATTTAGGAAGATGTCTCTTTATCTCTATCTCTATCATCTCTATCTCTATCTCTATCTCTATCTCTATCTCTATCTCTATCTCTATCTCTATCTCTATCATCTGTCTATGAGGATAAAAGCAAACTGACTTAATTTGATTGATAAAGTATAAGGAATATGCCGAGGTAGAAGTAAGAGTAAAGGAAAGCAGTCACTCTGACCTTAATTCCAGGTTTTTAAGGAGATGGACAAGATAGTACCCAGATGGGAAGAAAATTAAATATGCTCAGTGGACATTTTTCAGGAAAAAAATGTAGATCTTAGTCCCATGTTTATACCTGAAATTGTCAAATTCATTAGGGAAAATGCAGTTTCAGATGAACATCTCACATTTCTGTGTTTTTTCACTCTCTGTATATTAATTATCCTAGTGGCTTCAACAGCTCTTTGATTCCTTTAAACAGATATTTTTACTGTATTTAATCTGCTTTTAAGTTTTTCTCAAAGAAGTTTTGGTCTTCCCACTTATCAATAAAAGTCTCAAGAGGTCCTTTTGTGGAGATTTTTGGTTGGGCACTGCTGACTGCAGATATATTTGTCTCAAAATAATGCAAATCTATTTTTTAAAGATTACTTGCAAATCAAGTAATTTCTCACTCAGGAGTCACTCTGGTTTTTCATAGTGAGTCTTCCTGGCATCTCTGTATGATAGAAACTGAAATGAGCTCTATAATTGATTTATCTATCTCATATCCTTTATCAGCTTCAGAAGAAATATTTATGTATTGCTGTTACCAACAATACCTTTAATTTCTCAAAGGTTAGGTTTAATGAAATAGCGATACCTCTAACTTCTTACTAGAGCTCATTTTAAGCTTTTTAAGGTTATAAGACAAACACCATTATTATGGTTTAAAAATGACAAGTGAACATATTTGAAATCTCTTTGAGTGAGCTTATGGAAGGCTGCCTTATAAAGCCAGAATTAAAGAGTTCATATCCCTTAGTCCTTCCCTTCTAGTTGATGGTAGTATGGGGCATGAAGCACAGCACTGGAACTCAAAGAAAAGTTTCTGAAGAACCCATATTGTTTAAGTTCCATATATCTATCAATATTTACTCATATACATTAAAACATTAATTAAACAATATTTACCAATTAATTTAATATAATATTAGTGAACCTATTATAGGTTAACATGAATAATATATTTTTCATGAAAAATAACTATATTTTCCAGAAAAAAAGAGAGAAATTGTTTTATATTTTTGTAAATCACTTTAATATCTCACTTAATAGAGGTCAAATGGATTACCATACCTGATACTGTGTTCATCATTTGCAATATAAAGTATTTCTTCTTTGTTCATGCTACCCTTGATCTGTACACTATGAACTCATAATTTTGACATCATGAATCTCCTGAAGGGGTTTGGAGGAAACATCAGGGTCACCAATTTACATTTTGATAACCATGGTAGTATAGCAATAGCTTTATTAGTATCCTTACTCTTCTCTTATTTTATATTTTTGAAGCAATAGAAAAGATTAAAAATGGGAGGATATGAGGAAAATTTTGGGAATTATGTGAATGTTCTCAACTGAATTGGGTGATGGTTCCACTATTGTAAATTCCTAAAATCTATTGAATTACAAATTTATACTTGGTGAGTCTTATGTATATTCCGCCTTAATAAATCTGTGAAAAATGATGATATATATTCTCACCCCATTCCTTTGTAAAGTTGTCATGTGATAATCTTGCTTTGCAATTTCACATTTATTGCAACTTGGTGACTTATATAAACTTTGATTTTAGGAGAGGCAGGACAATGTCGGAATTAGAAAAACAGACTCTTGCTAGATTCTAAATTTCTAGGTTTAACTCCAAAATCTCTCTTTCTAGCTGCTGTGTAAGATAGTGTCTTTGTTCTCTCCTCTGTAGAAAGGAGAAAATAACAGTACCTAACCCAATGATTTGTTCTAAATATTAACTGAGTTAATATTTCTAAATGTGCTCACTACCTAGTAACCACTATGTGTTAGCTATTATTATATGTACTGAATTAAGGAGCTACAAAAGTAAAATAATAAAATTGATAGAGAAAGATATGAAAGACATATGAAAAAATGTGATTAATCTTCTTAAAGTAAATAAACACATTTTATACCTGAAGTAAGACAAAAATAAGCAATGATTAAAATTAATTTGAATATATTTGTAAGTGTTGGACATTAGTAATTAGGCTAATGAAATAAATTTAATTATTTTGGGTATTTCTATTGCTGTTTTATAGTAGGTACAGTTATGTCAAGAAAAAGACATCCTGGGATGAAAGGACTGGAGAATTTAGATTTTTAAAGACTTGTCAAAGCTGTTGCTTGGAAAATGGAGAAGATGATAACAAGATTACGTAAGAAGATAATCACATCATAATTAGAATCCAGCTGAAGTTGCAGATCATAACTTAGTCTCCATGTGAATGGAAGTACATTCCTTTGACAATTTCAAAAGACAAAATGAAAAAACTATTTTTCTAAAACTTATCCTCTTATTAATTATCAGAACTGGTCTTAAAAGTGCATGGTAGCCATTGTGATTGACTGGCCGTTGCTTGTTCCCTGTGAAGTATTACTCTAAGTCAATCATGACAGTTTCTTCAACCTTGCCAGTGTTTAGTTGATAGATGGACAAGTTTAACAACTTTAATGCAGTGAAATGCAACTATTTACTTTGAACTTCTAAAGAAATTAATTCTGCCTTTGCAGTTGGATCTGAAAGAAAGGCTTGTTACCTCAGTTTCTGCTAGCACACAGCTCACGCTCATGAAGAGACCCCTCCTTCAGAGGATTCCAGTCTGTTGTGGTAGAGCAGACACAGAAATGACCTTGGCTCTTCATAATATCCTTTATAAACCAAATCAAACATCTCAGGAGCCTGGTCTAAGTCTGGACTGCCTATTATATGAGTTCATATATTTTCTTATTTTAAATAAAATTTAAGCTTAAATTTCCACTACTGTACTTGTAGCTGAAATAATTCAATCTGATACAGAATAGGTACCTGGAAATATTCTTTATACACTCGTTATAAAATCTAAAAAGAAAAAAAATAAATAAAATACAGAAGAAAGAGGTTTTATTTAAGAATTGGATTAATATTATATATACATGTCAATTGAATTTACACTTAATCAGCATTATGTAGTTAATCACTTTATCTGGACATGGTCTCCCTTCAAACTGAAAAATCTCAAAGGAGTTACCAGGTTGATTGAATTTGGGAAATTAAAAGCATTTGAGAATAAAATAGAAAAAAAATCAATTGTACAAGTTCACATTTAACTAAAAGTAGTTCTTAGGATGTATATGGATCGTGAAAAGGGAGTCGTTGAAACGATATTACAAATAAAAGAGTTTAACATTGAGAAATCTATCTGATAATGTGGTAAGAGACTTTGCTTCTGTCCTATTTTTAGCATTGTTATCTAGTAGAAATTCACCAAATTGACTATATTGGTTTGAATCATTGCAATGACTCTGGATTATAAATGGTTAACAAATTATAGGCAAGAGTTTACATTCTCTGAACTTCATGCTACTTTTTTTTCCTTCTCTTGACTTACAGGCAATATTCTTAGCATTCCTCATTACATTTTTATCAGAGTACATTCATCTCACCACTTTTAAAAATAAATACCTGCTACACTTCTCACACTGATTATACCGGGATCAACACTTCTAAAATTGTCCCTTTAAACATCTCTCATTCCTGGGTAAAATTAGAAAAGCAAAGCAAAAAATAAAGCTAAATTAAGTTCTTATATTTTAATACAACAATCACCAAGTGCTATAACATAAGTGTTCTTTAGTTCCTTCTTTAATAGATGACAAAAACTATTAGCATGTCATTTGGAAACCAAACCTTTCATTCTTCCCTAAATATGTATATGGGCTAGACATCCGTTAATTAAATTCAAAACCATCACAGTGTTACTCCCTCAGTGAATGAAAAGGTGAAGTCTCATCCAGCACAGTTTTACTGAGGGGGAAAAAATCAGCACTAAATGCAATTTCTTCCCAAATCATATGATGCTCTTATATTCTAGGAAATCATCCAGGCTTGACAACAAGAAAGCACTTTTAAATTGGAAAAGCTGTTAGTTTTCAAACTTTTCCCCTGGTTCTTATTGCCCTTTTTCATTCCGAGGTCACTAATGTTCCACTCAAGTACACTCCTCAGAACTCTGTGCACCGTTCCCTGTACTCATTTCCCAGTTGAGTGCTGTCTAGAAGGAAATGTTAATCTACCTTTAGGTTTTTTTCCAGCTAAGTTAAACATTTATTTATTATTATTTTTTATTTATCACTGACACGACTACAGCGTTCCCCCCCTACATACACACTTACCCACCTCCACCCAGGCCCACCCGCTTGGCCATCATCACACGGTTGCCCATGTCTGTGGGCGATGCACATATGTTCTTTGGCCAATCTCTTCACCTTCTTTCATCCAGTCCCCCTCCCCATCCTTCTACCTTTTGATCCCCCTCCAGTCTATTCCACGCTTCTGGTTCTATTTTGTTCTTCAGTTTATTTTGTTCATTAGATTCCACATGTAACCGAGATTATATGATATTTGTCTTTCTCTGTCTGACTTATTACCTCTACTTTTTAAAAATAACTATTTCTCCCTAATTGATATAAACTGTTAGGTTGAGTTATATGGAATTATCAGACCTCAACCATTTTGATCTATGAAACCAGTATTTTTAGATGGATCAAACTAATATCAAAATGTCAAAACGTGGTCAAATGCAATCAATAATACAAGTTAATTATCTTGTTAATTTGTAGTATGTTTATGAGATTTTAATTTTCCTGGATTTAGACTTACCTGCTATGTAGTACAGATAGTCAGTATTTTTGCTTAGTATTATTTCTCCCTTTGCTAATTTCAGGGATGGTTTTAATCTGTGTTTGGTTAGCAAAACAGTACTACTAGAATAAGGGGTTTTAATATAGGGATTTGAGCTTATATAATTCTATCAGAAGGTAGGGGAATAAAAATAGGTAAACCTAGAGCTGGAAGTCTAGAAAAAAAAGTACTAATGATGCCAGCTAAAACATAGACTGAGGATGGGAAAAAGCCAGAAACCACAGGGACTCTCAACAAGCTTCCTTCTCTTTTCCTTAGAGCTGCAAGTCAGAGAGCTTACCAAGCCATCATATCTGAGTAGCACTACTTTAGTGACTATCACTTCACTTCTTTCCTAATTTCACTCTAGTTCCTCTCAAAAAGAAATCCTAGCTCAGTGATGGCGAACCTATGACACGTGTGTCAGAGGTGACACGCAAACTCATTTTTTTGGTTGATTTTTCTTTGTTAAATGGCATTTAAATATATAAAATAAATATCAAAAATATAAGTCTTTGTTTTACTATGGTTGCAAATATCAAAAAATTTCTATATGTGACACGGCACCAGAGTTAAGTTAGGGTTTTTCAAAATGCTGACACGCTGAGCTCAAAAGGTTCGCCATCACTGTACCTAGCTTGTGCTAATACAGAGAAGGGGATTCCATGGAAAGCATGCCCTAGACTTAGAAGGAAGAAATTCCAAGTTGACCATTAAAAGCCCACCACAGGCATAAAAACCTAAGAGTCACTTAAGTAATTATTCAAAGACCATTGCTGTTTACAGAAGACCTAATAATGTAAGATTATCACTAAGGTACACCACACCTATAATCACACAAACATACATGTACGCAAACATACACAAACACACATTCAACTCATAGATCTTGCCAATAAATTAAGTGGAAATGTTTTCCTTAGATTTTTAGAACAAATAGACCCTTTTTGGCTCACAAACATAATTAGTGAGATAATTGATAAGAGTTAGTGTGTAAGTTAGGCTTAATAACAGAGCATTCCTCTCACACTCTGAAAGTTGGTCTGCCTGATCAGTTTCTATGCGAGTAACAAATTTCTCAACCATATAATCACTTCTGAGGCCTTCTACTCCTATTAGAGAATTAGTTAAGTACTCATGCATTAAAGTCATGGCCCACTAGATCTCCAAGTGACCTAATAACCATTGATGTAAGTAAATACAAATGACAATGCAATTAGAAGAAAAACATTTTTGCACCAAAAAGCTCTTTCTGAAAAGACAAGATCTTGTTTACAAAATGTTGTGGCATATGAATTATATAAATTAATCTTGCCATTAGGAGAAAACTACTGTACCTACTTGGAAAGTACATAAGAAATATATGAAAACAAGATGTTTTTAATTGTGATTTTAAAATACTTTTAAATAGTTTATTTCTTTATAATATTATTTAAAAGTAAAAGTTTGTTATAAATTTTTATACACCAAATATCATTTTCCTAGAGGACATATTTTTCTAAATTCATGACCTTTAGCAATAAATGTATCTGACTCTAATCAAAGTTAAAGTGAAAAGATTGTGAATCTTGTAAATGTATCATCATTTGAGACATAATAAAAGGATAATATGCTAATTAGACCAAATGTCTTCCAGACGTCATTCCGGACGTCCTTCCTGACGAAGCCAGGGCAGGAGGGAAGCCAGCCAGGGTCCTGGGTGCCTGCCAGCAGCCGGAGGAGGGAAGCCCAGGTCCCGGGTGCTGGAAGGAAGCCGGTGCCGGCAGCCAGGGGAAGGAAGGCCTACTCTTGCATGAATTTTTGTGTATCGAGCCTCTAGTTTGAGACATAAGAAACAACAAAGTAGTGGAGACTCAATAGCTTCCATGAATGTAGTACTTGTGATTAAAATTATGGTGATATTTTCTGAATTAAAAAACATGAGAAAATGGGGTTGAAAGAAAGAGAAATTATCACTAGGCGGCAATGTGTAAGAATTATTAGATAGGAAACAAAGATGGAGCAAATACAGTAGAGTTTCAGAGGTAAGGGATGCTTTTAGCCTTGAAAGTCAGAATAAGATTAAATTTCCGAGTTAATCAGAAATGAAATCAGAAGATGAAACTTTATTTTTACAATTTTACCCCCAAACTTTTTTAAGTATTATTCTGGTTACCTTTGTTTGCTAACTCTTGACATAGTAGATAAATAGTACATTGTCTACTTTATTTTTCTATGTCAGATAACCTGTTGTCATCCTTGAATTTAAGTTAGCAAAATTTATGACTTAATAACTACTTTAGGTGTTATCACTTTAACCAGAATATTCTTATTTTATGGAATTTGATTAATTCCTAATATAAGAATAAAAAAATTATATTTTTGTTTTAAAAGAGCCTTATTTTAAAATGTTTCAAAGTATTTGGATCTACATGATTTTATTTCTGTTAATATTAAAGTAGCAAATTAGATGGCTTATACTTTAATTAAATTAGAAACATCTATAATTTAATATTTTTATTTTAAAATAGATTTAGATTTACAGGAATGTTGCAGAGGTAATACAAAGTTCCTGTATACTTCACATCCAGTTTCTATTATTGTTAACATTATACATGAGTGTGGTACATTTGTCACAATTAATAAATTGATATTGATCATTATTGTTAACTGAAATCTATATTTTATTCAGATATCTGTTGTTTTTACATAATCTCCTTTTTCTTTTCCAGAATCCCATCCAAAACATCCCATTACATTGAGTTGTCATGTCTAGTTAGACTACTTTTGGTTGCCATCATTTCTTACACTTTCCTCACTTGTTTTTCTTTAAAATATATATATTTTTATTGATTTCAGAGAGGAAGAGAGAGGGACAGAGAGATAGAAACATTAATGATGAAGAGAGAATCATCAATCGGCTGCCTCTTGTATGCTTCCCACTGGAGATGGAGCCTGCAACTTGGGCATGTACCCTGACTGAGAATTGAACCGTGACCTCCTGGTTCATAGGTTGATGCTCAACCACTGACCTACACTGGGCGGGCTCCTCATTTGTTTGTTTGTTTGTTTTTACATTGATTTCAGAGAGGGAAATAGAGAAAGAGATAGGAGAGAGAGAGAGAGAGAGAGAGAGAGAGAGAGAGAGAGAGAGACGCATTAATGTGAAAGAGAAACATTGATCTTTTGACTTCTGTATGCACCCTGATCAAGAATTGAACCCGTAAACTAAGTATGTGCTCTGACCAAGAATCAACCTGCAACATTTTTGGTTAAGGGAAGATGCTACAACCAACTATGCCACCCAGCCAGGGCACACTTTCCTCCTTTTTGATGACCTTGACAGTTTACCGGTCAGGTATTTGGTAGAATGTAACTCAATTTGGATTTGCCTGATGATTTTCTCATGGTTGGAGTGGGGTAATATATACTTGCATATTATAGAGAGGAAGAAAGCTTTAAAATTGTCACTCAAAAATGACTGTATCTCAAAAATATACAATGGGTAAAGACAGTCTTTTCAATAAATGGTGTTGGAAAAATGGACAGACACATACAAAAGAAATAAAACTAGACAACTTTCTTATACCACACACAAAGGAAATTCAAAATGGATTAAAGACTTAATAAATGTAAGACACAAAACATTAATCTTCCTAGAAGAAAACATGGGCAGTAAACTCTTTGACATTGCTGATATTTTTTTCTGATATATCTCTTTGGGCAAGGAAACAAAAGGAAAAAGAAACAAATGGAACTACATCACACTAAATGATTTTTGCACAGCAAAGGAAACCATCAATAAAACAAACAAACAAAAAAAGACAACCTACTTATAGGGAGAAGTTATGAGCCAATGAAATATCTGATAAGGAGTTAATGTCCAAAATCAGTAAAAAAAAAATTCTTAAAACAACAATAACAACAACAAACCCTCATACAACTTAACACTAAAAAAACAAACAATTCATAGAGGCAGAGCTGCCTCAAACTGATTGTCGGACTGCAGTGGGAAGACCAGGGAGGGTTGGGGGACTGGAGGGAGGGGAGTAAGAGATCAACCGAAGGACTTGTATGCATCCATATAACCATAACTAATGGACATAAGACACTGGGGGGTAAGGGAGGGCAGGGGCTTGTTAAGGGCGGGGGGGAAAAAAGGACACTTATGTAATACCCTTTGTAATACTTTTAGCGAAAAAAAAAACAAAAAACAAAAAAAAAAACCAAACAATTCAATTTAAAAAATGGGCAGAGGACATGAATAGACATTTCTTCAAAGAGGACATACAGGTGGCAGTAGATATATGAAAAGGTCTTCAATGTCACTAATCATCAGAGCTATGCAGAAAAAAACAACAACAAAAAGCAGAAACAATTTGAAATATCATATCATACCTGTCAGAATAGCTACCATCAATAAATCAACAAACAACAAATGTTGGTGAAGATGCAGAGAAAAGGTAACCCTCCTACACTGTATGTAGCAATGTAAATTGGCGCAACCACCATGAAACAATTTTGACGGTCCTCAAAAAATTAAAAATAGAACTACATTATGACCTACCAATTCCACTCTGGTTATTCATTGGAAGAAACCCATAACACTAATTTGAAAATATATATGCACCACTATGCATATATATATATAGTGCATAGTGATATATATATATATATATATATATATATATATATATATATATATCTGTCATTATTTATGATAGCCAAGCTATGGAAGCAACTTAAGTGTCCATCAATAGATGATGGAGTAAAGAAGTGGTGCATACATACAATGAAATATTACTTGGTCATAATCTTACCAATTGGGACAACGTGGATGGACTTGGAGTGCATTATGTTCAATGAAATAAGTCAGTTAAAGAAAGACAAACATCATATGATTTCACTTACATGTGGAATCTAAAAAATAAAATAAATGAACAAACAAAACTGAAATAGACCCAAAGAAACTGATAGCTGTCAGATTAAGAAGTACAGTTTGGCAGTTACAAAATAGTCATGGAGGTTGAGTACAGCATGTGGAATATAGTCAATAATATTGTAATGACTGTACATGGTGCTAGGGGGGAACTAGACTTACCAGGGGGATCAGTTTGTAAATTATGTAAATGTCTGTTATGCTGTACCTCTGAAACTAATGTAATATTGAGTGTCAGCTGTAATGAAAAAATAAAATAAGAAAATATAAGGACAGAAATAAGATTTACACCAAGAAATGTAAAACTTACCCACCTTCTTATTAAAGAGGCATTATTTTTTTACTGAGGCAAAAAAATCGTTACAGTCTAGAAAACAAATGTAAATTTCCAGTGAAAAGAATAGAATATTTTAAAATAAATTAAATAATTACATGGGGTGGTGAACACACGATATAATATATAGATGATGCATTATAGAATTGTACATCTGAAACCTATATAATTTTATTAACCAACTAGAGGCCCGGTGCACAAAAATTTGTGCACTCGGGGGAGAAGGAGAGGTCCCTCAGCCCGGCCTGTGCCCTCTCGCAGTCTAGGACCCCTCAGGAGATAACGACCTGCTGGCTTAGGCCTGCTCCTGGATGGCAGAGGGCAGGCCCAATCCCTGGGTGCAGCCCCTGGTCAGGCTCAGAGCAGGGCCGATTGGGGGGTTGGGGCACTGCCCCCTATCACACTCAAGGCAGGGTCAATGGGGAGGTTGCGGCGCCACCCCCTGTGATGCACAGAGCAGGGCCAATCAGGGGGTTGGGGCGCTGCCCCCTGTCACTCACAGAGCAGGGCCAATCAGGGGGGTTGGGGCTCCGTACCCTGTCACACACAGAGCAGGGCCCATCAGGGGGTTGAGGAGCTCTCCGCTGTCACTCACAGAGCAGGACCGATAGGGGAGTTGGAGCATCGCTCCCTGTCACACACAAAGCAGGGCGGATCAGGGGGTTGGGGCGCTGCACCCTGTCACACTCAGGGCAGGGCCAATGGGGAGGTTATGACTCTACCCTGTCAAACACATAGCAAGGCCCGTGGAGGGGGGTTGGGGCACCACCCTCTATCACCCACAGAGCAAGGCCGATCAGGGGGATGGGGCGCCACCACTGTCACACTCGGTGCAGGGCTGATGGAGAGGTTATGGCTCTACCCTGTCACACACAGAGCAGGGCTGATCAGGGGATTGGGGAGCTCCCCCCTATCAGGCACAGAGCAGGGCTGATCAGGGGGTTGGGGCGCCTTTCCCTGTCACGAACAGAGCAGGGCGGATAGGGAGGTTGTGGCCCCGCCCCTTGTCACACACAGAGCCGCAGGGCAATCAAGGGGTTTGGGCGCTGCCCCCTGTCACACTGATCCCGGTGCCGGGAGGCATATTACCCTTTTACTATATAGGATAGCGGCCTGTTGCATGGGTAGGGACTGGCTGGTTTGCCCTGGAGGCTGTCCTGGATCAGGGTGGGGGTCCCCACTGGGGTGCCTGACCAGTCTGGGTGAGGGGCTGAAGGCTGTTTTCCAGGTGGCGAGTGACTAAAGCTCCCAACCGCTCCTTGTTTTCTTCTTCTTTTTTTTTTATTCTGGGCCAGCTTTAGCTCTGAGGCCTCACTGCTGAAAACATGGATACAATGTTTTGGTCCAGCTGGGTTTCAGTCCGCTGGTTTCTGGAGTTTATCTTCTTATTTGCAACATAGTACATAGTTTCTTAGAGTTGTAGCTCAGAGGCCAGCTAGTGAGGCGGGGAACGTTGGAGTTCGCAGCAAGCAAGCCTCATGTTCACTTACAGCTGCCTGGCTGCCGGCCGCCATCTTGGCTGACAGTTAATTTGCATATACTCACTGATTAGCCAATGAAAAGGGTAGCGGTCGTACGCCAATTACCATGTTTCTCTTTTATTAGTGTAGACTAGAGGCCTGGTGCACAAAAATTTGTGCACTCGGGGGGGGGGGGGTCCCCTAGCCCAGCCTGTGCCCTCTCACAGTCTGGGACCCCTCAGGAGGTAACGACCTGCTGGCTTAGGCCTGCTCCCGGGTGGCAGAGGGCAGGCCCAATCTCTAAGTGCAGCCCCTGGTCAGGCTCAGAGCAGGGCCGATTGGGGAGTTGGGGCACCGCCCCGTCATGCACAGAGCAGGGCGGATCGGAAGGTTGCAATGCCACCCTCAGTCACGCTCAGGGTAGACTGATTGGGGGGTTGGGGCACTGCCCCCTGTTACACTCAAGGCAGGGTCGATGGGGAGGTTGTGGCGCCACCCCCTGTCACTCACAGAGCAGGGCCAATCAGGGGGTTGGGGCGCTGCTCCCTGTCACTCACAGAGCAGGGCCCATCAGGGGGTTGAGGAGCTCCCCCCCTGTCACTCACAGAGTAGGGCCGATAGGGGAGCTGGGGCACCGCCTCCTATCACAGCAGGGAAGATCAGGGGGTTGGGGCGCTGCACCCTGTCACACTCAGGGCAGGGCCGATGGGGAGGTTATGTCTCTACCCTGTCACACACAGAGCAGGGCCCATGGGTGCAGGGGGTTGGGGCACTGCACCCTGTCACACACAGAGCAGGGCCGATCAGGGGGTTGGTGCGCTGCACACTGTCAAACACAGGGCCACAGGGCAATCGGGGATTGGGGAGCTCCCCCCTATCAGGCACAGAGCAGGGCTGATCAGGGGGTTTGGGCGCTGCCCCCTGTCACGCTGATCCCGGTGCCGGGAGGCCTCGCTGCTCCGCTGATCCCAGTGCTGGGAGGCATATTACCCTTTTACTATATAGAATAGGGGCCTGGTGCACGGGTGGGGGCCAGCTGGTTTGCCCTGAAGGGAGTCCTGGATCAGGGTGGGGGTCCCCACTGGGTTGCCTGGCCAGGCTGGCTGAGGGGCTGAGGGCTGTTTTCCCGCTGGCAGTTGACTAAAAGCTCCCAACTGCTCCTTGTTTTCTTTTTTTTTTTTTTTTTTATTCTGGGCCAGCTTTAGCTCTGAGGCCTCGCTGCTGAAAACATGGATACAATGTTGCGGTCCGGGGCTGACTGAAAGCCGGTTTTGTTAGCTTCTTATTTGCAACATAGTAATAGTTGCTTAGAGTTGCAGTTGAGAGTCCAGCAAGTGAGGCGGGGAACGTTGGAGTCTGCAGTTCCTGGAGGAAGCAAGTCTCCCTGCTCGCTTCAGTGCATGGCTGCCGGCCGCCATCTTGGCTGACAGTTAATTTGCATAAGGTTACGCTGATTAGCCAATGGGAAGGGTAGCGGTCGTACGCCAATTACCATGTTTCTCTTTTATTAGTGTAGACTAGAGGTCTGGTGCACGAATTCATGCACCAGTAGAGTTCCTCGGCCTGGCCTGCAGGGATCAGGCCAAAACCGTCTCTCCAACATCCCCTGAGGGGTCCTGGATTGCGAGAGGGCAGTTCTCAGGTGAAGCATCCTGAGCATCAGGCCCCCTCCTCTCTGGGTTCACGTGCATCACCCAAGAACCAAAGCCGCCAAGTCACTGCAGCTAGGCAGCTCCTGCATTGAGCATCTGCCCCCTGGTGGTCATTGCATGTCACAGGTACTGATCGGATGGTTGGACAGTCAGACGGTCGATTAGGATTTTATATATATATAAATGTAAGCCTAATAAATTTGACAAATAAAAAATAAAATTGCATTAAATTAAATGTATAAAATGTATTAATTTATTAATATATGCATCATATCAAAATATACAGTTAAAAGGGCAGATTTTCAAATTTTTTGTAACCTCAATCCATAATAATATATATTTTACATTATGCCTCAGTAAACATACATATAAAAATTTTAGCCTGGCTGGTGTGGCTCAGTGGTTTAGCATATACCTATGAACCAGGAGGTCACAGTTTGATTCCTGGTCAGGCACATGACTCAGTGGGGGTCATGCAGGAGGCAGCCGATCAATGATTCTCTCATTGATGTTTCCATCTTTTTCTGTCTCCCTATCCCTTCCTCTCTGAAATAAATTTTAAAA
The DNA here is from genome assembly GCF_028538775.1 of Myotis yumanensis. Classification (NCBI taxonomy): domain Eukaryota; kingdom Metazoa; phylum Chordata; class Mammalia; order Chiroptera; family Vespertilionidae; genus Myotis; species Myotis yumanensis. Next base: position 143,246,028 of record NW_027223754.1, read on the forward strand.
AAATTAAAAATCACAGTCTATTTGTTTAAATATTTTGTATAATGCACTATATTCATTTATATTCACTAATAAGTTATGACTTGCAGTTTTAATAGGCTGGTAGAATTTATTATATATCACAGAGGAAATCAAGCTGAGTCTGTTCTCTCCTTCATGGCTTTGGAGAGCATATGATTAAATATTTTCAAAGAGAGTGGGATAAACTAAGCAAAAATATTTTTAAAGAATATGTAATATCTAATAATATGAAGTTCCCCAAAGAATTTCTTTACATCTGCTGGAAACACAGAAGGCTAAATGAGAAGAAAATAAATACATATTTTTTGTGATTTTTATAATGGCCGTTACAGTTAAATTAGGTGAATCAAGAATAAAGAAGTTAACTGCATGTATAAAGGTTGTATAATAAGTCAGTAGTAAAGAGAGGAATAAAAACCAGGCATCTGTCCCCTGCAGTCACTATTACATATGTCCTACAAATAGTTGATTTAGCAGTAAATTGCATTCTCTTTAATGGTTCTTATTACATAGGTCTGCTTTTCGCTATGAAAGAGAAAATGAGTGTAGGGAATTCAAAGCTATATATAAATGATTTGGGTTCTCAATTTCATTTCTCTATTGAATACGAGAAAATTGCAAGAATCATGTAAAAATGTCCTATGCTTCAAGTGACTTGCACGGTAGCAGTCCCAACAGCACATTCACACACTTGAGCTAAAAGGTAACATTACAGAGATCATTTCCAAATGGAGATAAAAGTAAGAGAAGAATCCTTCATCCTGAGTCCCATTAGGAAATGTGGCTCAGAAGCATGTTTTCTTACTACTTCTTCTGTTTGCTTAAAGAAGCAGACATGCAACTGGGAGCATTTGCAGAAAGGGCACATGCGGCGGGGATGCATCGGTGACCGGAGTACAGTCCAGGCATGTGAGGAATTCTAATACAGGTACTTGGACAGTCTTATGAATTCAGTTCTTGTTTCGGAACCCAAACAGGAGCTCATTAGTAACATTTTTTAAGCCAAGAGAGAGCTGTGGGTTCAGTTCCCAGTGTCACCTCTTCAGGCTATTTGGCACACAGTATGTAGTAGAGGTTGCCTAAAAATAAATAAATAAGTAAATAAGCTGGAGGCCAGGAAGAATGACCTGTCGCTCATCAGCGATTCTGCTAGCCAAGAGATGATCCGCATGCTGATGGGCCCTCTGATCAGCTATTCATGATGAGGTGTGCTGTTGTGGTGCATGTGTGTGCATAAAGTAAGAAGGTGCAAAGTTAAACTCAGAAATACATGCTCAGATGCCTTTTGTATTTGGTTCCAGGCAAACATGAGGCTGATTTATCTTGTCTACATACAGATAAGAAATAATTTCAAGCCACTAAATTACCTACCTTTTATTAAGAAACAAGTTGGCTTATTGACTTTGCTTGGCAAATTATTAATAAGGTTTTGTTGTTGTTGTTTAGCCTTTGTTATTGTAAATCTACAGTCTAATAACTTTATATGTGACTTAGTGCTCCTTCTAATGGTAATGCCTTCTCAATTTCTTAAAATATTTATTCATGGTACTTTTCCACATTAAAAAAAAAGCCTAATAGAATGAAGTATTAGAATCTTGAAATGAGATTTTATTGTATTTATAGACAATATAAGGGCGAATGAAAAAAAATAGGAAAAAAGAATAAAAGGACAGTTTTGATAACGCATGATAGCATTCAGACCCATGCCTCGGAGTGTGCTGAAGTCAGTGGTTTTTCATCTCCATTTAATTAATACCTAAAAAAAGACCTGAGGTTGTGTGCAAAATTTTGAGTAAATATATATTTGAGCACTTTATGGAGTAAAGGAACTATAGTTTTCATAGCATTTTTAATACAATCTTAAGTAGATCCATGACCAAAGTAGTCAAAATTCCCCCTTCCTCCAAACACATAAGGCTCATATGAGTTTTGCCAAACTTTCAATAAACTGTGAACCAGGAGGTCATTGTTTTTTTTCCCTATCAAGGCACTTGTCCAGGTTGTAGGCTCAATCCCCGGTAAGGGGTGTGCAGGAGGCAGCAGTGATTCCCTCATCATTCATGTTTCTATCTCTCTCTCCCTCTCCCTTCCTCTCTTAAATGTAAACACAGGAGAACACATATTTCATTACCCTGGGAAGCATCTGTCTTTTACTCAGTTATTTCAGTTTAACAGCTACTCCAAATCAATAATTTGAGAATAGACATAGAAGACAAAGTATAGAGGAAAAATAGTTCCTGTTTGCCATTTTATTCAGGCTAAAATAAGCATATAAACATTATAAAAAACAAAGCAAAAAACCCAACAAAACCCAATAGGTTGCCGTTTGGTAAAACATTTTGAACTAAAGAGTTTTCAATTTCATGCTCATTTATAAGGTATTATAAAAATCACAGGAATATTAGATTCTAATTTTCATATAAAAATAATTAATATATTTTACTTTCTGATTTAAAGGTGCATCAAAAGAGTTATAATTAATGACAGTGTTGAAAGAGAATCCGGCATAATCTTTTTCTTGAGAAGTCATTTGAGTTTTGTCTGTGCTACGTGGGTCCTGTAGTTTATTAGATTTTTATCATCATTACTTATCTAAGGTGTTTATTGAAAGTGATGTCAGTCTTATAAAATGACCTGGGCAATGCCCATGTGCTGGAATAGTTTCTGTAAGGATGGCTTTTTTTTTCTTAAATTATGGTAAAATTTACCAGTGAAGCCATCTGGTCTTGTAATTAGCTCTGTGTGAATATCTTAATTATTGATTCAGATTCCTAATAATTTAAGTGTTTTGGAATGTTAACGTCTTCTATGAATGTGTCCATTTCATTTTAATATTCAAATGTATTAAAATAAAGTTGATATAGTATCCTCTCCTTCCTTTTTAATGACAATAAAAAAAGGAATGCCTATCTGTAACATCTGTTTATGATATTGGTTATTTGCGTTTTATGTCTCTTTTTCTTCTTGATCAACTTCACCAGATGTTTACTAATTGTCAGAGACCACCTTGTGACATTTTATTTTTACTCTCAACTTCAAATCTCTGAGTCACAAGACAGGCAGGAGGGATCAAAGAAAATGTATCTCTTTCAAGACTCAAAGACTCAAAATAATGTGTTGAATTTGGGGTAGGCTTATGTTAGTCCAGTTCCATGTTTTGTAGTCAGATAAAATTTCTTCAAGATTTTTGTCTTCAGTTGTCCTCCAGCCTTCTGTTCCATTTTATTCTATATCATCATAGTGAGAATCTCACTGTTTTGTTTCTTCATTTTAATTTTCCGGAGTAGGATGAATCTGCCTTTCAGCTATTGTTCAAATGCCATTTTAAAACAAAGCCTATGCATTTTCCCCCACAAAAGGCCATTTGGATTGAGAGGCAGAATATGGTATCCAGAGATTGTGTGACAAAGGACTGGTACAGGTAAGTGGCTGGTGTCAGGGACTTTCCCAGGATATCAGCACAGCACTGATAGGCCAGTGGAGCACGGCAACGGACAATTTAGAAGCTGTCACTGTTCTGAGATCCAGAGAGACAAGAAAAGAAAAAAAGAAGAAGAAAAACCCTGCATGAAGTAGAAGTAGCAGGGTAACAGACAGGGGGCTAAATGCAGTCTGCAGTCTCAGGAAGGTGAGCGTATAGGGATTGACAAAGGAGAAAACCATGGTCCAGGCGTGGGGGGCTGGACAGTTTCTAAGGTAGACTATTTAGAAAGGAACCTTGGCACGGAAGGCCAGGGACATTTTCCTGTCACAGACCCGCTCCCGGGAACAAAGAAGAAGCATCATTTCTTGATTTGGCCTGAATTGTCAGAGCCAGATTGGTGGCAATGACAACTTCTTGCTGACCATCTGGCAGTGAATTAAATCCTTTCTGTCAAGGGAGAATTTTGGGTCTGGAAGCAAGGGCAGGGCTGATCTCAGGGTAAGAAGTCTGGCGAAAGGGAGGTAGCCAGATCCTGATGCTGTGGACACTTGGCCCATTCCATATCCATTTCTATTAGTAGTCTTCAATTACATTCCTTAATTAGGGACATTTCTGGTAGTAGGTCCTCCTCTTATTACTACGGAATTATTAGTAAATCCCCTTGGTTCTTTACCAAGCATTATTAACAACAGGCTAAATCTAAGACAATTTTGATTTCTCAAAGCTTACAAAGTCTCCCTCACAGGGAGTTAACCTATTTAAATATTTATTCCAGCCATTTCAAAATGGGGGTCATATATAAATCAGGAAATACAGAATATTGTTAAACTTGAAATATTGCCCTGCACCCCAAACTTTATATTTAATATGTTCCTTTTAAAGAAAAAATATCCGACAAAATTTGTTAAATGATATTTTCAATAAATGCCATATTTCCCCATTCTTTTACAGATACCCTGTGATTATAGTAGAGCATATTTTTACTTATTATCACTGCCTCTTCACAAATTAGTACAAATGTTAATGTCAATCTTTTCTTATGCAACACTATTTTCTTAAAAATTTTGGTAAATTATTTCATAAATACTAATTTTAAGATTAAGTATGCGCTAACATTTTTGTAATTGTAGCATGCAATTACAGTGTTGGATAAGGTAGGGTGGCAATTAGAGTATTACTTTTACTCTCCCTCCAAGTTCCTATTCTGCACACATGCTGCTAGTCTCTTTCAGTTTTTGTATCAGCTTGTTGACTTTGCAGTCTGAAAGCGCTTGATCTTTAATGATCTATAGCACATCTGTATGCATAATACTGTCTTCCAAACTCCTCAACAATACAAAAACATTAGGCACGTATCACGGAGCTCTTCTAATATGTTTTCCAGGCAGCAGTGCTTTTCCAAAATGCAACCAATTTTTGCATGAAAAATAAGATTTTACTGTGTGGGGATAATCAAGTAGTTGTGCTGAACTAATGAGCTCCCCCCACCCCCTTCTGACTGCCCTCAGATACAGTAATTGGGGAATTTAACCATTCCTTAGATCCAGGAATGATTAGCTCTCTACCTTTGGTCATCATGAAAGAGTGCCTTACCCTGGAGCAGCCCAGCTGGGCAAGCTCATTAACAAAGTAACATTCCAATTCCTTTGGGGCAGGTTAGTAAGGAGCTAGAAAAATTCCTTGGCAAGTTGAATGGGCAAACTGAGACAGATAGTTAAACGAGCCGAACAATTTACAGATAATAAATCACAAGGTCTTATCTTCCCTAACCAAGGATATTTAGGAGCAAATGGTATACAATTCCAGACCATGCTGAGGCAGACCTGCCTTGGTCCCAGCCTCTCTTTAGTAACATTTTTTGCAGGTGAAACTAAGGAGAGGATGACCCTGATGCACTCCTTTTGATGAATCAGCAAATTAAAAGACACACCTGGAAAGCTGATGAATGTTCTATTGAGATCTTCCCCTGATACCACCCCTAAAATTCCTGCTTTTAGAAAACAGATAAAAGCCCTTAAGACAAAGGACACAGTGAGCGCTGTCTACCTAGAGCACACCTGTGCCTTCCCCTTCTTCTTTCCTCAGGACCTGTCTTTGCTTTCTCCTGAGCTCTAAGGGTCCCAAAAAGACTTGCAACCAGGGGAGCAGTGGGCAGCAGCAGCTGACCCCTTGAACTTGTCTCCAAAGGCCCTGCTTTTGCCACTGTAATTTCTTTTTGGGTCTACACAGCCAGCTGACTCACTTCTCTTTTTCTGTGGCTTTCTTTCCAAAGGGCCAAGGCAAATCCTCCTAGGCTCATTCCTGTTTCTATGCTCTTGTCTCTTGTACTTAAGCCCTTCCTTTGTTTCATTGTCTCCAGCTTTAATAAACATACTCTCAAAATCACCTGAACTTGTCTTGTGAAATCTTTCCTGCAGGAAGTCAAGAACACACACATTCCAGACTGTGCTGGAACAAACCTGTCTCAGTTCCATTCCTTTTCCTGTGACACATTGATTACATTATTTGAAATAATAGGCTGTCAGTCTACTCATTTGCATAAAACTGTTCATTAAAACTGAGCTACTTTATATATAATGTAAATTGATTGTGCCCACTTGTTACTGTTATTTTATTATGTAAATGAATCTGAAAAGATGTTATTTTTCTTCTTTACTGTATAAAGCAACATTTTAAAAAATGATCACAGGAAAGTGATAATGTATTAACTGGGATAACTCAGCTTTATTTCTTTTGAGAAAAAATTTTTTTTCCTGTGACTTAGAACCACATTTTAAGAATTGTATTGTCGTCATTTTTTGACATTCAGTCTCTCTGTTTATCTCAGGTCCTGACTGTTCCAGAATTCAGTCTTGATGCTCAATAAGCATACCGATCCTTTTTCTGAATTCTGAAAGGAATATTCCATTTGAAAATGGAGAGGGCCTGTGATATTCATTTAGACTAATAGCATATTTATTTAGCACCGAAGGGCAACATTCTTATTATAAAAAGGTGTTTTATTTTTCCTTCCAATATGACAAACAAGTTAGTAAGAAAAAGGCAAATCTCCCACCTTTGGCTATTTTTCTGTGAGACTCTGGCCTATTTTTTACACTGTTGTGGATATTGCCATTGGCTTCCTATTTCTTTTCCTTTCTCAATTTTACTTTTATGTCGTTCTCTCTATTTATGATCAAATAAAATAAATCTTGGGGGTTTCCTATGTATACCCAACATCATAAGGGCAAGTAAATGACTACCTCTTACATCAGTCTTACCTGCAAATCAGTGTTTAGAGATAATAAAAGTATTAATATTGTTATTTTAAAAATATTTCTGATACGAAGGAAACATATTTGAAAAGAAGGTGACATTTTTCTTATTTGCTTTACTTTTTGGCTTGTTTGGGGCACCCAGAAAATAAGAGTAAGCTGGTTAAAAAAAAAAAAGATCAAGAAAAGCCATGATTATTTTAAAGCAAAAAAACATTAACAGATGAATTAAATCATCTGTTTGTTTGGTAACAGCAAAAATGTAAAAAACACACACAAAGAAAATTAGTATACATAAAATGTATTTTCTGCAAGGTAAGTGAGCAAAGAAGTTGCGTCTTAATAGCTATTGCATTCATTCTTAAGACGAAAGCATTAAATCATCCTAAATTCATCTGTCACACAATCAGGAAATCATTACAATTTAGCTGGGTTTTTAGCACAGAAATCTAGATACTGACAGGTTGCTTTCTTGTAGCAGCATAAAGTTTAATGCACTGTATAGCACATTGTTGAAAACAGGCCAAGGCTGATATGGCTCGGCAGACACTTTCTGGAGCTCCTAGTGCCAACAAGATGTCTTTACTCGGTGAAAACAAATAAGAACCAAAATTCTTTCCAGCTTGCAGAGATAAACGCTTCCAAGGAATTGCTGAGTGTTGGATTGCTGTCCTAAAACTCATCATTTTGTTCTCTTGTTCTGAGCTGTGTTTTTGTTGCAATTGGCTCCCTGCCTAGGAACTTGCTGTGCCCTGCTGGGTTAACCATGATGGGCAGGTGCTATGAGAGACCACCAGTTGATTTGACAGTGGCCCAGTGGAGTTTAGGATTACCTTTACCACAAGAGGGGGGTAGAAATCTTTGGAAGACAATGTAACACTTTTATCCCTATCTCCATCTCCCCATTTAAACTGGCCTCTGACTTTCCACTTCTCACTTTTCTCTAGAAATGAATCCAACTGCCATTCTACAAGCTTATATTGCAGGGGCACGTTATTAGCTTCAAACATATAAAAAAAACAAGGAATATGATCATCTTGAGAAAAGCATACTTCAAAAGAGTTGAAGTCAAAATGTTTAGAAAATGTCCCCTTAAAATCCCAGAAAAAGGACATTCAGTGTTTATGCAATCAAAGGAAAAGGCATTACCTGAAGGTTAATATTTATTTACAAATATTTGTATCATTAAAAATTGCAAGAATACTGTTTCATTTATAAATATTTCATTGAGGAGATTGTTTTTGAATCTCCACTATGTTCCAAGTACTAAGGATACAGCAAGGACCAGAGACAAAGCCCTGATCTCATGGAGCTTACATATAAATTGGAAAGATAAAATCCACGTGAAATTACAAATAAATATATACAAGTGGTAGTAAGTGTTAAGAAGGAATATAAGTCAGCTTAAAGAGATATTCAAGGGAAAGGGTAGTGCTCTTGAGATAAGGTGGATATGTAAGGCCCATCTGAATCAAATATAAAAGTTTGTGTAAATTAAATGGTATGTACCCATTACTTCAACATATATATTGACTATCCATATTTAATGCAAGACAGGTATTTTATTTAGGATTTAATCCATGCTATTTACCTTCTTTAGGCATTAACTCTCTGGCATAACAAAGATTAAGATTTAGGTTTTCATATCATATACCTGTGTTTTTGCCTTACTAGAATATAATGTATAATGGGAAATTAATTTCTCTAAGTCCCAGGTTTCTCATGTATAAAATAACATCTGTCCCATAGAATTGTTATCTGTATAAATGAGGTAACAATGAGAAGCACCTAACATAATGCTTAGAACATATTCATGTTTATTAAATGTCAGTTATTGAAATTAAAATCAATGCAAGGCAAGATTTGTCAAGTTAAAAATATCAATAAATAATTGTAAGAGCTCTGGTCCTTTTGTTATTAAAGTCTTTTGCTTATTTTAGTGGTAGCATTTTAAAAATGAATAGTTACAGGCTGCAATATGAAAAATATATATATATAGCTGTTTTGACTTTTCTACAAATGAAAACATAAGTCAACCATAAACTCCCATTTCCAAGATTTTATTATGTCAAAGTGGCACAATGACTTTGAGAATTCTATCTTCCTCCTCTCCAGATGGTCAGTGTTTAGGAGTGGGAGCAGAATATTATGGGTCATCCTGAAATATATATTCTGTTATAGCCTTTAGTCACCAAGATCCTCAGAATGAGTCCTCCTTGTTTCAACTTCAGTTCCTGTCTACATTTCTGTCCCCATTTGAGGGTAGATAAGAACCCTCATATGCTTTCCCTGAAGGACACAGAACTCTGAAGCCACTATCAAACCCCAACTTCATGCTGGACAGGGTACTATCTGTACTATCTGCTCAGGAGGAAGGCTGAAAAGTCCCTGCACAGGGATTCCTCCTGTAACTCGGGTGTTTCTATTGGGTACCCCTGGGTCTACCAAGGTTTTGACCTCTAGATGGGCAGGTGTGATGACTCACTTTCAGAGAACTATTTCTAAATCGTTTCTAACAAATCCCTTTTAACCTAGGCCAGTGGTTCTCAAGCCTGCAGCATAATCTCCTGAAGGACTTTTGACCCAGAGATTGCAGAGCTCCAATGCCAGAGCTTCTGACTGGTCCAGACTGCAGCCTGACAACTTGAATTTCTAGTGTTTCCTAGTGATGCTGATGCTGCTGGTCTAGGGACAATAATTAGGGAACCACTGACCCGGATAAATCCGAATTTCCTTTTGGTCTGGAAGACCATCATGCTGAATTTTCCCTTCTTTATAATATAAACTGCATTTCTTAGTCATTCAAAATTGGCTCCACATTTAAAGCTGAACTTTTGGAATTCTAGAAAAAACTTTTCTCTCTCACCAAAGCCCAGTTCTTTCAAATCAAAAGTGCTTGGTATTTCAGACCTATGGTTTTCTCTTTTTTGCTTTGCTGCAATTTTGTTTCTGTTTCAAATTAAGACTAAAGAAATAAAACACCAGGAGAAGGAACAGATTTTTTTTTTCTAATATCAAATATATTTTTCAATTTTGAATAAACAATGCATCTGCATGTATTTGAAAAGTGTCTACTGTTTAAGTATTCTCCAATTTAGCTTTCTGATTGTAATTATGATTTAGGCACATAACAGTGTTCCAAACTCTGGAGGTATCATACTGTTTTGCAATTATGCTCTGTTAAATAACGCTTAGGCAGATTACAAGTACTTAGCTAAGTTAATATGAGCAACCGTTTACAATCTGTTAAATTTTGCTTATGGTAATTTTTAGGAGATTATGTTGGTTGCACAAATAAGCTAGCTTAACCTGCTAAATGAAAGTGCATGCACTTAATCCTTTTTCTCTTACTGCATTTAAATTAGACCAGAAGAATTGCTCTTTTTATAGCATGTCCCTAAGAGTTGAAGTGAACACCTGGCCATTGAGGAGAGTATTGTACATAAATGCCTATATGCAGACACATGCTCATATACATACACTCAGACACTTTGGTAAACTGTGATGAAACAAAACCAGACACAACATGTATACATAAGAGCTTGCTGATATAATTTATATGAAGAAAACAATGTATTGTTCAAACTTTCCATTTTCCTGGCTTCACACAGACTAGACAATGTACTTGATTTAAATTTTAATCATCGTTTTTTTCCCAAGTAGCCTCAAATTTAACTGGGATTTAATTATAAAGTCTCTATTTTAATGATTGGGATTTAGGTGTGAAATTTTGATTGCTAGTTTTTTGTTTGTGTGTGTTTGGTTGGCTTGTAGTTTTTCAGACAGACTCACTATATTGCATAGATCCATGGGCACCCTCGATCTGTAATGGCCCTCGATTTTGATATGGCATTTATACCTACATGGAACATGAACATAGTTATTGTAGTTCAGTATTTGAAACTGATTGCGATAATGGAGGATGGGGCTAAAAGGGCTAGTACATGTTCTGAGGCAGACAATCATGAAAGCTGCCCTCTACTTAGCGGATGAGGTTGTTACTTTCAGGGCAAGCCTTCGTATTTGAAGCTCTCTCTACCTTTTACCTATTAGTCTCTGTAATATAGATCAACTGAGACATTTCTTTTTTCTAAAATGGTATCAGCCTATCTATGATTCCTCCCTGACAGCTGCCTGTTCCTATTTCTGTTTATTTCGAGCAATCAACAACTCTTTTACATTTCTACAGGCTGGGTTTCTATAGTCCAGTCTTTCTTTTGGCTGGAAAATACATTGGCTTCATGTGAGAGCAGGTCTAGTAAGCAGGGCTATCATACCAATTGATGCATTTTGGTCCAGGATCTTGATAATTTCAACTCCATTCTGCTAATTGAAGACATTAACACAGTGCTTGCCAATGCATTCTGTCCAAACACTGAACAAAGGGAATAATAGAGTTCAAGAACTCTCTAAGCTCTGAGTATGCATGGTTATTCTTAGACTCTGTGTTAATCTTCATTTCCTCCCAGGGGTGTCATTTACACTGAAGATTTGTAATTTTGCCTACCCAGCAACCATTTCCTTTTAATTTGATGAAAGTACTTTGCCTTTCTATTGGAAGATAACTCTTTCCTCAATCTTAACCCATGTGACTTAAAGGAGGCTGATTCAACCGTGAATTTTAGCAATATGTGTGATTGAGATATAACCATTTAGGGCACTTCAATCCCCTCATTACCTCAGCTGGCCCAGTGAGATCCTTATATGTGGGTTTTACTACCAATAGGAAAATAAATTGTTTTGTTTGTTTATCAAAAAGTATATTTAAATTGATAAAATTCCATCTCGGTGTCACTGGCTATGACTTTAAACTACTTGTGGTAGAGGTGAGCTGCCTAAAAATAAAGTCAACAAAGATAAAAGTGAAGCAGTGGTGAAGAGTTACCATTAGAGAGCTATTCTTGAATATTTCACTTGAACACCTATACCCGTGGTCGGCAAACTGCGGCTCGCGAGCCACATGCGGCTCTTTGGCCCCTTAAGTGTGGCTCTTCCTAAGCCTTAGGAGTACCCTAATTAAGTTAATAACAATGTACCTACCCATATAGTTTAAGTTTAAAAAGTTTTGCTCTCAAAAGAAATTTCAGTCGTTGTACTGTTAATATTTGGCTCTGTTGACTAATGAGTTTACTGACCACTGACCTATACCAAGCCACACCAAAAGCAGCTTTTACTCTTAGACTTCTCTTCTGTACCAGCCAAACACATCATTTTTGCTTGTATCAATTTGATTTGGGTTGCTGCCACCCACAGCTAAACTGTATTAGAAGGTGCATTGATTAAAACAATATCTCTAATTCTAAACACTGGCATTGATAATGACAAAAGGAACAAAAGCATGACTGAACCATAAACTTTAGGATACAATGATTTATCCTATGATAAATTAGTGACCACTCTGTTTTACTGGCATTAACACCTAACCTTTCACCTGTAGGGCTACGGAGAGACCATTTATATGATATGTATGTGCACTCAGATATAACAGTCGCTTACCCTTTTTTATCTTTCTTTCAATTTTGGTTATCTCCTCAGTTCTACAAGTATCATATAGCTACTTTGGTTTCGTAGTATTTAGTGGTATTCCTCTTTTATTAAGCCAGCTTTCTTGAACAGGAAGCTGGTCATAAATAGAACAGCGTAGTAGAGACTGATGATGAGCTCTGGAGGTTAACAGAATACAATGACAGCTCTGAGCCCTGTAGGTCAGGAGAGAGTTGCTGCCAAGTGTAGGATTTGCCCAGCAAGACCTTGGTTTGCAGGATGATTGTCATTCCATTGTATTACACTGAGCCTTTAAACAATCCATAATTTATTGCATGTCTTCTTGAATGTGTGCTTCCAGGGCAGAGTCAGCAATGTAGAGACTTTTCCAAATAACTTTATCAAGGTCTTCACTGTACACCCGTGAACCCCAGGAATAAAAGATTTTCCCTACTGTTTAAACTCCAGATCCCAGGCTTTTTGTTTCATTACTGATCAGGGTAGAAAATGAAAGCTGGAAAGAGTCCATCTTACCTCCATGACTTTGGTTTTATTAGTGCACACAGGAACTGAGAGGTTTGTTGACCGAAATATTTTTTCAATATGTGGAGACAGTGAATAAGATCTCAGAGTCCTTAGAATTATGATAAACACATATTTTAACCCTGGCTCTTGTGCTTAATATCTGGGAGTTCTTGGGACTTAGCTTCCTCCCCTGTAAACTAGAACAATCTTTGTAGACTATTTTATTGGGTTATTATTATTATTACTACTAAATTAGATAATCCTGATTATCAGCAAAATGTGATTTATTAGTATTAGTGTTTTATCATACAATGTAATGTTAATCATTCAAAATGAGTCCAATTCTCAGGCAAAGATATTTTTAGTAATAATTTCCAAGATGTGTGATTCAATCAAAAATGTTCTCTGGTTCATACATGCTATATCATGAAATTACTTGCCTGAGGTTACTACTTGATTTATATTTTCTACCTGATCTCTCCCACTCTCCTTTCTATATGAATACATCATAGCATATTATTGACCATATGTTTCTACTTGTATTTGGTATCCAGCATATGAACAAACATGAAATGTTTCCCCTGGTGAAAGAAAAACAAAGACCCTAGAGACAAATGAATCTCCCGGAGCTAACGCAAGATGCTCTCCTCTGGAATTCAACACAGTCATGGAATCAAAGCACAGGAGACGTGATCTATCAGTACAGCCTCAAGGTCACAATTTTCAATTCAGAGAATCACCCAAGAGAGGGTTTCAGAATTAGTAAGTGCTTCTGGGACTGCAGCAGAAAGCAGTGCAGGAGGAAACACCATTTATAAAAGTGAAGAAGCTACAATGAATACTAATTTTTTTCTTCTTTCTGGAAAAATGACAGAATAAGCTATCATATAACATGTTAAGTGATGCCAATTATGACTTATTGGAGGTATTTAAAATCATTACTATTGGTGATGATGATAAACAGGGTTATCCAGGACAGGTGGGATAGTTAAACAAAAACTCAAAAAACCATAAAAGAAAGAGACCCAAGACAATAGAAATCTTTTCTTAAAACAAAAAGAGGAAGAAACAGAAAAATTAATAAGACCTGGGTAAGACAAAAGATTAAAATTTTAGTATCAGGAGTTTGGAGGATCAAACCAATTAAGTTTAATATATTTAAATATTCTGATAAATATTTCTATTTTATTTTAAAATTAATGTTTATAAATAAACATTAGCTTCAACTTACTTGAAGCTAATATTAGCAATGTTGATAGTGGTATGTTATCTTTATATAGGGCTTATCTATTTTTCATAAGCTCTTTATGCCATGATTTTAGTCAGTCCCAGAGAGATTAAGAGGCTTGTCAAGATCACAAAGCAAGTGGGTCAGAATTGGCACAAGAATTTATAGTTTTTAAATGGTCAACCAAAGCTTCTCCCATCATATTAGAGGCTACCATCTCAGTCAGCCTTATTGTTACATATAGTTCCATCAATTTCCTAAATTTAGGATAATTTCATTGAAACCAACTAGTGATTACAGTAGTTATTATTTGTCTCCCTGGACACAAACTGATATTGAGTGTGTTCTAGTCATAGTTTATTATTATTATCAGCAATGCAAAATTTATAGAATTAGAAATGTCATGGCTTAACTTATGGTAAAAGTGTGTGATATATCCTGGAAATATAATTTTGTTTCATTTGGTCAAAATAGAATTTTGTGAGTCCTTAGTTTGTTTAGTTTCACTGTGTCTTCAGTGAAAAGCGAGAGTGCTCATGTTGCTTTGAGGTGAAGAGACTATTTAAAAAAGTCACCAGAGTGTGACCAGTTGGGAACTTTGAAATGGTCAGAGTTGAGATCTATCTACAAGAATGGGAATATGCCAGGAAATTCAATATTTTAAACAGAAAACTATTCAAACAGCTATCTCCATGCTAGTTAAAATTTCCAGTTTTTATTACAATTGCTATTTTGCCCTGAAAGTGGCTAACTTTATAAAATGTCCATTAAGTTTATATACCAAATTTTATTGTGAAGCTAAGTGGTATTATAATTTTTCTCTCTTTTTCCAATTGTTCAACTTTGGCAATTTAAAATATAATTATCCTTCATTGTTGTGACACTGAACTTTTCAATTCATCAAGAAGTACACTAAAATAGTGTTCTCTATAATTATTTCATATGCATCTTAACTTCTTGTTAGTTTATATTCTTCTGCTGTGTATTCTTCAAGTGCATTATGGTTCTGCTCTTTTCATTAAACCTCATCTCTTTCTCATCTAAATAATTTCCCCAGCTGTTCAGATTCATCATTTTTTTTAATCAAGCCTCAGTATTTTTTATTTTTCTCTAGATTCTAGCATTTTGCTATTACAGATTTGGATGTGCATGCATTTCATATTCCACTGACTGTTTAATGAATATGTTGAATAATACCAGTGCACATTCTGATTGATCCCCGGGGAACTTATTGATATTTTATCTTCCAATGACACAAAAATAATTGTAGTTTTCTATTTGCTGGACTAATTTGTATATTCTTGCTGTATAATTACTTATATGCAATAAAACCTTAAGTAATGAAGCCCTCAGTTAACTACATAATTTTTTTAAACTTTCGACTTTTAGAAAGTTTAATGGTAGGTAGCAGGTACTGAGCTTAAAAACCTACTTCACAGAATCCTGGCTCACTTTTGCTTTAGATCAGTCTCATCTATCTTCCATAGCTATAATGACAAAGTTTTAAATGGTGAAACTTAGGTAATCTATATCCTTAGCCACCCTATTAGGAAACTATGCCACAGAGTCTATAATAACCTGAAAAGAACTGTTTTTACTGGCTTCATGTAGAGATGCTATCTATAGATATAAAAGCCTAAGTGACCAAACAACCGACCAACTGGTCGACCAGTCACTAGGACGCTCACTGATCACCAGGGAGGCAGATGCTCAATGCAGGAGTCAGTGCACTCCCACAGCCAACCTCCCATAGCCTGCCAACTTCCCATGGCCAGCCAACCTCCCATGGTCTATCCCCCTGGCCATCCAGCCCCGATCTGACTGAATTGGGACTGGGTGAGATAGTCTTGATTGGCCCCGATCCCCAGCAAGGCCGAGGGACCCCACCTGTGCACGAATTCATGCACCGGGCCTCTAGTTTCAGATAATATTCTATACCCTATCTCTAGGCATAGACACATTGTTAAAGAGAAAACCACAGGCTCAAAATAACATCACTTATGCTAAAAAACCAGGAACCAAACATAGATTTAATACCTAATCTTATTGCAGTATCAATCTCTTTAGAAACATAATCTTAATCAATTAGTCCAGAATTTTCTGGTCAAGCACCAGTGAGGTAATCTGTCACATGGGCCCTCTCCCTTATTTTCTTCCTCCAAAGAAAAGATATACTGGCCCACAAATAATTCTTTCTTTTCTTTTATTAGTAGACTAGAGGCCTGATGCATGAAAATTCGGGAAAGAGTAGGCCTTCCTTCCCCTAGCTGCCAGCACTAGCTTTCTTCCTGCACCCAGGACCCAGGCTGGTTTCCCTCTGGCCCTGGCTTCGTCAGGGAGGCCATCCAGAACGCCCGGTCTAATTAGCATATTACCCTTTTATTATTATAGATACCTTGCCTCACTCTTCTTCCTATAAAAATCTTCCATTTTGTACAACCCCTTAGAGAGCCCTTATATGGGATGTTTCATGATTTATGAATTGCTTAATAAAGACATTTAGATCTTCAAATTTACTTGGTTGAAAAATTTAAAATTTTATGTACATATATATATATATATATATATATATATACAAGAGAGAGAGAGAACGAGAGAGTTATCAGTAAATCTTTAGTACGAACAAAGAATTATGGGGACCTAGATCCCCCTCTCTTTATGATCAGATAAAGTAAGCTTGCTTGCTTAAAACAGGCTGAGTAATCTCTGGTCATAAATTTCAGGATTCGAGTACAATCTCTCTCCTCCACCCCCTCCCCCCCCCCTCCTCCCCCCCCCCCCCCCCCGACACACACACCGATTCACACATTTTTGTTAACATATAATATACCTGGGCACATAATCCCTCTACCTTACATTTTTTAAAGTTCTACTTGAATCAACTCCATGGCAGTATGAGTGTATATTCTAAAGCTACTCCTCTCTTCAGAACACATCACAGCTAAAAGTCTCTGACATGTGGACTAAAAAGGAGTGATATGATCATAAATTCCTAAATGGTCAGGTCCTGGTGGATAGTGTTGCCACAGGCATATAACTTTTTTAGTAAAAGACTTATTTTTGCCTTAAGCAAGCCCTGCCCATTGTTTTTGTGCATCTAGGTTAGCCCACTTTTGAAATCAGCACAATCACCCTCTAGAAAGCACATAATCTTGTTAACTATCCTGTCATCCAATCCCTACCTTGCCCACTTCCATGTAATCTGTTAAGTTACCTTGTTAATTTCAAGTGCATAAAGGGAGCTGCAAAAGTGTCTTTCCTGAAGCTTTTGAAATCTTGCCTCCCAGACAATTATTGCCAGTTTTGGCTCAAACAAACACTTTATACAACTTCTCTACAAGATTGTACGTTCTTATGTTGACAGACATCATGTCCAGCGTAGTATTATATTGCAGTCTGCCCTTCAAAGTGTAGGGGAGCAAAATTTGTCACCCCCAAATAGATCTCCTTGCATAAGGATTATCTTAGGCTGGTTATTCTTAAGAAAGAGCGGACATGGGAGAAATTCTGAAAGAAAGCACCCTCTGTAAAATATATTTATAAGTGAAATCTCTATTTGTAAGGGTGCCTCCCTTGCTGTACAAGGAAGAGGGGGATAACCTTATCTCTAGAAACTATTATCAATGCAGAAGGTAAGGACTTAAATCTGCATAACCACCTTATTCTTAGTTTCTGGGCTTTTTCTGGTGTCCTCCATAACTGACTCTCTCCATCCCCAACATCCTGTTTTGTCTTTGGCTGAGGATGGTGTTTAAGGTGATGGCTTCTGTCATTTTAGAGTTACTCAGTTTCCTGAGTCTTTCCCATGTATACATGTTACTAAACTTTTCTGTGGTTTTCTCCTGTTAACCTATTTTATGTTAATTTTTTATAAAATATATTTTATTGATTTTTTACAGAGAGGAAGGGAGAGAAATAGAGAGTTAGAAACATCGATGAGAGAGAAACATCGATCAGCTGCCTCCTGCACATCTCCTACTGGGAATGTGCCCACAACCCAGGTACATGCCCTTGACCGGAATCAAACCTGGGACCTTTCAGTCCGCAGTCTGACACTCTATCCACTGAGCCAAACCGGTTTTGGCTATTTTATGTTAATTTAATTATGAGGCCAGCCAGAGAACCGAGAAGGGTAGGATAAATTATTTTTCTACCCAAAAGAAGCAAACACTTCCTCTCTACCTTTACTAACTCTACCATAGTGGTTGCTACTACTTGCTACCCTAATGAACCATTATGACAGTGCCCCAAATTTGCAATCTCTGATGTTGTTCCCTCATTTTTATTGTCTATTCCTATACAGGTTTTAAATCCTATCCATGAACAAGTAACTTGAGGGATTTTATCAAGCAGGGCTTATTTGGAATCAGTCCAAGGAAAGGAAGAGATATATCTAAAACCCAAATTAAAACATCAAGTGTGATTTGCATTTCAACAATCATAAATATGAGGTGGTAGTGATGATAAAGGAATCATTTCTTAAATGGATAAAATAGCATGAAAAATAAAAGAAGGAAAACTAACACATACATGTTTGTAACTTAGTGGAATTAAAAGGTAGTAGGACAAGAAAGGAAGATGTTCAAAGGATACCTACAATTTCAATGATAGCATATACAAATTCTACTATGGGTTATCTTGCTTAAATTACATATCCAAATTAAGTCCTGTTACATCATTGTTAAAATGGCAATTAAAAATCCTGAGTTATTCCTGGAGTTTAGATGCAAAAGTAGATATAAAGTCTCTATAAAAGCTGCTTGTGTATAACAGACAAGTTATGATAAAATGTTAGCTACTTATCTACTTCTGTCCCAGGGCAATGCTTAGTGACTATTTCTCCAACTATTTAGGTAAATAACATTAAGCTTAATATGAGGAAGTCATGATGAGGAGATAGAATAACATAGATTCCAAAGAATAAGGAAGACAACGGTTAAGTTTAAGCAAAGCTATAGTATGCTAATTAATTGTATCAGTGAACTTTGTGATGGAAATATGGCAGCAGATATCCAATAAAACAATTTTTTCCAGCACAATAACATAACATTAGCCAACATAGATTGCTATTTGGTTATCTTACTTTTATTTATTTAAGAAGTAGCTCTATTTATTTATTTATTTTATTTCTTTATTCTATTTTTTTCTTTATTGATTTTTATAAAATGTTAATACCTCCTAAAATTATCATAAGTCAAGCAGTAGAAGTAATTTCCTGGGCTTGGGAAAACATGGTTTTTATTTCTAGTGCCATTGATGCCATTGTAATAACCTGGTTATTATTTAACTGGAAAGTAGTGAAAAGGGAGACCAAATAATATAGGCATGCCATTCATACAGCTTTGCCAAAAAGCTGCATTTAACACTCTCAAAGTCAATTCCCACTGATTGATGGCGAAAGAGACTGGACAAAGGCGATTTAGATGCATGCTCAGTAAGGTCTGGGTGACTTGGGAAGGTACCTACCTATTTGTTCAGCAAGAAAACAAGTGAGCCCTAGCCGGTTTGGTTCAGTGGATAGAGTGGCAGCCTGCGGACCACAGGGTCTGGGGTTCGATTCTAGTCAAGGGCATGTACCTCCGTTACAGGGTCCTCCCCAGCCTAGGCCCTGGTCCGGGCTCATGCAGGAGGCAACCAATTGATGTGTTTTTTTCATTGATATTTTATCTGTCTTTCCCTTTCTTCCACTCTCTCTAAAAATCAATGGAAAAATATCATTGGGTGAGGATTAAAAAACAAATAAACAGTGGCCAGGATGGGTGTGACTACTGCAAGGGAGTGAAATTTAAATATATAAACTTCCAAACATACTTAGGAAGTGCTCCCTTCCCTTCCCTTCCCTTTCCTTCCCTTCCCTTCCCTTCTCTTCCCTTCCCTTCCCTTCCCTTCCCTTCCCTTCCCTTCCCTTCCCTTCCTTCTCTCTCTCTCCTTGTTGGATCCACACACGGACTAATAGACTTTAATTAACTTGTGTGCTGAGCTACACCAGGCTGCAATGTAGAACTAAACCTCTAGACACTGGCCTTGTTTCTGGCTCTGCTGAACTCCTAGCTGCACCAGCACTGGCGTAAGGGGCAGGAGCCTTTGGAACCCAGGAAATATGACTTCACACAAATAAGATCCTCCACATACCAGCCTCCCATGGGGGCTTTGAAAATGCTCCTTTCAGCAGTGCCCAAAGAACCTCCATCTCACTACCACAAAAGACCAGGGAATTTAATTCTCCTGTAACACCATGACCTGACAGCCATAGCCCCTCCATTGTAAAATCAAGAGGGTATGTAAGAGTCATTTTTGTCTAAAGATATTCATTGAAATCCCCTGGGAAGTTCAGAAGAACAATAAAATCAAGTGTGTGGAATGACTATAAGTGACATGGAAAAATATCTTGGGAACAAAAGTAAAGAATTGTTTCAAGCAATTGTGTATCATTGTATTATCAGTCCTCTTGATGTCACAGGAGATGCTATTCTGCAGAGACAGACAATTCTGTGATTCAAAAGAGCCATACACTGAATGAAAAACATTTTAGGAATAGCTGAAATTACTTCTCTTACTAGAGGCCTACTGCACGAAATTCTTGCACTCGCAGCGGGGGGAGGGGGGGGACTGGGGGGGGGCGCAGGTCCCTCAGCCTGGCCTGCACCCTCTAATAGTCCGGGACCCCTTGCTCCTTACTGTCTGCCTGCTCGCTGCTCCTTACTGCTCGGCTCGCTGCTTCTTAGAACTGCTGGGGAGGCAGGAGAGGTTGCTGCTACTGCCATTGTGCTCGCCAGCCATGAGCCGGGTTCTGGCTGAGCAGTGCTCCCCCTGTGGGAGCACACTGACCACCAGGGGCAACTCCTGCATTGACCATCTGCCTGCTGGTGGTCAGTGTGCATCATAGTGACCAGCCATTCCGCTGTTCGGTTGATTTGCATATTAGGCTTTTATTATATAAGATATTTTCTTTTTAATATATGAAATAAAAGTCTAAATTGAGTCTAAAATATATCTTCCCAGAATTATAAAACAAACAAAAACTACCAAGGTAAGTTTGAATTGGCAGCATTCTCTTATTGTTTCTTCTTAATAGTAATGAACATAATAGTGTGTAATACAATTGACTGTCTTGAATTTAATGTAATGTAGCAGCAGCTCAATTGCTATAAAGCAGTGTCATAGAATGTATTTTAAGATAATAATTTTTATGAACATTTCAGAGTTTTTCTTGTCTTCCCTCATTAGTTTAGGTTTAGCAGTCAGTAAAAACACCACTGTGGATGCCACATAAAGTTGTAAGTTTTACATTTTTGGATTTGACAGCAAAGGAGAGTGAGCAGAGAGCACATTTTTAAAAATTAAGGGAAAATATAAAAGGGCTCATCTCTTAAAACAAATAAAGAGTAACTGTGGGATTATACAGATCAAGTTGCTTATTGACTTTTGATATTTTATGGCCACAGCCCATCAAGTGTTCTGTTCTCTGGGAAGCAGAGATATCCAATAAAACAATTGGGTATCCAATAACCATGTTTTCCCAAGCCCAGGAAATTACTTCTACTGCTTAACTTATGATAATTTTAGGAGGTATTAACATTTTATAAAAATCAATAAAGAAAAAAATAGAATAAATAAATAAATAAATAAATAGAGCTACTTCTTAAATAAATAAAAGTAAGATAACCAAATAGCAATCTATGTTGGCTAATGTTATACTGTGCTGGAAGAAATTGTTTTATTGGATATCTGCTGGCTTAGCTATATTATATTTGTACAACTAAAAAATGTGCAAGAGTACCCTCTTTGTAGTCTTGGAAAATGCAAAATTTCCTCAGAGGTAAAGATATTTTTTTGTTAGGGTCAGGGGGTTAATTCTAATGGAAAACATCATCTCAATCTCACTTTTCAGAACTTTTAAAGTAACATAAAGTGTGCTTGGCAAAGAAAAAGTTGAGAAAAATCAGAAGAAAATTATTTATATGGCAAAGCACATAGATTAAACAAAACACAGAGATACTTAAGTCCAAATTTGCTGAATTGTGGCCTGCATTTTGCACCTGCAGTATGTGGGCACAATTCAAATGCGATAGCATCTGGCATATTGTAAGTGCAGTAATCAACAATTGCAGAAGCATTTAAAATGTGGCTGCACTTATGGGGAAAGAGAGAAAACGCAATTAAGAAGATGTGTGCCAAAGATAGGTTTAAACTTACAATTTCCACATAACTCATTCTTCAGATGTGAGAGACCAGAGCCAAGGCTGAAGAGGATCTGAGAGGGAAGCAGAGGCATAAAGCTACGAGGAGTTCCATCATGGAGTGGTGGAAATGGGGGAGGGGCTCTGGAGATGATCAGATCTGGTGACACATCCCAGCTTCAACACTTCGTAGGTGAAGGGAGTTGAAACATACTTAAATTCTTTATATCACATCTCTCAGTTGTAAAAGGAGAATCACAGAATAATAGGATAATAGAAAGGGTGTGAGTTTATAATGAAAATTAAAGTAGAATGCTATAAGGTAGGAGGTACCATAAATAGGAATGGTAGTTTTCTTTCTCAACTTTTCCCCCCTCTATTTCTGTCCCTATATTTTATATCTAATGATGATAATTTTCATATATTTAACTTGACAAGTGTATTTTAATTTGACTTATAAATTCACCTACTATGTACCCTAGGGACTTGGAAAGCATTTATTCATTCTAAACCATGTATCAAAAGCCTCTAATGTACAAATTAATATGCTAGGTGTTAAAATTACAGTTATGAGTGAAAAGAGGCAAGAACCTTTGGTTCACTATAATCTACTGGGTGAATCATGCATTAGTCAACTATACATGAAAAATAAAGTAACATTACAAATGTAATAAACATCATGGATAATAAATTTACATATAACATGAAAGGGTACAGAAGTCAATGAAGTTAAAGAAAAATGTAGTAAACTGAAAGAGGAAAAGAACAGCATCTAGGTAAGAGGCTGACTAGTGAATTATTATATACTAGGGGCCCAGTGCACGAATTCATGCACCTTGCAAGGAACTGTGGGCTGCAAGGCTGCGGTGGGCACAGGGACGGGTCTTGGCCCACCCATTTTCTGTGACCCTGGTCCCCTCTTGCCACTGTCTCTGGTCCCCTGTCTATTGGCATCCCCACTCCCGCCGCCACTGCTCCACATGCTGCCGGCACTGGCCCCGCTCGCACCCACTGACAGCACGAAGCAACTGGGGCTGGTGCCAGCAGCAGCTGCTGTCCCAATCGCCCCTTAGGAGAAGGGGGAGGTGGAGAAGCCTTCAGGGATGATCAGGGCTGGCAGCCACCACTCACACCCGCTGACAGCGCTGAGTGATTGGGGCTGTCACTGGGCGCTGGCAGCAGGTGTGAGTGCCGGGCGGGACCATGGAGTGTGGGAGCAAAGAACTTTCAGTAACCACCAGAGGCTCACCCAATGATAGCGACCAGAGCCCTGCCTTGATCTGGTGTCCCCACTCATCTGCTCCACCATTCCACTGTGGCTGACTCCCACCATGCTGTCCACGACCCCTGGTGGTCAGTGCACATCTTAGCGCCTGGCTGTCTGGTTGTTTGGTTGTTCCGCCATTCAGTCTATTTTCATATTAGGGTGATATATAAACTAGAGGCCCAGTGCACGAAATTCATGCACTGGGGGCGGGTGTCCCTCAGCTAGACTCCACCCTCTCCAATCTGGGACCCCTTGGAGGATGTCTGACTGCCGGTTTAGGTAGGATTGGGCCTAAACCGGCAGTTGGACATCCCTCTCACAATCCGGGACTGCTGGCTCCCAACCACTCGCCTGCCTGCCTGCCTGATTGCCCCTAACCGCTTCTGCCTGCCAACCTGATCACCCCCTAACCACTCCCTTGCCAGCCTGATCGACACCTAACTGCTCCCCTGCTGGCCCAATTGCCCCCAACTGCCCTCCCCTACTGGCCTGATTGCCTACAAATGCTCTCCCCTGACACCCATCTTGTGGTTGCCATCTTGTGACCATATGGGGGCAGCCATCTTGTACGAGGGCATGATGGTCAATTTGCATATTACATCTTTATTATATAGGATAGTTAGCTAGAGGCCTGATACACGGAATTCATGAATGGGTAGGATCCCTAGGCCTGGCCGGTGATCAGGACCAATCTGTGGGGCAACCAGCGGGGTGATCATGGGCCCCCCACTGGCACCCACCTTGGCCAGCCTGGTGCCACCTGCTTGCTGGCCCTGCCCCCTGCCAGCTCCAGTTGCCTGCCTCTGCAGGGCAAATGGCAGGGCAATTGGGGGGGGTCCCCGCTGGTACCTGCCTTGGCTGGCCTGGGGCCTTGGGGCTGGGAGTAGTTTCTGCATTGAGCATCTGCCCCCTGGTGGTCAGTGTGCATCATAGCGACTGGTCATTTCACCAGTTGTTCCACCATTCGGTCGATTCACATATTAGGCTTTTATTATATAGGATTATTAACATTGCTGATTATGTTTAATGTAAAGGTTTAAAAGTTTCTATATTTTTTCTTTTGTTAATTCTACTAACAATACAGTTGGTGATTCTCTAATTGAAAGATTTTTCTTCTTTTAACTATTTTGTGTTTTAAGAAGTGGTAAATCATTTTTTCCAGTTTTTTTTTGTACCAATTCACAGAAGTCAAGAGAGAAGACACTTTTCTCTAGACAAATATCAGGTAACTAATACATCAACGGTCATGTCAGACAGCTTACCAATGTAAGGCACAGATACTGAAAATTCAGCTAGGGAAAACCATGTGCTCACTCAATATCACATGTTCCAGAAGGAGTGGTGACAATTAGCAATGCTTGATTAGTGACTATAAATGCTTAATCAGCTCCTCGTGTTCTAGACTGGTCACTGGCCAGGTAGAAATGTCATAGCACATTATATAGACAAGTCAAGCAGCTTCTTAAAAATTGATATTGACCCTTTATCTAAGTCTGTTCTAAAGGTAACCATATCAACATCAATATTTAAGTGAATAAAAGTTTAAATCATAATCAAACCATCTGTCTAAGAGGCAGAACATGTTATTTGAGAATATGTGACTTAGATAGCTTTCTCATTCCTTTATTTTTATTCTATCTGTTTAAAATTCATGAAAATAAAATATCTACACTAATAAAAGAGAAACATGGTAATTGGCGTACGACCGCTACCCTTCCCATTGGCTAATCAGTGTATCCTTATGCAAATTAACTGTCAGCCAAGATGGCGGCCGGCAGCCAGGCAGCTGGAAGCTAACAGGCTTGCTTGCTGTGGACTCCAACGTTCCCCACCGGCCTCTGAGCTTCAGTTGGAAACATAGTAACATTTACAGAAGATAAACAAAACTCCAGAAAGCTCCTGTCAGTCAGCCCGGATCTCAGAGCTGGAGTCGCAACATTGTTTCGAATACAGAAAACAAAGGCCAGAAACCTGCTTTCAGCCGAGCCTCAGAGAGAAAGCCGGCTCTCAGCTCCAGTGACAGCCATAGAAGGTAAATAAATGCCAGAATAAAAAAAAAAGAAAAAAAGGAGAGGTTTGGAGCTCCAGTCGCCCGCCAGCCTGAAAACAGCCCTCAGCCCCTCACCCAGACTGGCCAGGCACCCCAGTGGGGACCCCACCCTGAAGCAACAAGATGGCGGCTAATTTGCATACTGAAGGCAGGCGGCAGCAGGCAAGGCTGTCTGCGGTCTGGGACCCGGATCTGTGACCCTGCCAGGTGGGATCAGTGGAGCCTCGAGGCCTCCCGGCACCGGGATCAGCGTGACAGGGGGCAGCGCTCAAACCCCCTGATCTCCCTGCGGCTCTGTGAGTGACAGAGGGCGGGGCCACAACCTCCCTATCTGCCCTGCTCTGTTCCTGACAGGGGAAGGCGCCCCAATCACCTGATCAGCCCTGCTCTGTGTGTGACAGGGTAGAACCATAACCTCTCCATCGGCCCTGCCCTGAGTGTGACAGTGGTGGTGCCCCAACCCCCTGATCGGCCCTGCTCTGTGTGTGACAGGGTAGAGCCATAACCTCTCCATTGGCCCTGCCCTGAGGGTGACAGTGGTGGCGCCCCAACCCCCTGATCAGCCCTGCTCTGTGGGTGATAGAGGGTGGCACCCCAACCCCCCTCCATGGGCCTTGCTCTGTGTGTGACAGGGTAGAGCCATAACCTCCCCATTGGCCCTGCCCTGAGTGTGACAGGGTGCAGTGCCCCAACCCCCTGATCCGCCCTGCTCTGTGTGTGACAGGGGGCGGTGCCCCAACTCCTCTATTGGCCCTACTCTGTGAGTGACAGGGGAGAGCTCCTCAACCCCCTGATCGGCCCTGCTCTGTGCATGACAGGGGGGAGCTCCTCAACCCCCTGATGGGCCCTGCTCTGTGAGTGACAGGGAGCAGTGCCCCAACCCCCTGATTGGCCCTGCTCTGTGAGTGACAGGGAGCAGTGCCCCAACCCCCTGATCGGCCCTGCTCTGTGCGTGACGGGGTGGCGCCACAACCTCCCCATCGACCCTGCCTTGAGTGTGACAGGGGGCAGTGCCCCAACCCCCCAATCGGCCCTACCCTGAGCATGACTGAGGGTGGCATTGCAACCTCCCGATCCACCCTGCTCTGTGCATGACGGGGCGGCACCCCAACTCCCCAATCGGCCCTGCTCTGAGCCTGACAAGGGCTGCACCTCGGGATTGGGCGTGCCCTCTGCCACCCGGAAGCAGGCCTAAGCCAGCAGGTCGTTATCTCCAGAGGGGTCCCAGACTGTGAGAGGGCACAGGCCGGGCTGGGGGACCCCCCCCTCCACCGAGTGCACAAATTTTTGTGCACCGGGCCTCTAGTATGTAAAATAATACACAAACGCACATAATTTTCTGTCCAACTGATGTGATCACTATTTGTTTTTAGGAAGAAAGCTCTTCTCCAGAAACTTCACTTGACCTAAATAGTCACCACTCCTTCTGGAACATGTGATATTGAGTGAGGAACTTTATTCTAGTAGATTGTGGTGCGATAAGAATAGTCGGGTTATGTAACATTGACATAGAAAATGTTTGTGTGTATGAGGAGGGCCTACTGTGTGAGTTCTTAGGCTTCTATTTAAAACCGTTAGTAGCTGTTTGAGAAAGATTATCAGCCTAATTTTACAGATGTGAAAACTGAGGTTGACAAAATCATTGACTGTCACACACCAGTAATTATGCTCCCATCTGTCTGATTCCAGGACAAACCAAGGGCAATGGGAAGGCTTACAGTCAAAAACACAGTGGGAAGAGAGAAGGAAAAAATAGTGTCATCCTCAGGTTTCCAAGCAATACCTCAATGCTTTCTCAACTTGGTCCCAGTATTTTAGTGAAAAGATTTACTCACGATTCTCAAGCAACCTCAGTGAAAGTCCAACCAGTTAAAAAAAGTTTTATCTTAGCACTGAATAGCAAAAAAACCTAAAAAGCAATTTTTGGAATCACATTGATATAATAATGGCATCATTATGTTTACAAGATGATAGGGTCTCAAAACTAGGTGTGTTTTGTGGATAACAATACTTTTCACCAGTTACATGGAACTAATTGTCACGTGTTAAGTTAACCTGACTTAGGGCATAACTCATCCTGACTTCTGTTATGCAAAGGAGAAAGGTACAAGTCAATGAAACATTAGGGGTGAGTGAGAAACAGCCTTATCTTTGAATTGTCTAATTTTGGTGAGTTATGCTTTCACCATACTTCTCAGCAATACAGCTTTTTGAAGTGAATTTCTTTTTTGGCAAGAATAAATAAATGAGTAAATGAATAAAGGAAAAATGAAGTCCTGGAGAAAAATGAAAAATTTTGAATAGATTCCTATCTACTAAGTACAGCGTAGTTACTTATGTAGGTAATCGGTCTCCTAATCCTTAAAGCCATAGCAAGATTTATTGCTGAATACTGAAGGTGAAGTAATACTCCAAGTTACAGAAAATATCACATATTGCAGGTATCAAATTACCATCATTTAAATAAATTGTAAATCAACCTTCTTCTTATTCCTAAGACAGAGATTTAACGTCTGTAAATTACTAAAATCTTCCTGCTTTTTGGCTGCACCATTATCTTTTATATTCTAACAACTATCATGTGACTCCTCTCCAAAATAATAAAGAACAGAAAATCACTGCTGTAGAGAAAATCCTTATGAACTGCTGATGGGCTACATAATGATTCCTTATACTGGTAGCAGGAGTCAGCAAACGTTTTCTTAAAGGGCAAGGTAGTAAATATTTTAGAATTTTGCCAGCCACAGGGTCTCTGTGATAACTACAAAACTCTACAGTTATAGTAGAAAAGCAGTGACAAAATAAATAAACAGCCTGGGATCCAACAAAATTTGACTGAGTTGACCCAAAAACAAGACTGAGTTGACCCACTGAGACCATTTTGCTGATTCTGACATGCAGGTTAGCGTCATAGTACCAACCATTTGGCCAGTGTACCATATTGAACACTTTTTCCCCCACAATTTCCAAATTCACTCACTGTCAATAATCTGCATTAGTCCTTACTCTCCTTTTAATATGAAATGTCATTTATATTTAAACCTTGACTGTCCTTCAAACCCCACATCAAAAGCACCTCATTAGAGAACGTCAGTGAGCATAATATTTTGGAAATATTAGACTATTATAGGCTATTTTATCCATTAAGTAATCTTTTCTCTTGCTGTTTTAAAATAGTGTTAATTATTTTTGCACATACAATCTTTTTTCTAAGTAGTAAAGAAAAACCAACAATCTGATTTTAAAAATGGGTAAAGAACTTGAATAGATATTTTTCCAAAGAAGCAAACAATGGCCAACAGATACATGAAAAGATGCTCAACCTCAGTATTCATCAGGGAAATGCGAATCAAAACTACAGTGAAATATTACCTCACAGATGTCAGAATGGTTATTATTAAAAAAAATGAGACAGCAAGCATTGGTGAGACTGGGGAGAAAAGAGAACCCTAGTGCACTATTGGTAGGAATGTAAATTGGTGCATTCACTATGGAAAACAGTATGGAGATTCCAAATTTTTTTAAAAAATAGAGCTACTACATGACCCAGTAATTCCACTTATGTGCATAAAACCAAAAGCATTGAAATTACTATTTCAAAGAGATATCTGGACACTTATGTTCACTGCAGCATTATTCATAAAAGCCAAAAAGGTGAAAATAAGATAAGTGTCACATAATGCAATATTATTCAGCCATAAAAAATAAGAAAATCTTGCCTTTTGCAATAGCATGGATGTACATTAGGGGCATTATGCTAAAGAAAATGAATGAAAAATAAAAAAATATATACTGTATATTCTTACTTATATGGACAACCTAAAACAAGACAAATTCATAGACATAAAGAATGGAATGGTGGTTCCCAGGGGCTTAGGAAGATGTTGGTCAAAAGGTATAACTCCCATCTAATCTAATAAGAGAAACATGCAAATTGACCACACCTCTGCTATGCCCCAAGCCACACCCACCAGCCAATCAGAGCGACTATATGCAAATTAACCCAACCAAGATGGTGGCCGGAAGCCACAGAGCTGGAGCAAACAGGAGGCTTGGTTGTTCTGGCAATGAAGGAAGCCAAGCTTCCCGCCTGCCCTGTCGGGTTGTGGCCCCCATGCAAGGCAAAAAAGTTTCAATTATAGAAGATAAAGAAATTCCAGATACCTGCTTCCAGCCAGCCTCCACTGGGAGCTTGGGTGGCTGGGGGCTGTGGCCAGCCTGCAAACAGCCATCAGCCCCTCACCCAGGCTGGCCAGGCACCCCAGCAGGACCCCCTCCCTGAAGGGGCAGTGGCCAGCCTGCAAACAGCCATCAGCCCCTCACCCAGGTGGTCCAGGCACTCCAGTGGGAACCCCCTCCCTGAAGGGGGTGTGGCCAGCCTGAAAACTGCCCTCAGCCCCTCACCCAGGCTGGCCAGGCACCCCAGCGGGACCCCTACCCTGATCCAGGACACCCTTCAGGGCAAACCAGCTGGCACCAGGCCTCTATCCTATATAATAAAAGGGTAATATGCAAACTGACCCTAACAGCAGAATGACTGGGAATGACTGGTCACTATGACACACACTGACCACCAGTGCACAGACGCTCAATGCAGGAGCTGCCCCTGGTGGTCAGTACGCTGCCACAGGGGGAGCTCTGCTCAGCCACAAGCCAGGCTGATGGCTGCCAGTACAGCAGTGGTGGTGGGAGCCTCTCCCACCTCCTCAGGAGCACTAAGGATGTCCGACTGCAGCTTAGGCCTGCTCCCCGCTGGCAAGTGGTCAATCCCCCGAGGGGTCCCAGACTGCAAGAGGGCACAGGCCAGGCTGAGGGACCCCCTCCGAGTGCACAAATTTTTTTGCATCGGGCCTCTGGTATATAAGATAAATAAATTCTGGGTATCTAATGACCATAACTAACAATACTATATTATATTCTTGAAAGTTGTTAAGAGAGTAAATCTTACCTATTATTCACATACACACATACATACCCCTTAATTATGTGAAAGAGTGGAGTTGTTAACCAACCTTATTTTCTATCTTTTTGCTATATGTACATGCATTTAATCATTACATTGTATATCTTAAATTTATATGTGTTATCCTATCTAATAAAGAGGGAATATGCTAATTGACCCTCACACCATCACAAAGATGGCGGTGCCCACATCCAATAAGGAGGGAATATGCTAATTGACAGCCATGCCCTCAAAGATGGTATGTGCCCACAGCAACAAGATGGCCACAGGAGAAGTCAGTTGTGGGTGATCAGACCAGCAGGGGAGGGCAGTTGAGGGGGACAAGGCCTGCAGGGGAGGACAGTTGGGGGGCCATCAGGCTGGCAGGGGAAGGCAGTTGGGGGCGACCGGGCCAGCAGGGCAGTGCAGTTGGGTGTGCCTGGCTGGCAGAGGAGGGTAGTTGGGGGTGAGCAGGCCAGCAGAGGAGCAGTTAAGTGGCAATCAGGCTGTCAGGGGAGTGGTTAGATGGTGATCAGGCAGGCAGGCAGAAGTGGTTAGGGGCAATCAGGTAGACAGGCAGGTAAGCAGTTGGGAGTCAGCAGTCCCGGATTGTGATAGTGATGTCCCCCAAGAGGTCCCAGATTGGAGAGGATGCAGGCTGGGCTGAGGGACACCCCCCAGTGAACAAATTTCGTGCACTGGGCCACTAGTATATCAATAATATATTAATATGACTCGGGGGGGAAAGAATTAAAGGGAATCTTAACTATTATGTGGTGTGATCCTCTTATTTGAGAAGTAGGAAAACAAGACAAGCTAAGTAATTTTTCATGGTCCAACAGTGAAAGGCAATACTAAAACCTAGCTCTCTTGAATTCTATTTTAAAATTCTCTATTAAGCTGTAAAAATCTTAGCCTTACATAAGGATTCCTAAGAGAATATAACTCAACATTCCATCAAGTATAAAATCTCCTCTTTCAGTTCACTAGCAACTAATATCACTTTCAATATTTTTAATCATAGGAAAATAACTACTGATATGTTTCTACTTACACATAGCTTAGTTTCTAAAAGGACCATTGTGAGTCCACTTACTATTAAGCCAAAATGACACTCTTAAATTTTTACTGATGCTTGCAGAGTTGATGAAATGGTGATCTAGTGAGAGCCTTTGTTCTTATTAATAAAAATTTTAAGTAGAAAGTAAAATAGGAAGCTTCATTACCTCCTATGGAGATAATAGCCATGGTTGGACAAGTCTACTTGCTAAGTCTTATATTGAGCAAAACCTTCCCTTCTGTAATATTTATTTGCCTTTGCTCTATAGATTTATTCTCACAGTATCTTATCTTACTATCACATGACAAAAATGCATATTTGAGAAATATTCTTATGTCTCCTCTAAGAATCTTTTTTCAGAGTAAATAGCACCAGAATCATCATTAATTATCCAAAGCATATGATACCAAAAATACTTCCAACAATGCACATATATATGTATGTCACTCTTAAAATATGGTGGCTTCCACAATGGCAAGTGGTCTGACCAGCACAGAATACATGAGCCTCTTGTTTTATAAACTAGACTTTTAATACAGACTGACTGCACTAAAGATAGACTCTTGGCTAAATCTATTAGTAGTTTGCATATATTTCTTACTCTCTAAGTAGAGCTCAGTAAGTAAAAATCAGAAATAAATTAGTTATGTTTAAACAAAATTCTGTATAAACCATTTCCTTTTATTTCTTGTTCAGTTGAGTGTTCAATAGATGCTTAAAATTCACACTATAATGTGAAATTCTAAGCTGTATGATTAACATCATATGTTGTCACTGGAGATACAGCATAGTTGGAGGTCTTTGGCTAAATTACTAAGTTACTAAGCCACTCTTCAATAAAGAAAACATTCTTTTATGAGTGTTAACATCCCTGGAAAAGAAAGTTTGAAAACAAATATGCTTTCTGCCCAGCCAGCGTGGCTCAGTGGTTGAGCATCAACCTATGACGTAGGAGGTCATGGTTTGATTCCTGGTCAGGGCACATGCCCAGGTTGTGGGCTCAATCCCCAGTGTGGGCTTGTAGGAGGCAGACAATCAATGATTCTCTCATATCATTAATGTTTCTATCTCTGTCTCCCTCTCTTTTCCTCTCTAAAATAAAAAAATATATATTTATAAAAGAAAACAAATATGCTTTTTGAAGGTTTACATTAATGTAACAGACATGATGGAAATGTTTAGATCTACATTTCATATGTTTTTGCTAGGGTGAATTCTATTCAGGGTGGTGAATGTTGAAACTGTTCTGAACTTGGTTTTTTATATAGCCATTGGCTGAATCTCATCATTTGTGATGGGAAAAATAAAATAAAACACTATGCCTTAAAAAATAAATAAAATTGTGAGAATATACTCTCTAAAGCTGGTGATCAGCACTGAAAGAGATCTTAAATGTGTCTGTAATTCTCTACCTGACACTTCAATTAATTTATTCCACAGTCAGCATTTTGCTGAGTAAATTTAAATTGTTGCAATCTATTTTATTTATTTTTAAATTTTTCTTTATAAATGTCACTTTAAAGATATTATTTTGAAAAAAATGTTTGACACATACATGTTTAGGCAAAACCAAATTAAACAATGCAAAAATAAAAACAGAGGAACCTGGGAAAAGTGTCTGATTCTATCAATATCACAAGATTCTCTCATTAAGCTATTTGCTGGTGATCTAAAAATGGGCATGGGTTTTCTGAACCTTCTAGATTAGTGTGTTGCAGCCTAAAACTGCTCCACCAAAGTTCTTATCTATGGGACAAGTAGATCAAACTCATTTGCAATTGTCAACTCTGCACTTCCATTCTTATCTTAAGTGGTTCCTTAACTTGTTTTCACTGTTAGTACCACATATCAATGAGCTAGTCATAGGCTCTCAGCATGAATTTAGATTTCAAAAGGAATGGGAATGAAGCTGTGGCTGTCATTTTCATATAGCAGCAATTCTGTTGAGTTTGACTACCTTAGGTTACAGTTTATTCATCTACCTCTTTAAAGAGAGACTGTAGATTGTCATATCCGCCCTGTAATGTGTGAGTGTGAGATGGGGAGGAGAGTGACAGTCATCAGACACAGCATCTGACACAGGGGCAGCACACTCAACATAGAATGCTCAGCCAGCTCCTATGATCATGTAACCTTGAATCCCTAGAGTAAATCCATTATACATCCCAGGGTTGTTCTGCCTTTGTGATCAAATTATAACTGATACGAAGGTACATGGTCTGAAATACAGTGTCCTGCCTGAGGTGTTTGCTGTCAGTGATTCCCAGATTCACTCATATCTCTGTTCACTCACTTCTTTCATCATTGTGAAATCCTGATGTGAAATAGGCCACTTCCCCCTGGATTTTTCCAATACTCGTAGTATCTGTAGAATTCTCAATTTAAGTTATCGGTCAACAGAGTGGTTTTACATGAAAAAATATGAGGCACTCTTGATGTAAGTTCTTTCATCTCTTTCTCTTTTGGTATTTTTCACTAACTACCTGCCTTTCAGGCTCCAGCCTCAGGGACTTTTCCCAGCTCCCGATTTACTCCAGGGCATGGGCTCACCTGTCCATATTTTTCTATTTTCTGGATACTCCTTGCCTTTTGATCCAATTTATTAATGGCACTGCTGTTCAGTTCAAGTATATCTTTGCTGATTTTCTACCTGCTAATAATCTATTAATTACTGAAATGGTGTGTTGAAGTCTCCAACTATAATACTCACGTAGTGTGAATTTTTATGTTAAACTTGCTAGGAGCTGGGCTGTTTACTCTTTAAGGTATTATAGCTGTCGTTACCAGAGGTTTCTTATTGATCTAATGTCTTGGTTTTTAATCTCCCCTTTTTGTTTTGGATCTTCCTAGGACCTCATTAAATTCCATCTTTGTCTTTTAGCAATTTCAGCCATAATCCACTGTCAGTGTGATGGTAAGGTATTGGGGGAGGGGAGCATTCTATAATTAGTATCAGTGTTTTAGAGGGCCTGTGGCCCTAGACTTTGACCTCCACAAATGTGTCTGATCTTTTTCCTACATTTAGGTAAGACAGAAAGGTCATGGGGGGCTGAAATTGGGCCATTCCTGTTAATTCCTGGCGGTCAAATCCACAGAAGTTTAGGGACCTTCCGAAAACTGTAGTTCCCAGGAATTCTCACTCATGATAGTCCATACTCAACCTCTAGTAATTTGTCAAAAGTATCATTACATTGTAACTACTAGTTTATGGCTCTAGAGATTTCTACTCCAGGTAAACAAGTTTACACTGTTATTCTCTGTATTTGCCAATTTGTCTATAAATTTTCAAATTTCTGTACGGTGGTTTTCCCTGTGACCACAATTCTCTGATGTGTCCATGAAAATCTTTAATTTTCTGATTGTTTGTCTTCTTTTTTCTTGTAGTAATGATAGGTATGATGACTTCCAAGCTCTTTACATGTTGGAGGTGAAACGTACTACAACCATGTGAATGTCAGAAGATGGTGGTTTTGTCCAGGAAAACATGATCATTAAAGTGAAAAGCATATACTTATTTTATTATCATTTTCCATTTTGCTTAAAAATATGAAAATTTAAATACTTAGGATATATGTCATGTCTTGATTAGAGTTTTGTTTTTAAAAAGTTAATGGATTCTAAACATTAAGCTATATAAATGCTAAGAAATTGATGTTTTGTGCTACTTCTACCTAGGCTTTGCAGTATCATTAGGAGATGCAAATGGGCTGTGAGACCGGGACTTTGACAATTTTCAGAATTTTTGGAGGGTGCTCCATATACAATTAGAGTCAGATAATAGGTTGAATGCCTTGCATGAACATCATAGTGACTGACCCAGACTCTTATTTGTGTCCCTGTTTCTATTCTTGCCAACATAGAAAAAGGATAATAAACCAGTAAATGACAAAGAAGGGTCATTGTAATAGCAGCTAATTTTTATTGTGTGCCATATGGATGATTTTTTGAAAGGTCTTTCCTTCCTTCTTATATTCATAACTGTGCAGTCTAAAATAGTAGCTGAATTGCTCTGAGCATCTGTTTGAAAGTTAAGGCTAAAAGTAGAATGTGCCTTTCCTTAACAATAACAATTAGAGTTTTCTTTCTCAAATAACTTCACAAACAGGATGGCTTACAACTGGCATGCTGTGACCTAGTTTCAGTTGGTTTCATAAGAATATTCACTATAATAATGTAGGCACCAAAGCTCAGCATGCTGAGTAGCTAGAAACCAATCCTAGGGTCTTCTACTATCTTATTTATCCATTTCAGGGAAGTATTATCCTCTAGGTACTCATAGATATTCTTAAATTCTATTCTATTTACTTAGTTTTTTTTTGTTCCCTTGCTCCTTATGGAGAGAGTTGCAAGATTAAATTTGCTGCAAAATTCAAGTGCTTATTAGCTGAGAATATATTTCCCTAAGTAGTTTTTTCTTTGAACATGGGAAAAAGTTCTAAAGAAATGCCAATTTATTTTCTAAGTATTTTCAAATCATTGATAAGGGTAAAATTCTTTGGTTCTCTAAGGGTAAAGGAATACAAAGACTACTTCTAAGAGAGTTAAAGAATGCTATTATAAACTCACCAAAATTCAGTTCTGTTACCAAAAATATTTTACCCCAGTTAATGTTTTCTTAATTTGTTAAAAAAGCAAATGATGCAAACTTCTTTGGAAAAGATATTAAAATATAGAAAAGTATATGAATTTTAATATCCTTGTTCCATTGTTTCTATGTTCTGAACATTTTTAAATGTTATTTTAAACTATGTGCCTGTTTCCTTCCTCACACACACATCTGAGCATACTCTGAATATTTCAGCTTTGTTTTTCCAATTTTCTAACTATAAAATGAGATACTCTCTACCTAACTGGATTCCAAAATATTTCTAAATTTCTGCTGGTGTTTTAATAATGTAGAACTTTCAACTGGAAATCATAATTTTTCCTGTTATCTTAACAAATGAAAAAGTGTATTTTCCATAAACTGTTTTCTCAGGACTAATATAGACATCATGCAATAAGGAACTATTTTTGAACTCTATAAAGAATATTGGATGCCAATCATTCTAGGAAAGTAGTAATTAATGAGCTTGAATAATTATTGAGTAAGGTGATTGTTATTTTAGTAAACACACGGAAGTTTTTATTACACAGACTTTGTTTTATTTTACAAAGTATATCATAAAAATATTTATTC
The DNA here is from genome assembly GCF_028538775.1 of Myotis yumanensis. Classification (NCBI taxonomy): domain Eukaryota; kingdom Metazoa; phylum Chordata; class Mammalia; order Chiroptera; family Vespertilionidae; genus Myotis; species Myotis yumanensis. The sequence goes on from NW_027223754.1 coordinate 143,282,639, forward strand.
TGAAGGTACTTCCATTGATGAAAAGAGTGGTTCTTTTAGAAGTTGTTTTTAAAGTCCTGGTCTGTAACTAAGTTAGTTAGAATGTTATCCTGATACACCAAGGTTGTGGGTTCCATCCCCAGTCAGGACACATATAAAAATCAACCAATGAATGCATAAATAAGTGGAACAACAAATCAATGTTTCTCTCTCTCTCTTTCTCTCTCTCTCCCCCCTCTCTGTCTTCTCTCCCTCTCCCTCTCTAAAATCTACACTAATAAAAGACAAACATGCAAATTGACTGTACCTTCACTATGCCTTAAGCCATGCCCACCAGCCAATCAGAGATACTATATGCAAATTAACCCAACCAAGATGGCAGCTGGCAGCCACAGTGCTGGAGCAAGCAGGAGGCTAGGTTGTCACAATGATGGAGGAAGCCAAGCTTCCCACCTGCCATGGGAGGCTCAGAGCTCCACTCAAAGAAACAAAGTTTCAATTATAGAAGGTAAATAAAACCCAGATACCTGCTTTCAACCGGCCGTGGCCACAGAGCTGGAGCGAGCCGGAGGTTTCCCTCCCACCTGCCGCGGATGGCTCTGAGCTCCACTCAAAGCAACAAAGTTTCAATTATAGAAGGCAAATAAATCCCAGAATAAAAAAAAGAAAAAAAAAGAGAGGCTGGGAGCTTCCATCGCTGGGAAGGGGGGCTTGGCTAGCCTGAAAACAGACCTCAGCCCTTCACCCAGACTGGCCAGGCACCCCAGTGGGGTCCCCCCACACTAAAGGGGGTGTGGCCAGCCTGAAAACAGCCATCAGCCCCTCACCCAGGCTGGCCAAACCTCCATGGGGTGAGGGTCACCACTGGGGGCGGGGGCTTGACCAGCCTGAAAACAGCCATCAGCCCCTCACCCAGGCTGGCCAGGCACCCCAGCGGGACCCCCACCCTGATCTGGGATACCCTTCAGGGCAAACTAGCTGGCCCCCACCCATGCACCAGGCCTCTATCCTATATAATAAAAGGGTAATATGCAAACTGACCATAATAGCAGAAAGACTGGGGATGACTGGTCACTATGACACACACTGCCTACCAGGGGGCAGACACTCAATGCAGGAGCTGCCTCCTGGTGGTCAGTGTGCTCCCACAGGGGGAGCTCTGCTCAGCCACAAGCCAGGCTGACAGCTGCCAGTATAGCAGTGGTGGTAGGAGCCTCTCCCTCCTCCTCAGCAGCACTAAGGTTGTCCGACTGCAGCTTAGGCCTATTCCCCCCTGACAAGTGGACATCCCCAGAGGGCTCCTGGGCTGCCAGAGTGATGTCTGACTGTCAGCTTAGGCCCAATTCCCCAGGGATCGGCCTAAACCAGCAGGTGGTCATCCCCCAAGGGGTCCCAGACTGCGAGGGGGCACAGGCCAAGCTAAGGGACCACCCCCCAGTGCAAATTTTTGTGCACCGAGCCTCTAGTCAATAAAAAAATTTAAAACATTTAAAAAAGAAATTGTCTTTAGAAACAATGTTCTTTTCATTAATATTATTGATTCATCCAGCCCCAGACACCACTGTCAGGTGCAGGAGAGTTATTCTTAAAAATATGCAGCTTATATTTTACTTTTCTTGGGTTTTGAGTCTTGATATGAGATAATTTTGAACTAGATGACATGACCTCACTTAATATTTCATACAGCAATTATTGTAAAGAACCCATGACATAAAACTCTGGAGAGAATGAAGGTTATAAGGGATAGTCTCCTGATGAAGCAGTTAATCCTTTCTAAAGTCAAAACAAGAATATATTTCTTTCTCCCTTTTTAAAAAAACTCCATTGTTAATGATCTGGTACAACTCTAGATCAACTGGATACATGCTAGAATGCTCTAGAAAACAAAAAACATTTTGATGCAGGTGGTATGGTTTTGTTAGCAGTAACCTAATGTGTCATAAATAGAAAAATGTGCTATGCAATTATCCATTTGTTCAACAAATATTCAGTGAGAGCCTATAATGCACTAGACACTGAATCTTGTTCTGAATTATCCAGTGTATGTAGAACATTGTTCTAGATTTTCCAGTGCACTTCTAGAAGGATACCCTATTTCTTTTTCTTTAAAAATATATTTTTTATTGATTTCAGAGAGGAAGGGAGAGGGACAGAGAGATGGAAACATCAATGATGAGAGAGAATCATTGATTGGTTGCCTCCTGCATGCCCTTTACTGGAGATCGAGCCCACAACCCAGGCATATGCCCTGACCGGGAATCAAACCATGACTTCCTGGTTCATAGGTTGATGCTCAATCATTGAGCAATACTGGCTGGGCCCCTGTTTCTTTTTTGAAGTCTTTATAGTATTTTTAAGAAGCAAAAATCTTTCTGTGTTATAGGTAGAGAGGGGTCATATTGTTTCAGAAAAATGTAAAGATTGTAATAAGAATAGGATGAAATCGCCAGAAATGTCATAAAGATATGACCACGTGAAAAGAAGGCCCAATATTAAATTTGAAGTTGATATGGTGATCACAGTCTCATAATTGAATTGACACCCTAGACTGGATTCTACCAATCCTACCCCTTGTTTGGGAGAAAGGAATGATCTGTATGGATTTAGAATAATTTTAATAGGATGCACTAAATACTATAATGCTGATAAAGTGAATGGTAAACTGAGATTATGACATGAGCTAGATAGTTGTGGCATATGAGAAGGCAGATGGCAGGAGAGAAATCAATAATAAATGAGAGATGAGGTAGAGGTATTTATGTCAGACCTTCCCTAATATTGTTGATTGTCAACCAGGATAAGGATAACCTTGAGAGATAAAGGCTTCCTGGTGGGTAGGAAAAGAAGTCTCTTTTAAGAAAAGACACATTCTACTTCTAGCCTTACTTTGAATGTTTTCCAAATTGTTATTGAAAACCGTCTCTTAACCTCTCCTCTCTTCCTTTCTTCATTCACTAAATCTTTATTGAGCACCTTCCATATAGCAAAGCAGTATTCTATGTTCTGAGATACAGCACACAAAAACCAACGTCCTCATGAAGCCTATATTCTAGTGGGTAGAATCTGATTCTGAGCTAGTAATTTGGGATCTTACATCTATATACTGCTTGGTAACTGTTCCAAAACTAGATCATTTATTTTTATAACTTGTCCTCAGTACTGTAAACATCAATCTATCAAAACAAGTCAACTTATTTGATTACGATGTACAATTAGAGATTATTATTTTTAACAGATTCACCAGAAATTTGCTTTACTCAAACTTCAAAATATTCTCCTTTTGAAAATCTTTGCTCAAAGGTGAAAACCTGTTCCAAGTTGAAAATTACAGTCAATGTACAATTACACTGACTAAAAACAGTTATATTTATTTATATAGGGTAGCACTTTGTTGCCTTAATTAAAAGTCTATACTAATAAAAGGGTAATATGCTAATTAGACCAGACATCTTCCAGACGTCCTTCTGGACAAAGCCATGGTGGTGGGGTCCGAGACAGAGGTGGTTAGGGTGGTCAAGCTGGTAGGGGAGAATTGTTAGGGGAGATAAGGCAGGCAGGCAGAGGCAATTAGGGGAAATCAGGCAGGCAGGGGAGCAGTTAGGGGCATCACACAGGCAGGCAGAGTGGTTAGGGGCAATCAGGCAGGAAGGCAGGTGAGTGGTTAGGAGCCAGTGGTCCCGAATTACAAGAGAGATGTCCGACTGCCAGTTTAGACCTGATCCCACAGGGATCCCAGATTGGAGAGGGTGCAGGCCTGGCTGAGGGACCCCTTCCCCCCACTCCCATTGCACGAATTTTTAAGCACCGGGCCTCTAGATACATATAGTACTTTATTACATTTACATATATATGAATACAATAAAGTATGGTATAACTTAATACATTATAAAATGACAATATGTCATCAGATAATAAAGCTAAGGTTCTGAAATATGGAAAATATGTACATAAATTAGAAAAACAATTTAGGTTATTCTAGCTCAAATATGTAAAAAAAGGCATTAATGTACTAAAAATTATTGTTTTGTGAATCAGCTAAAAAATTGTTATACAATATGGCCTGTTCCCTCCACTCTCTGAAAGAAAAAATTTAGGGAGAAACCAAGATGGCGGCATAGGTAAACACCAGAAATTGCTGCCTCCCACAACAACTTCAAAAATACAACTAATATACAAAACGGACATCATCCAGAACTACAGGAAGGCTGGCTGAGTGGAAATTCTACAACTAGAAGGAAAGAGAAAAGCACACTGAGACTCAGAGGAAGTGAGGAAGTAAAGTGCAGAGGTACAGCTGGCAACTGAGGACACGGTTGTCTTTTTGAATCAGGAGGGAGTCACAAGCCCCTGACTGCTCTGAACTCCAGTTCCAAGAAGTCTCTGGGGACCCAGACTCATACAGGGAGAAACTGGACTGTCTGGCATGGGTCGGAACTCGAGGGCGGCTTTCTCTTAGAGGCGCTTGCAGCGATTACCAGGACACTGAGAGTCACGGCCTCTTAGGGCAGGGCTGAGAATCAGCCATAGCTGTTTGCTCAGCCCTGTTGATTCCCTGAGACCCTACTCCACCCAAGCTGCATGCAAAGGCTTTTGCATATGAATGCCTGGCCATTTGCAATCTGAAAATTACCTAACAAACTGCGGCTGGGCCAGACAGACCCAGAACTTCCAAGAGAAGGCCCAAGACCCCACAGAAACTTGCATTGCTTCATAGCTGGGCCTCATCTGGGCACCTCCAAACCCCAAACAAGGAAGGGGAATCTGCAGATCTCCTTGTAGGTCCTGCTGGGTAGCCTCAGGCAGAGGCTAAATTAGCACCTCCTTAGAGATCCAGGAGCCAGTGTACCCAGTGCTCAGAGTGGGACCATCCAGATTACAACTCCTCAGATCCATAAGGGACACACTCAGGGGGCAGACTCAGTGAGCACCAAAGCCCCACTGAAGCAAGTCCTGCCCCATAAAGGTGTCTTCAGCACAGAAGTTCTCCCACTGTAGACACAGCTGATTCTCACAGCCAATTGGCCTAGATTTCAATTCCTCCCAGTGATACCTACAGCAATCAAGGCTTAACTACAACAAGACGGTGCACAAAGCCCACAAAGGGGTGCACCAAGAGTGTCCACCTCAGGTAATTGGGGAGGCTGAGCCACTGGGCCCTATAGGACACCTAGCACACAAAGCCACTCTACCAACATAGGGAAGCATAAAAAATGCAGAGCCAAGGAAACAGGTCACAAATGACAGAAATGGAGGAAAGAAAACTGCTGGATATAGAGTTCAAAACCGCAGTTATAAGGTTTTTCAAGAATTTTCTATAAACCGCCGATAAATTTAGTGAGACCCTGGAGGACATGAAAAAAGACCAACTAGAAATTAAGCATACACTGACTGAAATAAAGAATAATATACAGAGATCCAACAGCAGACAAGAAGATCCCAAGAATCAAGTCAAAGATTTGAAATATGAAGAAGTAAAAAATACCCAACCAGAAAATCAAAAAGAAAAAAGAATCCAAAAATATGGAGATAGTGTAAGGAGCCTCTGGGACAACTTCAAGCGTACCAACATCAGAATTACAGGGGTGCCAGAAGAAGAGAGAGGGCAAGATATTGAAAACCTATTTGTAGAAATAATGACAGAAAACTTCCCCTACCTGGTGAAAGAAATAGACTTACAACTTCAGGATGTGCAGAGAACCCCAAACAAAAGGAATCCAAAGAGGACCACACCAAGACACATCATAATTAAAATGCCAAGGGCAAAAGACAAAAAGAGAATCTTAAAAGCAGCAAGAGAAAAACAGTCAGTTACCTACAAGGGAGTAGCCATAAGACTGTCAGCTGATTTCTCAACAGAAACTATGCAGGCCAGAAGAGAGTGGCAAGAAATATTCAAAGTGATGAATAGCAAGAACCTACAACCAAGATTACTTTATCCAGCAAAGCTATCATTCAGAATTGAAGGTCAGATAAAGAGCTACACAGATAAAAAAAAGCTAAAGGAGTTCATCACCACCAAACCAGTATTATATGAAATGCTGAAAGGTATTCTTTAAGAAGAGGAGGAGGAAGAAGAAAAAGGTAAAGATAAAATTATGAACAGCAAATGCATATCTATCAACAAGTGAATCTAAAAATAAAGTGAATAAAAAATCTGATGAACAGAGTAAACTGGTGAATATAATAGAATCAGGGGCATAGAAAGGAAGTGGACTGACAATTCTTGTGGAGAAAATGGTGTGGGGGTGCAGGAAGAGACTGGATAAAAATCATACACCTATGAATGAGGACAGTGGGAAGGGTAAGGGCAGAGGGTGGGGTGGGAACTGGGTGGAGGAGAGCTATGGGGGAAAAAAAAGTAAAAACTGTAATAACCTGAACAATAAAGATTTAATTAAATGAAAAACAACAAAATTTAGACTAATGTCTGATACAAATAATGAGTGAACATTGGTTTAAAATAGACTGAGAATATAGCGTCAGTACACCTGATGTTGTAAGTACTATCTCTAATCCTGATGCGAATATGCCATTGCTGAATAAGACTTTCAAATAAGGTGATGCAAGCTGGTCTAATTTTCCACTCTGTGCCACACATGATGGCCCTCATAATTCATACCTGAGGGAAAGGCTAGAGAAGTCTGAAATCAGATAAGCCTCAGTGTATTAGGGAAAGTGCCAATTAAAGAACATGTATTATCAACAAGTAATCATGAGTGCATTAGTGCATAGTTGAGAAGGAAAATAATTTGGCTTAAGAGGATTAGAAATCCCCAGTTCCTACTGAAAATTAATTCAACCACATAGCAAAATAAACAAATTCAATAATATTTGAAGTTTATGAACAAAATAGAAGGGGAGAACTAACTGTGCTGATACATACAAAGCTTTGTTCTTAGAGCTTCTGAAAAAAAAAATGTACTTTTCAGAAAAGTCTTACAGAGAACAGAAAAACAAAGCTTGCTGTTAAACTCTTGTGGCTAAACCATTGCTTTGCATTGATTTTTATGTGATTTTCTTCTCTAAGAATGTCACATTATTTATTAAAATTTTGACATCACAATAATAGATACACAGCCAAAGTATTCTTTAAAAAACTTTGCAAGAATTATAATTCATTTATCTTTTATTTCATTGGTTTTGTGTGGGTTATTTATGCATCAATGTTCAATGCAGCTTCATTTACTTTAAGCCCATGTGCTATTTGTAAAATGTGTTGATGCTCCACCAATAGACAACAAATTGATAGAGATTTAAAAAAAAAAAAAAAAAGTATTCCTCCTTCCCCTTGATGATGTGGTCTTTCCCAACTTTCCCCATTTAAAAATAGAGAAATAGAGATGATACCAGTAACTTATCTCTATTTCAAAAAATTGTTCTCAAAATTGGATAATTTAAAACTAATTCAAGTGGAAATGCTTTAACATTATAAAACACCATGCAAAGAACATATCCATTACTTTTTTATTAATGTAACAATTAGCATTAATAAGAATGCCTTCTTTGGACACATAAAAATGAAATAAGAGGGTAATTATGAGAAATGATGAGAAAAAAACTAAAGTGATTACGCAAAGGTAGATTAAACCTGTGTCAAATTTCAGTCTTGAATAAAACTTCACCACACACACACACCACGCACACACACATTAGATTTCACCCAAGGTTCATTACTACTTTTCAACACACTCCAAGTGGCAAAAGGTAGAAAGACGTTCTCAATTAACACCCTCGCCCATACTCCACCCCCACCCCCACCCCACCTCACTGCCTTCTACCCTTCTATTACCTCACTACATTACACCTGTCATTTCTCAGGCCTGTGGAATGTGAATTAGTCTCAGATACCCTAATTAATGTTGCTGCCACACACATCTGCAAACATGGACTTACTCTTATGCTCCCTCCCCCCAAGGGTGTTACACTTAGCATAAAACTGGATGTCATGAAATGTTTCAAATGTGGTAAACAAAATAAAGAAATGGAATGTTTTTTTGAACTTACCTGCAGCCATTATATTTGGTACTGTTTCTAACCAGAAGGAAAGAATCTTGAAAGCTGCCAAAATGACTATTGGTTCTGCTAGTAGCAAAGTGGTCACTTTCAATCAACACCCAGTAATAGATAAAACGGAAAAGCTCTACCTGAGTGGATTGATGGTGGGTGGAGAAAGCATGGTGTCCCATTGTCTTATACTTAAAAAGAAATCAGTTAGATTGTTTAATAAGTGAAGCTACACTGTACATATATTATTTTTACTTTATCATTCTGCCTTTACTGTGCACGAGTGTTATTTTAGATTTTATGTGTTATTTGGTATGATGTGCTAAGCAATTTTGGGGGGTCTGGGAATGCTAAGAAATGCTTTTTATATAAATTACTCTAATGGTAATCGCTTCTTTGTTTTTTTGTCATCATTTATGATAAACTGAAGATTTCATGAGAAAGGCATATTCATATGGTGTCCATGATATTCTGTTGGGAAGGGAATTATAAAAGTAAAATGATAAAATTATCAACACACACACATTTTAAGATGTTTTCTTGAAAACATAATAGGCTCAACCTTTTGATCTTACAGTATAAGGTTGAGGGCTTTCTGACCTTTGGAACTTTAAACACATACCCTCAATATCTACCCAGGTGTCTCTCACAAGGTATAATCTCATGGAGAAAATGAAAGTTTCAATTTTCCTTCTTCTAATTTATTATGTAAATCTATGTGGATTTTTATCCACACTTGCAGTCTCTGAGGGACTGTCTGTGTGCATGTAATCTGATATGCATACTCAGTAATTCTCTTTCTTTATTGATAATAAAATGTTGGTTTCTCTGAAGAGCGGGGCATAAGTTTCCATTTCTCCAACAGAACTAAATCTCAACCTGTTCTACCATAGGGTCAAATTTTTTGTCATAATCAAGACTATTCTAACCAAAGTCTAGAGGGGGGAAAAAAAAAGACAAGGACAACTTATTAATAGAAAGAAATGGTTCTACACATTACACATTATTTCAGGGTGTTTCTAGGTTATTGCATTTAAAAAATCTTGGTAACTTTAAGATGAACAGTTTTTGAGATAGAGAGTGTACACTTGACCAGGCAGGTTTGCATTCTGGGAATACATAGATATGAATAATAATAATACTAAAAACAAGCAACTTTAATATTAAAGTTCAAGCTTATCCAATAACCATTTTGCTTGAGCTTAGAATTAGCTGCCTGGGATGGCTTCACTGTTGCTAACATTTTCACATATCATTCATCAAAGTCTGTGAGAACCAGAGATCCTGCATGCGGACAGGAACTTTGGTTAGCAATCTCACCCCCCAGCCCCACTGCCTGCTCTGTAATCAGGAGAGCAGTCTAGTATGTCAGCTCTCCCTGCCTTTGGTGGCCTTGTAAGGTGGCTTTTCTGGAGCAAAGAATTCCTGGTGATGAGTGTGGACTGTTATCTCTTTGATGAATGACTAAGGCTCCATATATAAACAGAAGTATGTGTGGATTCTTTTAAAAAGTGACAGAAAACAGATATCCTCCCTGATTGTCTGTCCCTCTTGAGTACGAGTTAGAATACTTAGGAATGGGGCTCTATTGTTATGCCCAAACAAGTAAACCCATTTTATATACTTTATAAAATTCTGGTCAATTAACAATAACAATATATTGAAGATTGTCATATTTTTCAAAGAAAAAATTTGTACTCAGTTAAAAAAATGTTTGAAAATCTGTAAAGATTGGGATTCATATATTGTTGGATTGATTTATTAAAGGTAATACCATAAAAGATTTATCATTAATACTCATCAAGTTTTTATACATTAAAAATTTTAATTTATTAATTATTAATTTATAATACATTCATTAAATAATGCTATGGAAATTAAGTAATAAGCAAGAAAAATTACTTTCAGATCTTGAAGGTATATGTCTTAATGGCCCATAGTAATGCATAAAAGTTGACTAAATAATTAAGTCATTAAAAATTGCTACTACAAACCTCTACTAGATATAAATTCTTTAAAGCTCTAAAGTAAATTATCACTTATCATCTTTTTTGTATATTAATGTATGGAGTAAGTATGCCAAAGAGAAAATATAGTGAATCATTCACTTTAATTTAAATAATAACACATAACATAACAGACAAAATATTTATACATCATTTGTCAAGGACATTATTTTCAAGGTATTTACTATTCCTTATAATTGGAAAGGGGTTCTAGATGGAGTGCCTGCTTACAAAAGCAGAAATCACTAGGTAAGTGTTCATCTACCAACAGATGTATCTGAAGTAGCTGAAGTAAGACAGGATTTACATTTTAAAAAAGCTTTAAACTCACAAACTCCATTATGAATAAGATTAAAAGTCTTTATTGCCTTCATTAGTTTTCTTTCCCGCAGATCTCCAGAATTTGCTTTCAGTATCATCCATCAGAATCATCTGTGGAGGAAAGGTCACAGATCTAATTCTTCATTCAGGCACAGAGGACATTAACATCTAATATACAATGTGAGATATCATATATAATAATTAGGACGTAATTATGTTCGTATATTTCCTCATAGATGTCTTTAGGCACTAGCTGCTCTTCTACTTCAAGAAATCACTGTGGACGCTGTTCACATGGTTACCAGGGCGGATGCATTGATAGAGATAGCTCAACCCTATACAAGGAGTAAGAAACTAAGTCAGAACTGCTGTCTGGTCTAAGAAAGTGTCTCTGCCCATTAGTATTTCTGTTATCCTGATGCTAAGATTGTGTTCTTTACTAGGAACAAGCAATTAATGAAACATTTTACATGAATAAACCAATTTAATTAATTTTCAGTCTACTTTAGTCCATGTATTGCTACAGTTCTAGATGCCTGATAACAATGTATAACAAATGCAAAAGAATCGAGGAAAAGAATTCTATTATTTTAAAGGGGAAGACATTTTAAAAGAACTGTTTCCTTAAACATTACCGAAGTGATTACTGAAATAATACAGGTAAAATCAACTAGCATTAAAAAAAAAATGATAATAATGAGAAATAGTCCCCTCCCCCCCCCCCCCCCCCGCACAATTGTATGTTTATTTAATTGAGCATAATCTCATCTTTCTTGTTTTGTTTTTATCATGACTGGTTGAAATAAAACCTCCCTATTTTGACAACTAACGTGTTTCTAAGGGAGAGAAATGAGGAAATTATAGTATCACATACTCTAAAAGAAAATAAATATAGAATCAGTGAGTGAAATGAAGATGGTAGAAAAGTTTTAATCTCCTTTAGAGGAAACTATAATTTTTGTTGAGGAATCCTTGAATCTTTTACTTTTTCTGGTCATTTGAATAACAAAAATATGATTGGCTAAAAAACTGAAATAATCTCACTAATTTTGAAATGGAAAACGGCAACCTTCAGTGTGCTAAAGTTTGTAAAATGCAGATGGTCATACTTACATATATACATTTATGAGAGCTTATAATTATATGTTCTTTTCCAAACAATGGGGAAATAGTCATTTTTATTTAGTTCATGATAGTATTTGTTTTTAAAGTCTAGGTTGAAGATTCTGACAAAAGTTTTTCCAACTCTATATTTTTGCATGCTTTCTGACATTAAATATCATAGAGAAAGTCAGTGTTTCTCAGTCCAGCCAGCTTTGCTCTCTGACTGCCAGAGCTGAGAAATAAAAACTTAAAAAAAGACAATTTATGCAAATTTTCTAATTAAGCAAGGAGAAGCCAAAGGCATTTACTTGAAGTTACCATTGAATATCTTGACAGATTTTATACTAAATAGGATAGTATTATTTGTGCATGTCAACAGATATACAGGGGCACATTTGAGAACAGCATCTATTATGGAGCAGACATCCCTGTTTTCCTGAGAAGATTCTGAAATAATTAAGCTAGTAAATCATCACTTAGTCAGAACATCAGGTTCCCACAGCTTATTCTCCTTGATCTTGACCTTAATTATGTACTTGTTTTGATCCTTGACTGTAAAATGTACTGCCATGCATGTACCTTTGACTGCCCTGTTCTGGAGATACCTCACAAGCTATTCATGATTTGATGTTTTTATTCTAACTCCCTATGTTTCTTTGATATATGTATGTATCCAGAAAGAGGTGCCTGCCGTGGCCTGCAAAATCCTAGGGAATGAACTCCATTACAATCAACTCTCATTGTTCAGTAGCCACCAGAGTGGCATTTTCAATCAGGCAGTTACACAATGCTTAATGTCATGATGAGGATGATTATGACACGTCTATATTTTGGTTGAAGTATAAATATATAAAAAGAAGACAGACTTAATATCATCTGTTTCAAATTCAAATGTACACACATGCATACATACACACACAATCAGGATGGTCTTTAATAATACATTTTACCTTATCTCCAAGGTTTATCAAGACCACAGCTATGTTTTGAATCTCTTTTAAAAGGAATGTAATAATGAAAATCACTACCACCAACAAAAAGGAATATAATATGGTTGATTACCCACTGCAGGGACACAGTAGCATAAGTAAATATTGAAAATATACCTTAATTTTATTTCTTCTATATGCTATTTTAATTTTTAAGTATTATTAATATATAAATGTATGTGAATTTTTTCTTAAAAAAATAAAAATGTGTGTTTATTATTCAATTGGATGATACATAAGATGAAATATGAGAACTCAACCTTTTGCCATCTACAATATTATCTGGGGGAAAGTGATACTGACTATTGTAGAACCAAGAAAGAACAAGTTAATGAGAAAGCAACATTATTAGAATTCTCAGTATTGGATTTGCTTAAGGAATAATCAAAGGGAGAGCACATCATTCTACATTACCCAACTCTGTAGAGTTAATGGATGAGGATATTATGGAAATAAAGCATGTACAGCATTCCTAATCCTTGTACTATACTCATCCTTGAGAGGAGCGGCCTGTATCCTTAAGGCTTGTCTAATGAAGATAGCAATATTAAGAGAGAGAGAGAGAGAGAGAGAGAGAGAGAGAGAGAGAGAGAGAAAGAGAAAGAAAGAAAAGATAGCAACAAAAAATAAGCCTCAAATCCTGAATGGTGATTGAATTTTTTCACCTGCTATCTGTTACTATTTAATCTGTATAGGAGAGAAAAAAATCAGCTGAGCTATTCTGAAACATCTGGATGTGATAGCACCCAACAAATATAATAGCCATGGCTAATGAACCTAAAGATAGGAAGAGCGTTACCTGGTTGCTGTTTCAGCCTTCAGCCAATGACTATAAATAGGCTTTCGTTGATCTTTCGTCCTACTAAAATGTAATCCAGTTTATTGAACTGGTGAATTACATTAACTATTTTGACATTGATTTTTATAAATCTAACATGATGTCTCTGCTCTGTTCTTCCTTTCTCTGTATTAGAGAAGCTATAGTAAAATGATATAATTTAAGTTCAGTGATTATAATAATTGATAAAATAATTTTCATAGGAAATGCCATATATATCTATCTATCTAACATATACAAAAAAGTAGGACTTTCAGTTTTACACATACAATTATTTCTTCATTCAAATTGGTCTGCTTCAGTTTCATCCCCTGTATCTGAGAATAATGATGGGATCTGCCCCATAAGGTTTTGTAAAGATGAAATTAAGTACTGTATATAAAGTGATTATTGATTATTAGTGCTCAATAATCAACTAGTGCAGGGGGAATTCATTCATTGGTATATTTATTGTGGCTATTAGCATATTATCAGAACATTAAATCTAGACATCGGTTTTATGCTGGCAAATTCATCCACAATTAGGACAGAAAGGCTGCACTGAGACTGGGAAGTGTGTTCAGGCAAAGTAGTAGGTTTATAAAAGTAACTCTGAATAGATTGGTTCCTATTGTCTGTCATTCAGGTCTGGGCCTTCTCCTATGGAGAAGTTTCTCCAATAACCGCTCTGACTACTCCCCTGCCTCAAATGGAGGTCATTAAATTATACTTTATTATATATTCAAAGGCTATGATCTGTGACCTAGTTGCATCCCTCCCACCCCCTTGGACATAAAATAACAAAAATTGTATCCACGATGTACTTACTAGTGGTCAAATCTCTTCACATCTTTAAGTCCGGTGCTTTCATTCATCTAATTCAGCCCATGCCAACCAAGTGAGCCACCTAAGGAAGAGGGAAAGAAGACTGGAGGGGCTAAAATATTATTTGGGCTACCTGGAAATATGCAGACAATGATACCAGCTTTTTAACATAGAAAACTAAAAGTATTAATAAAAATAACAATTTTTAGGACACAGTTTAACAATAAGAGTAAGACTGTAGTTTTCATTTAGTAGCATTCAAATAAAACATAATATGGGTTTTATCATTTAAAAATGATTGTAATATAAATAGTTTTATATAACCTTCACAATCAATCAGTGACCTACCTAGAGAAAATATTTTCATCAAATTACAGATGAGAAAACTGATTTTGAAAGGTAAAGGGATTTGCCAGATCTCATATATATGTAAGCAATAGATTTCAGGCAGGAAGTAATATTTTTCCTTCTAAATAATATTCCTCAATATTCACATATTTCAGCTTTACAATAATTGGTAAGGCAAATATTTACAAATAAAGTTCAAAAAACTTGCAAATTTGTTTCATTATAAATATACGCCAAATTTCTCTTTCAGAAAATCAACTTTAGTGGCATTTTTATTCATGTTTAATGGCTTCAATAAGTAGCTTTTAAGCACTTACACTGTTTTCATCCAAAGACATTCCATATCTAATAGAATTATACCTAAAGTTATAAAGACACAAAATGATCAAGAAAAACTCCCAGGTAAGTGGCTTAAGCAATTGTGTGGTCTGTGTCATTACCACAGAGAGAGATATTATCGAGACAATGATGGGGAGAAGGAAGGGAGTCAAGAGTTTTATTTTTCACACAATATATTTGAGAATTCAACTCAACATGACAGTGAAATTATCAAGGAGGCAGTCTGGTCACGTAATTCTGGACTTTAAGGTCCTGGTAGAGTTGTAAATGGGGGAGTCACTAGAATATAGAAGTGAATGCATTAATCCATCTAGACATGGTTTAGATAGAAAGGAGAGTGTGACCTGGAAACCCCACTCTAACATTAGGAACTGGGTGGGGAAGATAAGCCAGCAAAGGGAAATAAGGAAAAGCTGGTAATATGAGGTTCATCATGAGCATGAAACTGTAAACAAGAGAAGGGAGTGATTGAAATAGGCTGAAATCTGGAAATAAATAGTGTGAGATGAGTAGCACTTGAAACATTTTATTAACTTGATAGAAACAAAATTAATTTTTGAAGGATCTGTAGTAATCAGGGTTTCATCAGAGAAACAGGAACCCCTTACATAAGTAAATACTTTATTTTGGGGATTCCACCTTAAACAGTTGTAGGAACTCATTATGCGTGTGGAGCTGTGGCTGAAAGCCAGCAGGGTAGTCCATTGCTAAGGGAAATTTGATGTGAAGAAATAAGGAAACACTAGAATATACAAGAATAAGTGGAATCTATGAGCATGAGGTGAAACCAACATTGGTTTCCAATTGCCTCCAAGCTTCCTGGTTTGATGATAGATGTGTCTAGTAGTTACGGCTGGTGGCTTTTGTCAGTGAGTACAGAGTGCACAAGGTCAAGAAGTCCAGATCCTGATGAGAAAATGAAGCAGCAGCTGGAGTTTATAAGGCCCAGCCACAGCCCATGCCAACAAAGTGAGCCACCAGCTAAATGACAACCTGCCAGAGTTGCAGCAATACCTCACCCCCCGCCCCCCCCGCCCTTCCTAGAGTAAAAGAGAACATGACTTTACTTCCCACTGTCGAAGTCTTGCCAAGAGTGTTTCTAGTGAATCATGCAAACTGGATCTACACAGGGAAGAAATTCAGGAAAGCTATTTTCAAATTAGCTAAGTTGGCACAGTACATATTCTTCTAAGAGTTGAAGAGTGAATGGGAAGTGTGTACACATCTAGAGTTCTTTAAAGGGTTTTCCTGAAACAAACATAATTAAAAGTTAAATATTTTTGTTTAGTTTTGTATTTTTTATTTACTTATTTTTTTCCTACAAGATGGTAGATAATGGAGAATAAATCAACAGAAATAGAGAGATTCATTCTGGAGGAAAAGAGAATAAAGAAAACTAATAATAAAGCCCTTGAGAAGCTGAGGTTGTTTACACTCTAAGTGTAGAATATTTTTTTTTCAGTCTTTCTTTTGCTATAGATTTCTAATGGAGCTTAGTAGTTCACAGCACCAACTCTGGGACAGATTTTTCTGGTTTCAGTCTTCACCCTATTACTGAATACTTGTGTGACAAGTAGCAAAAACCTCTTTGCTTCAGATTCTTCTTTTTATAATGGCTGTAGTCATAGTAGCAATTCATAAGATCACTGGCAGATAAAATAGTAATGGTACCCACTCATAGGTCATTGTAAGACTGACTAAGTTAATATTTGAATTTATGTAGAATATTATAGGTACTTAGTGCTCTATTATTATTTAAATATTTGAGTGTATAAAGAATATATAAATTTAAAATTATTTTGGGGTTAACATTCTAATGTTAAGATTTCAGTTACTTAAATTTCTTCATAAATATTGTTTTATTTTTCCATAATTTCCCAGTATATAAAGTTAAACACTTTTTTTGTTTTGTTTTTAATTGGCTTTTACATAATGCTGTGGTAGACATCATTCAAAGAAGATTTGATATCTATCATTCTCAAACTCTTCCAAAAAATTGAAGAAGAGGCAATACTTCCTAACACATTTTATGAAGCCAACATAACCCTGATACAAAAACCTGGCAAAGACAACACCAAAAAAGAAAACTACAGACCAATATCTCTGATGAATGCAGGTGCAAAAATCATAAGCAAAATAGTAGCAAATTGAACATGACAGTACATTAAAAATAATATATCACAATCAAGGAAAGGGAAGTAAAAATAAGTGAATGGGACTATTCAAACTAAAAAGATTCTGCACAGCAAAAACTGCCAACACAGCAAAAAGGCAACCAACTAAATGGGAGAAGATATTTGCAAACAACAGCTTAAACAAGGCATCCTATCTAATAAAAGATTAATATGCAAATTGACCATCACTCCAACACACAAGATGGCCACCCCCATGTGGTCAAAGATGGCTGCCCCCATGTGGACACAAGATGGCCAGCAAGGGAGGGCAGTTAGGGGCAATTGGGCAGGCAGGGGAGGAAAGTTTAGGGTGACTGGGCCAGCAGGGGAGGGCAGTTGAGGGTGACCAGTCCTGCAGAGAAGGACAGTTGGGGGCAACCATGCTGGCAAGGGAGGGAAGTTAAGGGTGAGTGGGCCAGCAGGGGAGGGCAGTTGGGGGCTACCAGGCTGGCAGGGGAAGGCAGTTAGGGCAATCGGGCTGGCAGGGGAGCAGTTAGGCATCAATCAGGTTGGCAGGGGAGTGGTTAGGGGCAATCAGACAGGCAAGCAGGCGAGTGGTTGGGAGCCAGCAGTCCTGGATTGTGAGAGGGATGTCCAACGGCTGGGATCGGGCCTAAATGGGCAGTCAGACATCCCTTGAGGGGTCCCAGATTGGAGAGGGTGCAGGCTGGGCTGAGGGACAAACACACCCACCCCACCCCCGAACACAATTTTCATGCACTGGGCCTCTAGTTAATATATAAAGAACTCATACAAAACCAAACCGAACAATCTAATTAAAAAATGAACAGAGGAATTGAACAGACACTTCCTCCAAGAAGACATACAAATGGCCAACAGATATATAAAAAGATGCTTAACTTCATTATCTATTAGAGAAATCCAAATTGAAACTACAATGAGATATCACCTCACACCTGTCAGAATGGCTATTATCAACAAGACAAGTATTAACAAAGGTTGGAGATGTGCAAAAAAAGGAACCCTCATTCACTACTGATAGAAATGTAAACTGGTATAGCCACTGTGGAAAACATTATGGAGTTTCCTAAAAAATTAAGAATTGAGTTACCGTATGACCCAGTAACCCACATATCCCTCTTCTGGGTACTTACCTAAATTTTTTGAAAACATTTATTTTAAAAAATATATGCATCCCTATGTTCATTACCGCATTATTCATGGTGGCCAAAACATGGAAACAACCGAGTGCCCTTCAATAGATTATTGGATAAAGAAGATGAGGTACATATACACAATAGATGATTAGGCAAAGAAGGTGAGGTGCATGTACTACTGAGCCATAAGAAAAGATGAAATACTGCCATTAGGGACAACACGGAAGGATCTTGAGACTATCATGCTAAGCAAAATAAGTTAGACAGAAAAAATCAAGAACCATATGATTTCCCTCATATGTGGAATATAAAACTGAAAGCAAAAAATAAACAAACAAGGTAAATAAACAAACTCATAGACATGGAAATAAATAGGTGGTTACCATAGAGAAGGGGGTAAGGAGTATTAAAGGGTAAAGGGATGGGTGGTCAAATATATGGTGATGAAAGAATATTTGACTTTAAGTGGTGGGCACAAAATGCAATATAAAGATGATGTATCATAGAATTGTACACTTAAACCTATATAATTTTATTAACCAACTAGAGGCCAGGTGCATGAAAATTCATGCACTGAAGCAGGGGGTCCCCCAACCCAGCCTGCCCCCTCTCACAGTCCAGGAGCCCTCAGGGGCGGGAGGCAACCTGACAATCAGGAGAAGGCAACATCCCCATCTCACCTCTGCTGCTGCCACTGCCAGCAGTGTAAGCTTTGGCCAGCCCTGGTTACCTGAGCCTTGGGCTGCCCTGGGTGGCTGGGCTGCCACCATTTGAGACTTGCCTGCACCTTGGATGTCAGCAGGGCAGCTGCCATCCGAGGCTTGCCTGTGCCTCGCGCAGGGCCTGGGTGGCTGGGGGCTGAGGGGACTGGGGTACTCTGGAGACAGGTGCATGGAAAGGCCCTGGCAGGGCTGAGGGGACTGGATGCCATCATCTTGTGGCTGTGGGTGCTGCCATCTTTGAGGGCATGGCAGCAATTAGCATATTCCCTCCTTATTGGCTGTGGGCACCACCATCTTTGTGGTGGTGTGATGGTCAATTAGCATACTCCCTCTTTATTCGGTAGGATATCACCCCCATAAATTTAATTTTAAAAGTTTAAATGCTAAAATAATTTCATCCAATTAGTTCATTAAGTGACAAAATTGTAGACTATTAAAAGTTGGTTTTTGTGGGGTTTTTTTGATAATACATCCTACTTTTATTTTTTATATTATTTTTATATTTTGTTAATCCTAATGCAAGGGTATTTTTCCACTGATTTTTTTAATCTTTAATTTCTTTATTGGTTAAGGTATTACAAATGTGTCCTCATACCCCCCTTAACCTCCAACCTCCCCCTCCCTCGTAGACTATTAAAAGTTTTTTAAAATTAAATACTTTAGTAATGTGTCTAGTATTTATTCCTTAATCCATGCTAAACTCTATTAAATACTAGATAACTAAGACTTTTCTTCAGCTGTATCTCTCCTAAAATGAATGAGCTTTTCACAGAAAAATGCTTTCCTTAGACATTTAAATTATAGTAATTACAACAGTTTAAAGCTTCTCTTACCATTTACTCTTCTTTTACACCTGATGTTTACAATTATAGATTTTTATCATGAAACTCAAAAAACGCACTAAAGTGAGATAATATACCTAGCTTCTGCACTTCACTGATTGTCAATTACCAACTTGAAGGTGTCACTTGTTACATTTCACAATGAAAACATATGGATAATTTCTTTGTATAGCAATTGCATTTGCTAACATAATAACCAGTGGCAAACCTGCCAACATAATATTTCCACCTGTCTCCAGAAATGTAAGAATCTTCTTTGCATTACTAATTTGACTAAAGTTTATCTCCTCCAATGTGGTTCATCAACTGTTAGTGTATTTATTCACAACCATAACTATGTCTTTATTTTAAGTGTTAATCATGATTTTATAATGTATAGTTATGGCAAGTGGCCTTAAACATTTTCTGGATGAATGCCCACAATTCATAGATGCTTGTTTGTTTGTTGAAAACATTACATTATGAATAAAGTAGAAGAATATATGCCTGCACAAGGGAAAAAACAATTTTACCCTATGTAAACATGCTCACTATTAATGCTATAATGACTGTTATTAGGAGCTCCCTCATTTTCTTTGCATTCCAATTTATCTTTCCACCATCAATTGGTGTTCACATCCACAAAAAATGGGAAAAAATATTTTTTACATAGTGTATGTTATATGCTCTTGACTTCCCTGACACTACACTCTTCTTATACCTCTCTAATATTTCCTTCTTTTTCTCCTTATATCATCAAAGTTACTACCAATAAGGTAATTATCATTTTAGAATGCTCTAGTGCACTTTTACTCTAAATGTACTTTTTCCTATAATTTTCTGAATAACACTATTGGGTGAGTATTTTATTAAAGAGAGCAAAGTAACTTGACACAAAATATTATTAGTAAGACGCAATAATGCAAATTCAATCCAGAAGGTGTGACTGACTCAACTTCAGCATTTAATCATTATGGTCTCCCCTCCCTCACACACATCACCATCACCAGCTCCTTTTCATCCATTCATTTCCTTAAGTGGTAATAAGTCTCTGTGTCGTAGGTTTCTGTTCTCTGTCATCCACTCTTCTCACTCTGTACCCTTTCCTTCAGTGATTTGTTCTGCATGATTTCAGATTCTACTGTAGGTTGGAAGTACCCATATTTTTTCACAAGTCTAGAATCTTCTTCTAAGGTAAATATTCTTAGTTTTATCGTCCTTGTGGACACCAGCAACAGGCTGTTCCACAAGAACCTTAGAGCCATTTTACCCATAATTAATTATATAATTTCTCCAGCTCCATTCTTTTTTGTTTAATATATTTTTATTGATTTCAGAGAGGAAGGGAGAGGGTGAGAGAGCTAGAAACATCAATGATGAGAGAGAAACTTCTGTCTTCTGCATGCCCCCCACTGAAGATGGAGCCCTCAACCCAGGCATTTGCTCTGATCAGCTATCAAACCATGACTACCTGGTTCATAGGTTTACACTCAACCACTGAGCCACACTGGCTGGGCCCCAACTCTATTCTATTTCTGCTATAGTGGTCTTTATTTTGAATTTTTATCTGTCTGATTGTTTCAATATTCATGAGATCCTTAAGAAGTTCCCCTCATGCCGAACCGGTTTGGCTCAGTGGATAGAGCGTCGGCCTGCGGACTCAAGGGTCCCAGGTTTGATTCCGGTCAAGGGCATGTACCTTGGTTGTGGGCACATCCCCAGTAGGGGAAGTGCAGGAGGCAGCTGATCGATCTCTTTCATCGATGTTTCTAACTCTCTGTCCCTCTTCCTTCTTCTCTGTAAAAAATCAATAAAATATATTAAAAAAAAAAAAAAAAAAGAAGTTCCCCTCATGAGATCCTTAAGAGTTCTTAAGAAGTCACTTTCCCATTCCATATTTCAATGATTCACCATGGCCTACTCATCCAAACAAGAGAGTTCTCTTAACCAATAGGAATTCTCACATTTTCCTCTTTTCAACTTAAGCTTATTCTTTCTCCCATGTTTTTAATTACCCGACAACCTGAAAAATATGTTCCTCTCTTTCAAAATCAGGCTTAATTTTCTCATTCACTGTGAAATTCCTCTTGACTATCATTTTATTTTTTATTAAAATACTTGTTTATTTGTCTTAATTATTGTTTTTACTATTTTGACCCTCCTCTCCCTGATCTCTCTATTCAAATTTCAAAGCCATCAAAATATGCAATAATTTTGTTTTACCAATATTCTAAAATAGTTCACATATGCAACAATTTACCTTCTCAGCAGCTTCTGTTGTATAAGAATACACATTTTCCCAAATCCTTACCAACTCAGAGTTTTGTCACATGTAAAAAAAATGTTTATTTTCTTAAAATTGTTTAAAGTATTACATATAATATTACATATGTCTCCTTTTTCCTCCATTGACCTCCCCCCGCCCCCCCTACCCCCTAGCACATGCCCTCACCCCCCTAGAGTCTGTGTCCACTGGTTATGCTTATATGGATGCATACAAGTCCTTTGATTGATCTCGTACACCCCCTCAGCCCTCCCATGCCTTCCTACTGAAGTTTGACAGTCTATTTGATGCTTCTCTGTCTCTGTATCTATTTTTGTTCATTAGTTTATGATGTCCATTATATTCCACAAATGAGTGAGATCGTGCGATATTTATCTTTTTCTGACTGGCTTATTTCACTTAGCATAATGCTCTCCAGGTCCATCCATGCTGTTGAGAATGGTAAGAGTTCCTTCTTTTTAAGGCAGCGTAGTATCCCATTGTGTAGATGTGCCACAGCTTTTTAAACCCCTCATCTGCTGATGGGCATTTAGGCTGTTTCCAAATCTTAGCTACTGTAAATTGTGCTTCTATGAACATAGGGGTGCATATGTCCTTTCTGATTGGTGTTTCTGATTTCTTGGGATATATTAATAGAAGTGGGATTACTGGGTCAAATGGGAGTTCCATTTCTAATTTTGTGAGGAAAAATGTTTGTTTTAATTTGCATTTAAAATTAAGTAATAGTAAGTATGTTTTCATATATGAATTACTTTTTTTCGCAAAAGCAGTCAACTTATTATATATTTGCCTACTTTTTCATTAAGGTATTATTCCTATTTATTTAAAGTGGCTGTATAAACAGAAATAAACTCAAAGATACAGAAAACAGACTGATAGTTGCCAAGTGGGGAAGAGAGGAATGGATGTGTAGAAAAGGGAAAGGAAATTAAGTACAAACTTCCAGTAATAAAATAAGTCATGGGGATGCAATGAACAGCATAAGGAATATAGTCAATAATATCATAATAAATATGTGATTCAACATATTTACTACTAGATTGCTACTAGATTATATATATGGGAAACTTTTACTTTAGGGAGTGGAATAATCAAATTTCAGATGTCAACAGAGAACTGATACAAACGTTTCATATGGTTTCACTTTTAAAAATTCAAGACAGATAATTATCAACATTATCTAGATATTGTGCAACCGTGCTGAGAAAACAACTTGAACTTACAACAGAGGTAGCTAGCACTGCATTTGTTATGGTATCTATGAGATAAAATTTACATACAATAAAATTTACCCTTTAAAGTGTTATTTCAATGGTTTTTAGTATATTCATGGAGTTGTATACCATCATCATTATTGAATATTAGAGCATTTCATCACCCCGAAAACACATCATGTTCTATTAGCAGTCACTTCATATTCTCCACCTCCCCTCAACCTCTTTATTAATAATATCCTCTTAAATCCTTTTAACATTTGTGAACTCTAATGTGATAAAACCTCTTTCATTCTAAATATTAAATTGTGCCTTTTTCCTTTGGCTAAAATTTTATTAATCTTTTCAAAGATCTTCATTTTGATCTCATTGATTGTCTCTATTGTTTTCATTTCATATTTCATTGATTTTCACTTGGTCTTTATTATTTAATTTATCCTAATTTCTATAAGTTTAAATTGATCTGTTCTTTGTTTCTTAAGGTGAGATCTTTCTCTTTTTTTCATATGTTGCACCTCTAGCAGGAGTGGCTCTATCTTGGGCCTAGGAAATTATTTCAACACATCCATGGATAAGGTCTGCTTGCAGCCCACTGGAAGAGAAAGATGTGTGCTGGTTTTCTGTGACCATAGATGGTTCAGCATCACCAGGTAAGTAGGAAGTATTTTTCTGGGATGCAGGGAGCTGCAAAAGAGTAGGTGAGGGGAAGGAGGCCACCTGTGTGAGAGCTTATATCACGACCTCAGTGTCAGAAGAGCCTGACAGTCATTACTCAATAAATAGTTACCAAATGGATAAATTAACATAATAAATGTACAGTTCTTGATCCATTCCATAAATATTTATAGAGAATATCATATGTCATAGACACTAATCTAGGTGTTAGTCTACTACAAATAGTGAACAAAATAGGAAAATACCTGCCCTATAGAGCTTAAGATCTTATAGAATTAGACCTAACACAAATAAGTAAAATAATGACATCCGATGGTGGTAATGTTACGTTCGAAGAAGTGACAAGAAAGGTGAGGTGGTGTTGCCATTTCAAATAGGTTGGTTTGCACAGACATCACTAAAAAGTAGATATTTTAATAAAGAACTCAAAGTAGGGAGAAAACAAGCCATTTATGTGTCACAGGAAAGATAGTTCCAGGCTGTGGGAGCCTGGCTCTCATGGCCAAGGATGAGCAGAGAGGCTTGTGTTGCTAAAGCAGTCAGCAAGGGAGCCAGTGAGAATCAGGTCAGAAACATTGTAAGTAGGGCTATATACAGCACTGTCAACCATTGTAAATAACTTGAATTTTACTCTGAATCAAGTAGAAATCCATTGGGAAGTTTGAAGCAGAGAAATGACAGGATATAACTTAGTTTTAGAACGACCAATTTAGCTGCTGTTTTGACATTGGATTCTGCAGCAAAAAAGCAAGAACAGAGGTAGAGAACCATTTGAGTGGCCAATAGACATAATGAATGCAAAAGAAAACAGTTGTTGGGCCAAGGAGACTAACAGGAAATAGTGAAACATGGCCAGATTATGGTACATTTTGAATGTAAAAATAGTAAGTTAAACTGTTATATTGAATGTGAGGGGATAAGACAAAGTGAAGAATTAGTAATAACCTCAAGTTTTGGGCTCGAGCAACTGAGAGAATGATGATGCAATTTACTGAAATTGAGAAGATTAGGGAGGTAAAATAGAATAGAAAGAATGGATGGATTTGATTTTTCTCTTCAAATACAGTTAAGGAGAGAAAGATGGCGGCGATATAGGCAGACGCGTCCCAGGTCGTGTCCCGGAGCAAACGGAGTAAGCAGCTGAAACTAATAACACCCACCCTGAATTGGCAAATTTACTCAGCTGGTGAGACGGCTTGCAGCCTGGAAGGGCAGACCTCCCCTGGAAAGGTTAAAAACCAGGGATCTGGGCAGAAAAGTTTGCCAGACCTGAGCCCAGAGGGTCGGAGGGAGACCGCATGGCAGACAGCCGCGTCTCTTGGGACAGACACAGACCCTGACCAGGGTAAGGAGTTCCGCGGGTTTGCTGGCGCCAGGAGATTTGAGATTTGGATTTTGTGACTGCGGAGAACTGAGACTAAAGGGGGCATCCTGAGGAACTGATCAGACCATGCAGTGCCCATAAGAGAGGAGCGTTTCCCAGACCGCAGATCCAAGCAACAGCAGCCCCCTGAGCACCACAGCCTCCTGATCACCACACCCTCTGTCTGTGGAACAGCAACTGTACGTGAAGCCTCCCCCCACCAGCCAGAAGAGCCAACACAGCTGTGAACAACACCCACCAGAGGAGCTGCTGCCAACTGGAAAGCAACTGCTACCGCAACCATCTGAGCAGCAACCACAACCCAAGGAGCCCCTGCAACCCAGGGAGCAGCCACTGAACATCTCAACATCTACATATGTCAGCGAGATCAAACATGGGTAGGCAAAGAAACCCCCAAAGGAAAGAAAAGGAGGACTCCCCAGAAAAGCAGCTAAGTGAGACAGAGATATGCAACATGACGGAAAAAGAATTCAGAATAAGGTTCCTAGAGTACATGCACCACATGTTCAAGAAGCAAGAAGAAACAGATGAAAAACTCAACTACTTAAGTAAGTCCCAAGAAGAAATGAAGAGTGACATAGCTTCAATAAAAAACTCCATTGAAAGTATCAACAGTAGACTGGGAGAAGCGGAGGACCGAATTAGTGAATTAGAAGACAAGGAAGCAAAACACACTCAAACTGTACGGCAAATGGAGAAAAAAATTAAAAGACAGGAGGAGAGCCTAAGGGAGCTTTGGGACAACATGAAACGAAACAACATACGAATAATAGGGGTGCCAGAACAACAGAAAGATGAACATGGATTAGAAAACCTATTCGAAGAAATAATATCAGAAAACTTCCCTGAGGTGGGGAAGAAAAAAGTCACACAAGCCCAGAGAGTTCCAAACAAGGTGAACCCGAAAAGACCCACACCAAGACACATCATAATTACCATGGCAAATGTTCAGGATAAAGAGAGAATCTTACAGGCTGCAAGAGAGAGACGGAAAGTAACATACAAGGGATCTCCCATTAGATTATCAAATGATTTCTCAACAGAAACACATCAGGCCAGAAAAGAATGGACGGAAATCTACAAAGTGATGCAAAGCAAAGGACTGAATCCAAGAATACTCTATCCAGCAAGGCTATCATTCAAAATTGAAGGGGAAATAAGAAGCTTCACAGACAAAAAAGGGCTAAGGGAGTTTATCACCACCAAGCCAGCCATGCAAGAAATGCTAAAGGGACTGGTGTAAAAAGAAGAAATATCAAGCTCAGAAAGAAAACAGCCACATACACACACAAAAAAAAGAAATGGCTACAAACAAATACCTTTCAATAATAACTTTAAATGTAAATGGACTAAATGCTCCAACCAAAAGACATCGAGTGGCTGAATGGATAAAAAAACATGACCCATACATCTGCTGTCTACAAGAGACCCACCTCATTAGAAGGGACTCACACAGACTGAAAGTGAAGGGATGGAAAAATATCTTTCACGCAAATGGAAAGGAAAAGAAAGCTGGGGTAGCAATACTTATATCTGACAAAATACATCTCAAAGTGAAGGCCATAACCAGAGATAAGGAAGGCCACTTCATAATACTAAAGGGATCAATACAACAAGAAGATATAACCCTGGTAAACATATATGCACCCAATGCAGGAGCACCCACATACATAAGAAAACTTCTGGAAGATATCAGGGGAGAGATCGACAACAATACAATCATAGTAGGGGACTTTAATACACCACTGACATCACTGGATAAATCCGCTAGACAAAAACTCAGCAAAGAAACAGCAATCCTAAATGACTCACTAGATCAGATGGACTTAATCGACATCTTCAGAACACTTCACCTCACAGCTGCGGAATATACATTCCTCTCAGGTGCTCATGGGACATATTCAAAAATAGACCACATATTGGGTCACAAGCAAAGTCTCCACAAATTCAAGAAGATTGAAATCATAAAAAGCTTCTTTGCAGACCACGATGGCATAATGTTAGAAATAAACTACAATAAAAACAACCCAAAATACTCAAACACTTGGAAGCTGAATAGCATGTTATTAAATATTGATTGGGTTACCGATGACATCAAAGAAGAAATTAAAAACATCCTGGACACTAATGACAATGAAAACACAACAATCCAAAACCTCTGGGACACAATGAAAGCAGTCCTGAGAGGAAAGTTTATAGCTCTACAGGCCTATCTCAAAAAACAAGAAAAAATGGTAGTCAATCATCTAACTCTACAACTCAAAGAATTAGAAAGAGAGCAACAAGAAAACCCCAGAGTGAGCAGAAGGAAGGAGATAATAAAGATTAGAGCAGAAATCAATGAAATAGAGACCAAAAAAACAATACAGAAAATCAATGAAACCAAGAGCTGGTTCTTTGAAAGGATAAACAAGATTGACAAACCCCTAGCCAGGCTCACCAAGAAGCAAAGAGAGAGGTCCCAAATAAACCAAATCAGAAATGATAGAGGTGAAATAACAACAGACCCCACAGAAATACAAATGATTGTTAAACAATACTACGAGCAACTCTACTCCAACAAACTGGACAACCTGGAGGAAATGGACAAATTCCTAGAAAAATACAACATTCCAAAACTCAATCAGGAAGAATCTAAAAACCTCAATAGGCCAATAACTATGGAAGAAATTGAAGCAGTCCTCAGAAAGCTTCCAGCAAACAAAAGCCCAGGGCCAGACGGCTTCACAGGGGAGTTCTACCAAACATTCAAGGAAGAACTAAAACCTACCCTCCTCAGACTACTACAAAAAATTCAAGAGGAAGGAACGCTTCCAAGCTCATTCTATGAAGCCAGCATCACCCTAATACCAAAACCAGGTAAAGACATCACAATGAAAGAGAATTACAGGCCAATATCCCTCATGAACATAGATGCCAAAATCCTCAACAAAATCTTAGCAAATCGGATCCAGCAGTACATCAGAAGGATCATACACCATGACCAAGTAGGATTCATCCCAGGGATGCAAGGATGGTACAACATCCGTAAATCAATAAATGTGATACATCACATAAACAAATTGAAAGAAAAAAACCACATGGTCATATCAATTGATGCAGAAAAAGCATTCGACAAAATCCAACACCCATTTTTGATAAAAACTCTCAGAAAGGTGGGAATAGAAGGATCATACCTCAACATAATAAAAGCCATATATGACAGGCCCACAGCCAACATCATACTCAATGGACAAAAACTAACACCATTTCCCCTAAGAACAGGAACAAGACAGGGATGCCCACTCTCACCACTCCTGTTCAACATAGTACTAGAAGTATTAGCCATTGCAATTAGGCAAGAAGAAGAAATAAAAGGCATCCAAATTGGAAAAGAGGAAGTAAAACTGTCCTTATTTGCAGATGACATGATATTATACATACAAAACCCTAGAGACTCCATCAAAAAGCTACTAGACTTAATACATGAATTTGGCAATGTAGCAGGATACAAAATTAACCCCAAGAAATCTGAGGCATTTCTATACACCAATAGTGAACTTTCAGAAAGGGAGATCAGAAAAACAATCCCATTTACCATCGCACCAAAAAAATTAAGATACCTAGGAATAAACTTAACTAAAGAGGTTAAAGACCTCTACTCAGAAAACTACAGGACGTTGAAAAAAGAGATAGAGGAAGACATAAACAGATGGAAGAACATACCATGTTCTTGGATTGGTAGAATCAACATCATTAAAATGTCCATACTACCCAAAGCAATCTATACATTCAACGCACTTCCCATTAAAATACCAATGGCCTTCTTCACAGATCTAGAACGAACTCTCCAAAAATTCATCTGGAATAAAAAAAGACCCCGAATAGCTGCAACGATCCTGAGAAAGAACAAAGTAGGTGGGATCTCAATGCCAGATATCAAGCTGTATTACAAAGCCACTGTTCTCAAAACTGCCTGGTACTGGCACAAGAACAGGCATATAGATCAGTGGAATAGAATAGAGAGTCCAGAAATTAGCCCGAACCAATATGCTCAATTAATTTTTGACAAAGGAGGCATGAACATACAATGGAGCCAAGATAGTCTCTTCAATAAATGGTGTTGGGAAAATTGGACAGACATATGCAAGAAAATGAAACTAGACCACCAACTTACACCATACACAAGAATAAACTCAAAATGGATAAAGGACTTAAATGTACGACAGGAAACCATAAAAATTCTAGAAGAATACAAAGGCAACAAAATCTCAGACATATGCCAAAACAATTTCTTCACTGATACAGCTCCTAGGGCAGTTGAAACTAAAGAGAAACTGAACAAATGGGACTACATCAAAATAAAAAGCTTCTGCACAGCAAAAGAAACCATCAACAAAACAACAAGAAAACCCACCTCGTGGGAAAACATATTTGCCAACGTCATATCTGATAAGGGCTTAATCTCCAAAATTTATAGGGAACTCATACAACTCAACAAAAAGAAGATAAACAATCCAATCAAAAAATGGGCAAAGGATCTAAATAGACACCTTTCAAAAGAGGACATTCAGAAAGCCAAGAGACATATGAAAACATGCTCAAAGTCACTAATCATCCGAGAGATGCAAATCAAAACAACAATGAGGTACCATCTCACACCTGTCAGAATGGCCATCATCAACAAATCAACAAACGACAAGTGCTGGAGAGGATGTGGAGAAAAAGGAACACTTGTACACTGCTGGTGGGAATGCAGACTGGTGCAGCCACTATGGAAGGCAGTATGGAGGTTCCTCAAAAAATTGGAAATGGAACTCCCATTTGACCCTGTGATCCCACTTCTAGGAATATATCCCAAGAAACCAGAAACACCAATCAGAAAGGATATATGCACCCAGATGTTCATAGCAGCACAATTCACCATAGCTAAGATCTGGAAACAGCCTAAGTGCCCATCAGTAGATGAATGGATTAGAAAACTGTGGTACATCTACACGATGGAATACTATGCTGCTGTTAAAAAGAAGGAACTCCTACCATTTGCAACATCATGGATGGAACTGGAGAGCATTATGCTAAGTGAAACAAGCCAGTCAATGAAGGAAAAATACCACATGATCTCACTCATTCATGGATAATAAAGACCATTACAAACTTTTGAACAATAATAGATACAGAGGCAGAGCTGCCTCAAACTGATTGTCAAACTGCAGTGGGAAGGCCAGAGAGAGTTGGGGGGCAGGAGGGAGGGGAGTAAGAGATCAACCGAAGGACTTGTATGCATGCATATAAGCATAACTAATGGACATAAGACACTGGGGGGTAAGGGAGGGTAGGGGTTTGTCAAGGGGGGGGGGAAGAATACTCATGTAATACCCTTTGTAATACTTTAAGCGAAAAAAAAAAAACAAACAAAAAAAAAAAAACAAATACAGTTAAATAATTCATACATAAAATGATAGAATGATAGAGTTCAGAGAAATATTTGAATTTCCTGCTTTATTCTTAAAATTAAAAGTCTATCACACTTGGAATAGAATGTTTCATTCTAAATCTTACCCTTTAATATGTTTTAATTTTTACAGAATATATATTTATATTATATTATAGATTATATATTATATTTTTATTTTTATATATTATCACTCCTAAAGTATGTTTTGTATGCAAATTTGGGCTTTTGTATTTTGGTCATGCTGTCACAGAACCCAAATTTTGATTATTGCAGTGTCATCATCTTTCTCTATATAGCAGTGTGTGATTTGTGTCATTAATTGGATGTTTTATTGAATCTTCCTTTATTTTATATAAATTACTGGAAAATGGAAAAATGAAAGTGCTGATAATAAAGCCATAAAAAGATGTCTTATAAACATAATATAATTGTGACAAAAATAAAATCCATCAAAAATGCTGAATAAAGCAACTCTTTAGTTTCAGTTCTGTAATCATTAGACTTAATCTGATTATCTCTGTGTGAACTGTGAAGGGGAAAAGAAAAGAATTAAAAAACATGTGTGGCATGCTAGAATATATGGTCATACTTTAAGAGCTCTATAACAGAGTACAATTGGTGTATTGCCCATCTATTGTTCAATTTTAAAATGTAATATTTTGCTTCCATAGTTTTTTTCAATGACATCTATATTATAAAAAGCCAGTGGCCTTAACACCGGAATGACCAAACAACTAGTCTCCAGGAGGTGCACTGATGGGACCCGCGGCAGTGGCAGGAGGGACTCTGCGTCCTGAGGCATCGCAGGACTCGGTCTCGCACACTGGGCCTCTAGTTTAAGATCTAAAAAGGGAAGTACCTATAATAATGTCTAATACAAATGTTAAGCTTTACATTTTATAGAATTTTGATAATTAATTTAAACACTATGCTTTCCATTATAAACAAATGTCCAGTGAAAATGTGGTATACACATGCAATGGAATTCTATTGAGCCTTTAAAAAAAGGAAATTCTGCAATATGACAGCAAGAATAACCTTGAGAACATTAAACTAAATGAAATAACCTAGTAATAGAAAAACAAATACTGCACAATTCCACTTATATAAGGTATCTAAAATAGTCAAACTCATAGAATCTATAAAATTATAGCTATCCTATAGATCGAAATCTCAGAAGTCCTTCCATTTTTCAGATCTTAATGAAATCCTCAAATATTTAACACAATCGTGCCTTTTATGTGATCATTTCCTTATACGTTTTTTTAAATTTATTGTCTAAGTATATATTCTTAGACACCATAGTTTAGTATTATCCTTTTTAAAAAAAAATGGCAGGTCTCTTAAGCTTGTTAGTATACAGGTGCAAACTCTTAGCTTTTTCTTTTCCTTACAATTTATCAAGTTGAAAACACAAGCCATTTAAATTGTTAATTTCCCTGTCTGGATTTTGCTGATTATATGCTCATTTTTGCAATTCATATGTTCATATGTCCTCTGTATTTTCTGAGTCTTGGAAGCAAATAAACTAGCTTAGATTGTTGGGACAAGATAACACATGATTTTGGTTCTCTATTATGAGAGTTGAATCTATTATGAGAGTTGAATCTATTTTTTTTTTAGTTATTATCTGGATAATTCAATAAAGTTTTACTTTCCCTCATGTATTAATTACTAATACTGCTTGATATTTATTAAATTAGTAAAATATTACTTCACCTATTTTGCTTTATTACTTAATAGCATGTTTTAAAAATTAACACTATGTGGAAAAACAAGATAAATGCTTAATTTTCCCCTTTATTTTACAGATTTCCAGAAACTTGTCCTGAAAGTAACTGTCTAAGTTTTAAAAGAACTCATGTGTTCAAATGTATTTGAAGGGTTTCAATTCTTTAATATAAACCCAATCCATTTTGAAACTCTGATTGTCCTTTAGTTATAGCACCTCTTCACATTGAATCCTGTATCCTTTTTTTTTAAGCTTTTTTAAAATTGATTTTTACAGAGATAGGAAGGGAGAGGGACAGAGAGAATCATCGATGTGAAATTGAGACATGGATCTGCTGCCTCCTGCATGCCTCACAACTGGGATCCAGCCTGCACACTGGGCATGTGCCCTGACCTGGACTCAAACCAGCAACCCTTAGGTGCATGGGATGAAGCTCAACCAATTGGACCCCATGGGCCAGGGGAGAATCCTGTATCCTTTTGATGTAATCCTAATAGGCTTTGTGATGACAAGGTATTCCAGGATCATTTTATGTATTTCCACCTTTAGATTATTTCTCCAAGAAGCCTCATTATCCTTAGTAGAAATGTAGTTTAAGTCTATAATCTGAATGCTAGAAATGCTTATTTTATCACCCTTTTCCCCCCATACCATTTTGAGGTAGGAACCTAGAAGAAAATAAACATTGATAGAACATTTAATTGCTTGATAGATAGGTAAAATGCCTAATAAATTCATCTTGATTCCCAGTTCAAATTCAGGAATGCAGGACTACTCAACCTTTTCTATGTTACATCTTCTTTTCACCTTCAGAATTCTGTTTTCAGGTACAGGGAAAGGTGATACAATTACAGTATTCTATAATTACTCATTTGCCTTATCCCATATCACACCCATGTTTGTTTCTACATAGAAATGCTTTCAAAGCTGAAATGATTACTGAACACACTTAAAATAGTTGCAAATGTATTCTTTTGTGTCCTCAGTTATTTCTAATTTTACTTTATCTATCTGCTTTATCCTACAATATAGAGGTCATATTCTTTATTCTTTACTCATTTAATTTTAGTTCTATATAGTTAGCTATATATCCAAGGCTTATTTTATATGAGAATTTGAATTTTTATAAATTTCTTGAATTTGAAAAGAGAGTTTGTTTCATGTTTCAGGATAGTTTTCCTAACTTTACAGAGCTGTCTCTCTTCTTCTTTTTTTTTTTTTTTTCAGTTACTACTTAAAAATACTAAAATATTAAAATAATAAATGGTATTATTTTGGCTTAGTTCCCCTCACCTACTGTTATCTAGACCTCTTATTTTCTCCATTTTTGTTGCCTTTATCCTGATAAGTTTTAATTCAGTTCACAGTAGGTTTGTTTGTTTGTTTGTTTGTTTTCCTCCTCTGTTTGGAGCCCAATTTCAAGAATTCAGAGAGACTAGACTGCTCCAGCCCCTTCAGACCTTGGCACAGACCTGCACTGACCAGCTTTGGGTTAGGAGGTAAAGCCCCTCATAGATTTAGTTGCTGTTTTCAAATTGGCCCCTGGTGGATATCCTGTCCTTAGATCTTAAGATGCCTAATTATTTCCTTATGTGTCCATCTGCTTGAAGGCTGAGACAACCCAGGGCTTGCAGCTGTCATCTTTTCTTTCCAACCACAGTTGGGTTTTTTTGTTTGTTTTGTGTGTTTTTTTGTTATTTTTTGTTTTCTGTTGGGGGGCGGGGAGGGGATTGTGGAGATTCCTTACAACTGATTTTTGTGGTATATATAGCCCAACAGTTTTGGTTTACTATTTAATTGCTCTGATTTTATAAGGGCATTTGAGGAGATTAAATATTACCCTATCATTTTCCCACAATCCTTTGCTCTTATAGTAAAACCAATTTTCCTATGGAGGTATGTGTCCTTAAGTTAAAATAACTTCTTTCTCCTGTCAATGTTCCTATTTCAAGGTATTAGAAGTACTAGAGCTGCATTATTGTCTACAAAATAGAACAAATTTTGGCAGAACCCCTGCCAACTAATTAAATTAAAGTAAATAAATAAACCACAGCAAAATACAGTGCACCAGAAATTGTGTTAAATCCAGGCAAGTCTCTTTTGGCTTTTCTCAAAGAAATCTTCACTGTAGACAAACTGTAATAAATGAGACTGACAGTTACTCAGTATTGGTCTGTTAAACTTCATTCAAAGAACCAAAGCCTGTGACTTCTCTTCAGCAACAAAATTAGTTGTAATTTGCAAATCCTTTTTGTTTAATGCAGTTTTGTATCAGATTTTTTCAATTATTAAATGTGAGCTGGGAAATCAATCTGCAGTTATCTCTGCCATCCACCTCTTTGGCTTCACTGCTTCTACCAGAGCTTTGCCTTTGGGGATATAAGCATATGGTGTATTATGCACAAATTTATCTCAATGCTTACAAAATATTATATTAGACTGTATGGTTACATATTTAACACTAGGCAACTGCAAAGAAGATGTATCAGATATAACTTTGTATGAGCTATAATTTTGTGACAACAATTAGTTGGAGTAAATATGCTGGGAGAAGTTAGGACTTTTGAAAAATAGTGGGAAAAAAGTATTCTACTCTCAATCCTCTAGTTTAAAAGTTTCAACCATTAGACAATTTTAAATTTTCAGTAGGTACAAAATTTTAATAGGGAACAAAACCATTTCTGTTTGGGGATTTGATAAGTTTTATAGGAAATCCTGATTAGAATAACTAAAGACTGTCATTAGCTCTCACGCATGCCTAAAAATACATAACCATCTATTGGCTTGATAATTTAAACATATTGTAGTTAAGATATGTAGTGCACAGCACAGGAGAACACCTGGGCTGTGAGGTCTACAGATCTAATCCTCATCCTGCTTTTGCAATATACAAGGTGCATGAACTTAAATAATCCTATCTAATAAAAGACAAACATGGTAATTAGCCATACCTCCACTACCCTTCCCATTGGCTAATCAGGGCGATATGCAAATTAACTGCCAGCCAAGATGGCGGCTGGCAGCCAGGCAGCTTGAAGCGAACATGAGGCTTGCTTGCTTCAGTGACAGAGGAAGCCAAAGTTCCCCGCCTGCTGTTGCCGGCCTCTGAGCTTGCAGTTTGAAACATTGTTACAAATATAGAAGCTAAACAAAACCCCAGAAACCTGCTTTCAGTTAGCCAGGCTTCAGCCAGCAGGACCACAACATTGTTTCAATTATAGAAAACCAGATACCTGCTTTCAGCAGCCGAGGCCTAAGAGCTGGAGCCAAGCCTCAGAGCTAAAGCTGGCCCAGATTAAAAAAAGAAAAGAAAAAAAAGAGCGATTGGGAGCTTCAGTCACCTGCCAGCCTGAAAACAGCCCTCAGCCCCTCACCCAGACTGGCCAGGCACCCCAGTGGGGACCCCCACCCTGAAGGGGGTGTGACCAGTTTCAAAAAGCCATCATCCTCTCATCCAGGCTGGCCAGGCACCCAAGCGGGACCCTCACCTTGATACATGACACCCTTCAGGGCAAACCAGCCGGCCCCCACCCATGCACCAGGCCTCTATCCTATATAGTAAAAGGGTAATATTCCTCCCAGCACTGGGATCAGCAGAGCCACGAGGCCTCCCTAACCCAGGATCAGCGTGACAGGGCGCAGAGACCAAACCTCCTGATCACCCTGTGGGTCTGTGTGTGACGGGGGTGGGGCCACAACCTCCCTATCCGCCCTGCTCTGTCATGACAGAGGAAGGCACCCCAGCCCCCTGATCAGCCCTTCTCTGTGCCTGATAGGGGGTAGCCCCCCAACCCCCTGATTGCCCTGCAGCTCTGTGTATGACAGGGTATGGCGCCCCAATCTCCTGATCAGCCCTGCTCTCTGTGTGACAGGGTGTGGCGCCCCAACCCCCCCGCCCCCCGCCATGGGCACTGCTCTGTGTGTGACGGGGTAGAGCCATAACCTCCCCATCGGCCCTGCCCTGAGTATGACAGTGGTGGTGCCCCAACCCCCTAATCTGCCCTGCTCTGGGTGTGACAGGGGGCGGTGCCCCAACTCCCCTATCAGCCCTATTCTGTGAGTGACAGGGGGGAGCTCCTCAACCCCCTGGTGGGCCCTGCTCTGTGAGTGACAGATGGGGAGCTCCCCAAACCCCTGACCGACCCTGCTCTGTGTGTGACAGGGTACAGAGCCCCAACCCCCTGATTGGCCCTGCTCTGTGCATGATAGGGGGTGGCACTGCAACCTCCCTATCGACCCTGCCTTGAGTGTGATAGGGGGCGGTGCCCCAACCCCCCAATCGGCCCTATCTTGAGCTTGACTAGGGGTTGGCATCACAACCTCCCGATCCGCCCTGCTCTGTGCATGACAGGGGGTGGCACCCCAACTCCCCAATCGGCCCTGCTCTGAGCCCGACCAGGGGCTGCACCTAGGGATTGGGCCTGCCCTCTGCCACCCGGGAGCAGGCCTAAGCCAGCAGGTCATTATCTCCCGAGGGGTCCCAGACTGCAAGAGGGCACATGCCGGGCTGAGGGACCCCATCTCCCCCCGAGTGCACAAATTTTTGTGCACCGGGCCTCTAGTCTATATAATAAAAGGCTTATATGCAAATAGACCAAACGGCGGAACAACCAAACAACCAAACAACAGTCACTATGATGTGTACTGACCACCAAGGGGTGTGCGTGGAACATGGCGGGTGTTGACCACAGCGGGATGGTGGAGCAGGTGAGTGGGAGTGCCAGACCAAGGCAATGCACTGGTTGCTGTCATCGGGGCAAGCCTCTCGTGGTTACTGAAAATTTTTTGCTCCCGTACACTGTGGTCCCACCTGTCGCTCGCACCTGCTGCTAGTACCTGCCATGCTTGCACCCGCTGCTGGTGCCCGGTGCCGGCCCTGATTGCTTGGCCCCGTCAGCAGCTGCGAGCAGCACCTGCAAGACTTGATCGCCTCTCAGGGCTTCTCCATCTCCCCCTGCTCCTGAGGGATGATCAGAGCAGCAGCTGCTGCTCACACCCACTGACAGCACCGACCCTGCTTTCACCCACTGCTGGCGCCAACCCCAATCTCTCCACCCTGTCAATGAGTATGAGAGGGACCCGTGCCGTCAGCTTGTGGGAGTGGTGGTAGCAGGAGCGGGGCTGCTGGTAGGCAGGGGGTCGAGGGCCACAGTGAGAGGGGCCAGGTGGTGGTGTGTAAGATGGGCCGAGACCTGCCCCTGTGCCCACCACAGCCTCGTGGCCCAGTTCCTTTCATGGTGCACAAATTTGTGCACTGGGCCTCTAGTTACTTATATTTGCCTCGGCTTCCTCCTCTAAAAACTACATTGGAGAATAACAATAATCCTAAATTTATGGGATTGTTATAAAAATTAAATGATATAATAAATATAACCAGCTTTTACTATGCTTAATATATAGTCATAAAAATCTTGAACATATAAAGCATCATAAATTTTACATGTTCAAATCAGACTACTTTTTTCCCCTTTTCAACATCCCTCATACAACTTTTCATGCGACTCACTCCTTTTCTTCCTTTAGTTCTTTGTTCAAAGATGATGATGAATATATATGAAAAATATAGTTCATGTTAAATGAACTATATAGAATAAACTCAATCTTTATTACTCTAAGAGGTTGTATCCAGCTTTTTGTCAGAAAAGGTAGAAACTAATATCTAATTACTAAATCCATTTTTTTAAAGAATAGCAATCTTAAAAATTATTTCTCTAATTTTAGATTAGGGCCCTATTTTTAAATCATAAACTATTATTTCAAAATGTGCTGTTTTCTTTTATGTAAAAATGCACTAATTTATAAGTTAACATATTTTATTAAGATTTGAAAATACCTTTTTTACATAATTTTTATTATATTGGACTAAAATGCTAACTTATTAAGTTTTTTCTAATGAATAAAATGTAAATGTAGGAAAACATTTATCTGTATTTTATGTATTTCATATATTTGATTAAAATAATTGTAGAGTAGTTTATATTTAAATTACCAGGATGAATTTAATTATTTACATTAATAAGAATATTGCATGTGGATTCCTCTAATACTTTTATGGTTTCCCATCTTACATTTAAGTCCTTTATCCATTTTGAGTTTATTTTTGTGTATGGTGTAAGTTGATGACCTACTTTCATTTCTTTGCATGTGTCTGACCAAGTTTCCAGCTCCATCTATGTAATAGAATACTATGCAGTAGTAAAAGGAAGGAACTCCTATTATTTGCAACAGCATGGATGGAACTGGAGAGCATTATGCTAAGTGAAATAAGCCAGTCAATGAAAGAAAAATACCACATGATCTCACTCATATATGGATAATAAAGACCATTATAAACTGATGAACAAAAATAGATACAGAGGCAGAGCAGCATCGAACAGACTATCAAACTATAGCGGGAAGGCTGGGGATGGTTGGGTGGGGGGTGGTAAGAGATCAACCAAAGGACTTGTATGCATGCATATAAGCATAACGAATGGACACAAGACACTGGGGGGTAGGAGAGGCCAGGGGAAGGTCAAGGGGGGAAAAAAAAAGGAGACATATGTAATACTCTTTGTAATATTTTAAGCAATAAAACAACGTTTTTTTTAAAAAAGGAATATTGCTGTTCATCTGTACATTTTCAATTATAAGTTTGGAAGCACTGCTTTTATTGAGAACATTTTCATTCATCAGGACAGATAGATCTGTGTTAAAGCCCCATCTGTATTTAAAAGTGTACTGTACTATAAGAAATAAAAGAAGGTCAATGTGCTTGAAATATGGAAAGTAACAGGGAAAAAATGGCTAATGAAGAAATGTTCGTAGTCCCAGAAGAGTTTTATGTGTTGTTTATATTCATACTCTCTTGGTATGTAAAGTTTACATGTGCATGTAAGCTTTAG
The DNA here is from genome assembly GCF_028538775.1 of Myotis yumanensis. NCBI lineage: Eukaryota > Metazoa > Chordata > Mammalia > Chiroptera > Vespertilionidae > Myotis > Myotis yumanensis. The sequence goes on from NW_027223754.1 coordinate 143,321,816, forward strand.
TTGCTGTAAAATAATCAGAAAGAATGAGTTACTTCTTATATTAGCACTTCCGTACTTCTGCATTTCCAAAAAGATGGGTAGGTTTGCCATCTCCTTTGTTGCAGTTACCTTTTAAATTTTAGGGTCTGAAGCTAACCTTGCTTTCACAATACCTCTTCTTGTAGCATTTGCTTTACAAAGGCCAGCACATACTAAAACAAGAGGAGAAAGATGGTGCTTTTATTGGTAGTGTCAATGCTCTGATTTAAGTGTATTTGATATTTGTAAATAACAGGACATTTCTTAAACACTAAGATAATATAGAAATATTCATTCTTTAAGGCAGTGGTTGGCAAACTGTGGCCCCTTGAGTGTGGCTCTTCCACAAAATACCACGTGCGGGCGGTCAAGTACAGTGCGATTGAAACTTCGTGGCCACACTCAAAGGGCCAAAGAGCCGCATGTGGCTCGTGAGCCGCGGTTTGCCCACCACGGCTTTAAGGTAACTTATAACATGAATTAAAAATGCAATGAAAAGCTATTAAGAATTTTAAGCAGATGAGTTACATAATTTGATGCTACTTTCAAAAGAATATTTAAGAATATTTTAAATCTTTGTATAAAAATTGGAAGAGGATAGTTAAGGAAGCTGGTTAAGAGGCTATTACAGTAAAAATAAACAAGATAATTTGTAGTCTTTGACTATGGTTGCTATAGAATGGTCATATATATAATATATATTTTGATCTTTGATAGAGGTAGGAGATCATCAAAAATGACTTCCACGTTTATATCTAGAGAGACTGCATGGAGATGGTGTCATTACTAAAGATGGAAAGACTATGGAAGGAGTAATGCTGATGAAACGTTTCTTATGACACATATTACATAGAAAGCTATTAAAAAGGGACTTGAACATACAGTTTTGAAACTCAGAAATGTATACCAGAATGAGAACTATAAATCATGTCATTTACTTATGAAATGATCATTTTTAAAAGTTGACAGTGTACAAGGAAAAAGACAATGTCACTCTATTGGTCGCTATATAAAATATAATGATTAATTAGTTCTGAAGTGTTCACTGAAAAATACATTATGAACTAGATATCATTAGCTTGTATATGGTTCCCCTGTCATTTGTGATGTCAACAAAAGGATATTTTCAGATCCTCAAGGGCTTTGAAAAAATCACACCCATGATTCCTCACTGAAAATTTAATGAAGATATAATTTAAGTGACCAGGAGATGGGCCAAAATAAATCTAGATTTGGATGCTATGGTATAATAAAATTGACAATGAAAAATACAATCAGTTAAAACTTAAAGTTAAGCGGAGTAAGGCATACACATAAATAACTAAAATAAAATGTAGGAAGTAGTAAATACTCCTTGAGAGTTGATGTACCAGTAAAGTTCAATTTTGCATAGGGAATTAGAAATTCTGTCTATAGCAAAAATCAGTGATATTTGAGAAAGGAGCTGCAATAGAATTGATTTTATCAGGTAACTAAAATTTGATAAAGGAAAATAGGAGAGACATGAATATGTGTTTTAAAACATACCAGCAGGGAAAGTACATGGTCTGGACAAGGAGACACATTTGTTTGAACTGAGCAGGTATATCAAGAGGAGCACTAAGTGACTAGCAGGACAGATAGATTAGACCAAACTGGATGAGCCTTTCAATTTATATATCATCTCATTATCTTTCATCGAATGGTTGACCATTCTTTATAAGTCTAACCCAATCATTTAAAATTGTTCCAATAGAAATAAATAAAATCTTGCTTTAAAACTTATCTTTAACAATTCAATTGTAATTGTCTGATATTTAAAATAAATTATTCATGCCCTACCTGATTTGGCTCAGTAAATAGAGCATCTGCCTGTGGACTGAAGAGTCCCCGGTTCAATTATGGTCAAGGGCACATGATTGGGATGTGGGCTCAATCCCCAGTTAGGGGCATGCAGGAGTCAGCTGATCAATGATTCTCTCTCATCATTGATGTTTCTATCACTTTCAACCTCTCCCTTCCCCTGTGAAATCAATAAAAAGAATTTAAAAAAATAAATTATTTATTTAAAAATAGGATTCCTTAGGCACTAGATCTAATGATTATGCAATATCCTATTGGGAAAGGTACAGACTATTAGGAAAATTAATGAAACAAAAGTAAACTAAAAAAAATTAATTTAATTATCTCCATATAAAGAGAACTGTCATTTAAAAAATAATTATAAGGTATGGATTGCAAATCAATGCCAATTAAATATAAAGGAATTATATGTAATTAAGGTGAATTCTTAAACTCTCAGAAGATGTGAAAATTTACCAGAGTAGCTTTAGTTTGGTCAACAGAGTTGTTTTAATAAAAAGAAAAGTATTATTTTTGCTTATTATTGCAGCCACTGTGGTAAGCAGTATGAAGTTACCTCAAAAAATAAAAATGGAACTGCCTTATGACCCAGCAATTCCACTTCTGGGAATATATTTAAATAATTTATTCACCCAGGCCAAGGACTGGATGAATTAATTAAGCAAAGAAAAAAAAAAAGACTCAAAAATAAATGAAAGTATTATTATTTTTTAAAAATATATATTTTTAAATAGATTTCAGTGAGAAAAGGAGAGAGATGGAAACATCAATGGTAAGAGAGAATAATTGATTGGTTGCCTACTGCACACACCCTCCCTGGGGATCCAGCCCACAACCCAGGCATGTGCCCTGACCAGGAATCAAACCATAACCTCCTGTTTCATAGATCAGTGGTCAACCACTGAGCCACACTGGCTGGGCAAAAGTATTATTCTTTAAATAAAATTTTATTAGTAAATTATTTGACACAAAGTATAATGTATGCTGCACATGAACATGAAACTTAAGAATACATGTAGTTTTATAGATCTTTAATTTCAGGCTCATGCTTGCACCAACGTTAATACTAAATTTATAAACACAAAAAAACTAGTAAAATAATTTACTATCTACACTAATAAAAGAGAAACATGCAAATTGGTGTCACTCCGCTATGCCCACCAGCCAATCGGATGAGTATGTAAACCCAACAAAGATGGTGGTTAATTTGCATATGCAGGCACTGAGCAAAGATTGAAGGCTCTGGACAAACTGAAGACTGAAGACTGAAGACTGAAGACTGAAGAGGCTTGGCTTCTCCGCTGCAGTTGCCTCACTGCGGCCGCAGCGGAAAAGCCAAGCCTCACTGCAGCCGCAGTGGAGAAGCCAAGCCTCGAGGTTTGGTTTCTCCACTGTGGCCAGACCAAAGGCCTGGGTCCCGGGTGCCAGAGGAAAACCAGCGCCAGCAGCCAGGGGATGGAAGGCATATTGCACATATCTTCATGCAATGGGCTTCTAGTTTAATATAGGAGTTAAAATTTGTTTTTAATTCATTTTTTTAAATAGGCTTATTTTTAAAATAGGCTTATTTTAGCTTATTTTCCATGAATTTTCTATTTTTCAGTGTAATCAAATATTTCTTCTCTACTCTTCATTCCCTTTTCTTTATGTCTTGGAATGGTAGAGCAGACTGTGTAAGTTATTGTAAGCACATAGTCAGAAATTTTCAGGAAAGTTAAACAGAGCAAAAAAGAAAGTAAAAATTGCAACAAAAATTATATATATATATATATATATATATATATATATATATATATATTTAGAACCATTTTCATTACTCTTTCCTGTCTCTCCACTTTCTATACTTGGCATATTCTCACACTTTCCTTCCTTAAAACTGAACTCATGTGGCATTTTCTCAATGTTTCATTTTTCCTTTTCTTTTCTGTTCTCCCAGAACGTGACAGAGAGTCAAGTTATATACTTAAAATCTGGCATTAGGCAAACCTCACTAATTGCATTCTTTACTTGCTAATTTAAAGTCACTATTTTATCTTAAGTGGAAAAAAAGGTGACGTGCCTCAGGAATTTCTATGAGAATTTAATGAGCTTGTGGTATAGAGTTTAAAATTATTGCATGTTCTGCCGGGACTGAGCAGCAGACCCTGAGCAATGGATGAATGGATTACTCTGACACACCTTTTTGTGAAAGAGAGGGTTAAGGGGCTGCTTAGCAGAAGGCACCAAAACAGCGCTGATTGCCTGCCTCCTTAGGCTTTTATTGTAACAACAGCTTGAACTAAAATTAACCTCTAGATACAATCAGCAGGGTAAGAATCCTTGATAAAGTACATGCTTCTACAAGGTCAAGTCTAAAGACTAAACATAGAGATTCCAGCAAAACACCCAGGGGCTCAGACTTGTTTTGAAAAGTCAAGGCAAGGGCTGCTGCCTCTGGCAAAGTCCTCCTAGAGGCCCCTGACCGTTTGGAAAATAACTCCTTACAGACTTTCCAACAAAGTCCTGTGCTTCCCCACAATGTTCTACTACAATATTCCCATGTTGCACTATAAATGCTTCTGCTCTCTAATCCTTATTCTCTGATTTTTTTCCTTAAACTCACCCCAATGAGATTATTCCCCATCCAACACACTGAAAATCTTATCAAGGCCACCAATGGTACTAAATGTTATTTCTCAGTTCTCATGAAATTGAAATAGTATTGGACACAATTAATTGATTATTTCCTCACCATGAAAATATTTTAATGTCTGGCTTCTAGGGCCCCTTCCCACCATTGTACGTTTTCCTCCTCAATCATTGGCCACACCTCAGTCCCACTTCCTGATTCCTCCTCATATCCTCAAGTGTTTTTTTAATTTATCTTTATTATTGAAAGCATTACAGGTGTCCCATTTTATTCTCCCATTGACCCCCTTCACCCCACACCTGTCCCCCCACCCCAGGTCTTCACCACACACTATTGCCTGTGTCTATGGGTTATGCAAATATGCATACAAGTTCTTTAGTTACTCTCTCCCCACCCACCCACACCTTCCCTCTGAGATTGGACAGTTTGTTTCATGCTTCTATGTCTCTGGATCTACTTTGTTCATCAGTTTATTTTGTTTATTAGATTCCACATATGAGTGAGATCAGGTGATACTCGTCTTTCTCTGACTGGCATATTTTGTTTAGCTTGTACCTTCCAGATCCCTCCATGCTGTTTCAAAGGTCAATAGATCCTTCTTTTTTACTGCTGCATAGTATTCCATGGTGTAAATGTACCACAGCTTTTTTTCCCCTCTCATCTTTTGATGGGCACTTGGGTTGTTTCCAAACCATAGCAATTGTAAATTGCACTCCTATGAACATAGGGGTGTATACATTTTTTTCTGATTGGTATTTTGGGTTTCTTCAGATACATTCCTAGAACTGGAATCACTGGGACAAATGGCAGTTCCATTTTTAATTTTTTGAGGAAACTCCATACTGTTTTCCATAATGACTGCACCAGTCTGCATTCCCACCAGCAGTGCACGAGTGTTCCCTTTTCTCCACATCATCACCAACAGTTGTCATTTGTTGATTTGCTGATGGTAGCCATTCTGACAGGTGTGAGGTGATACCTCATTGTCATTTTAATTTGCATCTCTCTTATGATTAGTGACTTTGAGCATTTTTTTCATATGTCTCTTGGCCCTCTGTATGTCTGCTTTGGAGTAGGTTCCATTTATGTTCTTTACTCATTTTTTAATTGGATAGTTTGAATCCCTTTTTTTAAGTTGTATAGGTTTCTTATATATTTTGCATATTAACCCCATATCAGATGTATCATTGGCAAATATGTTCCCCCAAAAGTGGGCTCCCTTTGCATTTTGTTGATGGTTTATTTTGATGTATAGAAAAATGTCTGCTTTCTCCACTCTTATTCAACATATTAGTAGTACTGGAAGTCCTAGCCACAGCAATCAGCTAAGAAGAAAACATGAAAGCCATCGAAATTGGAAAGGAGGAAGTAAAACGGTCATTGTTTGCAGATGACATGATATTGTACATAGAAAACCATAAAGACCGCACCAAAAATTCATTAGATTTAATAAATGAATTAGGGAATGTAGTAGGATACAAAATTAACAGACAGAAATCAGTGGCATTTTTATACACCAATAATTAATTCCCAGAAAGAGAAACTGAAAAAACAACCCCACTTTTGTCATTGCAACATTGTGGAAGAATATACCATATTCATGGATTGGTAGAATTAATATCATTAAAATGGTCATACTACCCCAAACAATCTAGATTCAATGCAATTCCTATTAAAATACCAATTGAAATAGGAATTTTAGGGGAATATAGGCAGATTTAGGGAATTTTTAGAATTGGGGGTCCAAGGAAAAAACACAGGGCTACAGACTGGAAGAAGGTACATTTCCATAACACAAGGGAGTGGCAACAGTACATTTACATAAGACAAGGGAACTGGGAGTAGCCAAAAGGTCTATATTTACAAAATAAAGAAGAAGGAAGAAAGCCCAGAAGGAATAGGAGGACTATAAGGGAGGAGGGCCTCCAGAGTTACTAGAGTAACCAATTCAAAAGGGAATATTGACAAATCAGAAGGGATATCAGGGCACAGGAACTACAGCCTTTATAAACCATGGAAACAGAAAATCTGTGGGACTCTTCCCCCTCCCCACATGGGTGTCTGTGCTGTGATATTCTTTCCCCTTCCCCATGTGGGAGTCTGTACTTGTTCTTCAATAAATCTCCACCTTTGCTATGCCACCTTTCATCCGTGGATTCATTCTTTGACTCCATCGGACAGAGAGCCCGGGTACCATCCTACCCATGAGAACACCGCATGTTCCTGTCCAAAAATTCCACTTCACAATGGCATATTTCACAGATCTAGAACAAATACTCCAAAAACTTATATGGAATAAAAAAAAAAACCAAATAGTCACAGCAATCTTGAGAAAGGTGAACAAAGTTGTGGGGAATCACAATATCAGATATCAAGTTATATTACAAAGCCACTGTTCTCAAAACAAGCCTGGTACTGGCACAAGAACAGACATATAGATCAATGGAACAGAATAGAGAACCCAGAAATCGACCCAAGCCATTATGCTCAATCAATATTTGACAAAGGAGGCAAGAACATAATGGAGTAAAGACAGTCTCTTCAATAAATGGTGTTGGGAAAATTGGACAGATACATGCAAAAAAATGAAACTAGACCACCAACTTACACCATACACAAGAATAAACTCAAAATGGTTAAAATATTTAAATATAAGTTGAGAAGCCATAAAAATCTTAGAAGAAACCATAGGAAGCAAAATCTCAGACATCTTTTATAGCAATATGTTTGCCGATACATCTCCTAGGGCAAGGGAAACAAAGGAGTAAATGAACAAATCGTACTATTTCTTCAAACTCTTAAAGATAGAGGGACAGACCCAAGGCTCATGGACCCTTCTTCACTGTCTGTACTAACTCCCATTGTAATATCATGCAGCCTATATGCTTAAGGCTCCCATATTTGCATCTGCTATGGAAGCAGTACTTGTCTATCCAAGGGCCTTCTTAACTTTTCCATTTAATAGCTAAGAGACATCTCAAATTTGATCTTCTCAACACCAGTTTCCCCATCCCAACCTACTTTTGCCTCATTCTTCTAGACACCTCAGTTGATGGCAACTCTGTGCTACTTGAAGAGACATAAACCCAGCTGTTGTCTTTGCCTTTTCCTTTTCTTAGATACCACATCAAATTCCTCTATTGGCTAAACTTTAAAATATATACAGAATTAGGCATTTACTCACCTCTCTACTACTCTCTTTCTAGTCAAAGTTTGGAATACAGCTAATGCCTTTTTAAAAATCTCCCCCATTATATTATACATTCCTCTGGAGCAGCGGTTCTCAACCTGTGGGTCGCGACCCCTTTGGGGGTCGAACGACCCTTTCACAGGGGTCACCTAAGACCATTGGAAAACACATATATAATTACATATAGTTTTTGTGATTAATTACTATGCTTTCATTATGTTCAATTTGTAACAATGAAATTGGGGGGTCACCACAACATGAGGAACTATATTAAAGGGTCGCGGCATTAGGAAGGTTGAGAACAACTGCTCTGGAGTATCTTCTCAATACAGAAGCCAGAACGATCCTGTGTAAAATATACTTAGATCAGGTTACTTCTTAAAATATTTATAGTGTTTCCCAATATCATTTAGCACCAAAACCAAAAACAATGTATTTACAATGACCTTAAAATTTCCACAAATCTCTTCTTTACTTCTTTGATGTCCACCTCTACTAACTTTTTATCTTGCATATCATTTTAGCCATAACAACATCCTTGCTGAATTTTGAGCTTGACAATTAGGCTCCTACTCCAGGGTCTTTGTACTTACTCTTCTTTCTGTCCCATGATGTTTCTCTTCCACATATTCACAGGCTGGTTCCCTCATCAACTTGAACTTTTTGCTCAAATATAACTTTCTAAATAAAGAGGCCCCTCATGGTTAACCTTTTTAACTGGAGCACTCCTTATCTGGCATCCTTGCTCTAGTTTCCTCCATAGGATGCATGATATATTTTATCTTAGATTAGCGATTACATTAGGATGTGGGAGCAGTAATTTTTGTCTGTCTCTTATCACCCTCTCTAGGAACTATCTTCATAACATAGAACAACAGCATTATATAGTAGGCCCACAATAAATAGTGGACTAATTGAGTTGAGTTGAATCCCATCTCTTCTTTGGATATTGTGTTAGTCTGCTTGGGTCGTTATACAAAAATCATAGACAGGTTGATTTAAACAACAGAAATGTATTTCCTTACAATTCTGGAGGCTAGAAGTCCAAGATCAAAGTTCTGATCAATTCTGGCTTGCTGAGAGCCACCTTCTCACTATATCCTCACTTGCACTTTCCTCAGTACATGTGCATGAAGGTAGAAAAAGAGTGACAGCTCTCTGGTATTTCTTCTTATAAGTACACTAATTTTATCAGATCAGGGCTCCATCTTTATGGGCTCACTTAACTTTAATTACATCCCTGGGGTCCCGTCTTCAAATACAGCCCTATAGTGGGGCAATGATTCAACATATGAATTTTAGAAGGACACATAGATTCATTCCATAACAGATGCCAATCTTATAAACTGTGAATTTTTAGGTATAGGTTCAGCATTGTCCATGTTTCCCTGTGTAGTATCCAACGTATAGGGTAATATGCAAATTGACCCTAACAGCAGAACGACTGGGAATGACTGGTCACTATGACACACACTGACCATCAGGGGGCAGATGCTCAATTCAGGAGCTGCCCCCTGGTGGTCAGTGTGCTCCCATAGGGGGAGCTCGGCTCAGCCACAAGCCAGGCTGCTAGCTGCCAGCATAGTGGTGGTGGCGGGAGCCTCTCCCGCCTCAGCAGCCTAAGGATGTCTGACTGCAGCTAGGCCTGCTCCCCGCTGGTAAGTGGACATCCCCTGAGGGCTCCCGGGCTGCCAGATGGATGTCTGATTACCATCTTAGGCCCATTCCCTAGGGGAGCGGGCCTAAGACAGCAGGTGGACATCCCCCGAGTGGTCCCAGACTGCGAGAGGGCGTAGGCTGGGCTGAGGGACGCCCCCCAACTGCACAAATTTTTGTGCACTGGACCTCTAGTAATATAATAAAAGCTTATGTACAAAATCAAAAAGTGATTTGATTTAGCAGTTTTATAGAAAATACTCCATAGATATAGATTTCTACTTTCATTTTAATTTAGAGCATTCTTAAAACAACATCTTAAAAATGAATTAGATAATACCCATCTTGTTTGGGAGATATGCTAACAAGTGAGGTTTTTAAGTTTCTTTACTAAAAATTCTACATGTCTAATTTATTTTAATTTTGTTATCAAATATTATCTCAAGCCATGTATTAGAAATGTACACCCTTACGTATGTACATTTAATCACTAGGGTTATATTTTTCCCTAAATACTTACAGCAAAAATCCTTGCCTAGAAAAAAACATTTTCAAACATTTTTGGCTTGACAAATAACTTTGCTCTATTTATTGCTCTTCAAAAATAATGTTAAATTTACACAATTTATTCAACAGTCGTGACAAATCTAAGATTTTTCTGGTAGGAATGTCATCCTATTCCCCTCCTGTAGTTAGCTCAATAATCTCTAAAAATGAAATTTCAAGCAATAGTAGATATACATTGAGTCACTCCTAAATAATGCTTCAGAACTCAACAGGACTTATAGTAAGTCTGAATATAGGAACGATTCCCTACAGATGCCAGAGACCCACCATAGTCTTTGTATTATTAGTAACACCAGGAAGCCTTGTCAAAGTGCGTGATTGCTGAACCTGGAAATACTCTGAAATGTCACACATCAAATGAATCTCCATTGCTATACAGAAACTACACAGACTTATAAAGATATTTTAAGGTAAATTGACATTTCTACTTCCTGAAAAACTAGCTTTCAAAAAGCTAATGTTCTCTGGATCTATAGTTTACTTCTTTCCATGTTATAAGAATATAATTTCTTGGTAATACTCTTACATAGTCACTCTTAATTATGTTTAATTTAAGGAGTTTATGTGTGAAAAATGAACAGAGGGTAGAGGGTACTAAACTATGAAGGTAATTGAACAACTTAGAAAAAGAAATGCCCGCACATCTTTCAAGATGTTTAAAACATGAACAGACCTAAACACTAAAAGAAAATAAAATTATTTATTTCGTAAAATAAGTGTTTTTTATTTGATGATAATGAAAAGCTCACTAAAATGCAAAACTACAGGAACATTATTATAAATGTTATGAAACTTTAAACTAAAAAAAAGGATCTTTAAACTTATATATTCTTTAGAATTGCTAATAGGAAAAAATATAAAATTCCATATAAATAAAAAGAAAACTAGGCTATGCTTTAAACATTAAAGAGTGAATTGGAAGATATAAGCAATAATCTAGATAACTGAATGAAATAAAAAAACCTCCATGCATCTTTGCAAATTTGTAAGCATTTTGAGTGACAAACTCTTTGCCAGATGATTGCAACAATTGCATAAATATATATAGGCACAGACAAAATCAGTAAGAAATGAAAAAAAAATACTAGTTGTAGATTCGTGAAATAACTGTCTTTGTAACTACCAGTTTAATGCTTACTTGTGTTTAGAAAAAAATGAAGTCTATAATATTTTTAAATGAAACTAATTTTTATTTGAAAAACATTGTTCAAGCTCTCTATATATCAAATATATCTAGGAAAAAACATCAAATATATTTCCACAAATAACTTGTTAAATTTCAAAAGTATTGGGAATGTTGCAGATTCTTGCTATTTTTGTTTATTATAATTTACATTGCATTGTGAAATATTTTTACGGGAAGTATAGCCACTGTCATGAGATCTGTTTGTTGTAGGCAAAGGGAGAATGCTAATACTTGCCAAACAGCATTGCCTCTGTTTCCACTGGCATAAGAACGGAGGCTTTCTCTTGGGAAATATTGGTGGCCTCTTTTGAAACCACCTTCCTCAAAACATACATACTGCATAGTCTATTTCCTGACTTGAGAGTGCCATCTTCTATAGCATCAGCTTAACCTAGTGGAAATTTACACATCTGAACCTACTTCTCTGCTTCTATCTCTCATCACCATACCAGTCATGGTTCTTCCAGTAAACCACCAGTCTTGAAAATTCCTCAGAAAGGAACCAGAACCCAGCTCTGGGGAAAAAGAAAATAAATAAATAAATAAATAAATAAATACACACACACACACACACACACACACACACACACACACGCGCGCACACACTCTAGGGGCCTGGTACATGAAATTTGTGCACTGGGGGGTGGGTCCCTCAGCCCAGCCTGCCCCCTCTCACATACGGGGAGCCCTCAGGGGATGTCCTACTGACAGCTTAGGCCCGCTCCCTGCTCCCCTTGGGGAGCGGGCCTAAGCCGCATTCTGGCCTCCCTTTGTGGGAGGCGACCGGGCTGATCAAGGGAAGGCACCAGCCCCATCACCCCACTGCTGCAGCCAGTCACCGTAGCCACCAAGGTTTTTTCATCAACACGGACTCCAGTCCCTTCACCATGAAAAAATGACAACTTTTTTTTTTTAAAAAAAAAAATATATATATTTTATTGATTTTTTACAGAGATGAAGGGAGAGGGATGCACAGAGCAGGGCCGATTGATGAGAGAGAAACATCAATCAGCTGCCTTCTGCACATCCTCCACTGGGGATGTGCCCCGCAACCGAGGTACATGCCCTTGACTGGAATCAAACCTGGGACCCTTCAGTCCGCAGGCCTACGCTCTATCCACTGAGCCAAATCAGCTAGGGCAAAATGACAACTTTCTTTAGGCATTTTCAAGACGTGTCTTTCACAGGATATGACATTTCTTTATTATTTTTTTTTATCCTCACCTGCGGACAGGTTTCCTTTGATTTTTAGAGAATGTGGAAGAGAAAGGGAAAGACAGAGAGAAACATCAAAGTGAGAGGAACACTTTGATTGGTTGCCTCCTGCATGAGCCCTGACCTGGGCCCCGGCCAGGGAGGAGACTGCAACCTAGGTACAAGCCCTTGGTCAGAATTGAACCCAGACCCTGCGGTCTGCAGGCCGAGACATTATCCACTGAGCCAAACCGGCTAGGGCAGGATATGACATTTCTTAGCCCTCCAGCAGCGGACCTTCATTTTTTTTCGCCAGGAGTGTGGTGAAAAACCCTAGATCACCTTCTTGGATTCTTATTACCCAAGTTACCAAGAACACTGCGAGTGGCGTACCGGGAGCTTAGCTAATGAGCGGTCAGAAAAGGTGTTTCATGCTGAAGCTCATGTGCAGAGGCAGGACTGCTGGTGCATGGTGGCTTGCAGGTCCCCCTGTCTTTGCTCCAGTCGTGCTCAGGCTGCCGCGGCATCTATGGCTGGTCTCACCTTGCATGCAGTCCCCTCCCACCCACCTGCGTGAGTAGCCTCCTCCTGAGCGGTCGTGACATTACGGCGTCCAGGACAATTTGCATATTACCTCTTTATATAAATACTAGAGGCCCGGTGCACAAAAATTTGTGCACTGGGGGGGGGGTCCCCCAGCCCAGCCTGTGCCCTCTCACAGTCTGGGACCCCTCGGGAGATAACGACCTGCTGGCTTAGGCCTGCTCCCCGGTGGCAGAGGGCAGACCCAATCCCTAGGTGCAGCCCCTGGTCAGGCTCAGAGCAGGGCCGATTGGGGAGTTGGGGCGCCGCCCCGTCATGCACAGAGCAGGGCAGATCGGGAGGTTGCAATGCCACCCTCAGTCACGCTCAGGATAGACTGATTGGGGGGTTGGGGCACCGCCCCCTGTTACACTCAAGGCAGGGTCAATGGGGAGGTTGCGGCACCACCCCCTGTCATGCACAGAGCAGGGCCGATCAGGGGGTTGGGGCGCTGCCCCCTGTCACTCACAGAGCAGGGCCAATCACGGGGTTGGGGCGCTGCCCCCTGTCACTAACAGAGCAGGGTCCATCAGGCGGGTTGGGGCGCTGCCCCCTGTCACTCACAGAGCCGGGCCCATCAGGGGGTTGAGGAGCTCCCCGCTGTCACTCACAGAGTAGGGCCGATAGGGGAGCTGGGACACCGCCCCCTGTCACACACAGAGCAGGGCGGATCAAGGGTTGGGGCGCTGCACCCTGTCACACTCAGGGCAGGGCCAATGGGGAGGTTATGGCTCTACCCTGTCACACACAGAGCAAGGCCCGTGGAGGGGGATTGGGGTGCCACCCTCTATTACCCACAGAACAGGGCCGATCCGGGGGTTGGGGCGCCACCACTGTCACACTCAGGGCAGGGCCGATGGAGAGGTTATGGTTCTACCCTGTCACACACAGAGCAGGGCCGATCAGGGGGTTGGTGCGCTGCACCCTGTCACACACAGAGCCGCAGGGCAATCGGGGGATTGGGGAGCTCCCCCTTATCAGGCACAGAGCAGGGCTGATCAGGAGGTTTGGGCGCTGCCCTCTGTCACGCTGATCCCGGTGCCAGGAGGCATATTACCCTTTTACTATATAGGATAGAGGCCTGGTGAACGGGTGGGGGCCGGCTGGTTTGCCCTGAAGGGTGTCCTGGATCAGGGTGGGGGTCCCCACTGGGGTGCCTGGCCAGGCTGGCTGAGGGGCTGAGGGCTGTTTTCCCGCTGGCAGTTGACTAAAAGCTCCCAACAGCTCCTTCTTTTCTTTTTTTTTTTTTAATTCTGGGCCAGCTTTAGCTCTGAGGCCTCGCTGCTGAAAACATGGATACAATGTTGCGGTCCGGGGCTGACTGAAAGCCGGTTTTGTTTAGCTTCTTATTTGCAACATAGTAATAGTTGCTTAGAGTTGCAGTTGAGAGTCCGGCAAGTGAGGCGGGGAACGTTGGAGTCTGCAGTCCCTGGAGGAAGCAAGCCTCCCTGCTCGCTTCAGTGCATGGATGCCGGCCGCCATCTTGGCTGATAGTTAATTTGCATAAGGATACGCTGATTAGCCAATGGGAAGGGTAGCGGTCGTACGCCAATTACCATGTTTCTCTTTTATTAGTGTAGATAGATGGCTGGATTGACAAGTAGGTGAAGTCCAGGGTATGGTTCGGGGAGAGCTATGACAACTCCATAATTCTTTTATAATGTTGATAAACTTGTTGTCTATTGTCCTCAAAATTAAAAAAAAAAAGCACACCACATTTTGCATACTGTAATGTACATCAGCTAATTCACTCATATAACTGGAACTTTTTTATAATGCATGAATGAAAGGGGGTGGGAGTTATGAAGAACAACACTATAAAAATTACCAAAAAATCTTTAATGGGTATAAAAGATTCTATTCCATGAACATGTAGCCACAAAGTGATGTGCTAACATAATTATCAAATTGGGGATCAATTTTGTGTGACTGTGCGCATAACACTAAGCTTTGATGGTCATTATATTAGTTCTGAATAAAACTCACTGCTCATAGCATTCTATGAATACTTCACTTATGCTATGGTACACATGAGAATGTTTATTAATATATATTTTACTGAACAAGATACAACTTGCCTTTCATTTCCCTGCCCTCCACTTACCACATACCTGATATGCATCAAGTGGAGGGTTAAAACAAAAATTATTACATAACATGGCATAGTGATTTATTAAGAATTTAATGTTGCAGGATAACCTTTTGAGAAATTAACTGTCTAGTGTTTTCTTTTTTGTTTTGTTTGTGTGTTTTTTTCCTGCCACAACACAACAAAACAGATAAAGTGATATTCTGATTCACCATCTTTCTTTTGTAGCAAGGAGCTGTGTTTATGACCTTGAATTCTGGGTTTTCTTTATTTCCTAGGTATGAATCAGAGGAGAGTTTTTTGGGTATTTTTGAACAATGGAGAGGAATTTGTCAGGCAGAATATCCTATCTAATAAAAGAGAAACATGGTAATTAGCAGTATGGTGGCTACCCTTCCCATTGGCTAATCACTGAGATATGCAAATTAACTGCCAACCAAGATGGCGGCCCGCAGCCAGGCAGCTGACTCGAACAGGGAGGCTTGCTTGCTCCAGTGACGGAGGAAGCCAGGTTCCCCGCCTGGCTTGCTGGCCTCTCAGCTGCTCTATAATAAACATTGTAACAAATATAGAAGCTAAACAAAACCCCAGAAACCTGCTTTCAATCAGCCAGGCTTCAGCCAGCCGGACCACAACATTGTTTCAAATACAGAAGGTAAACAAAGGCCAAAAACCTGCTTTCATCAGCGAGGCCTCAGAGCTAAAGCTGGCCCAGAATAAAAAAAAAAAGACAAAAAGGACAGGTTGGGAGCTTCAGTCACCCGCCAGCCTGAAAACGGCCCTTAGCCCTTCATCCAGGCTGGCCAGGCACCCCAGTGGGGACCCCTACCCTGATCCAGCCAGCCCCCACCCGTGCACCAGGCCTCTATCCTATATAGTAAAAGGGTAATATGCCTCCCAGCACCGGGATCAGCGGAGCAACGAGGCCTCCCGACACCGGGATCAGTGTGACAGGGTGCAGCAACCAAGCCCCCTGATCGCCCTGTGGCTCTGTGTGTGAAAGGGGGCGGGGCCACAACCTCCCTATCCGCCCTGCTCTGTTCCTGACACGGGAAGGCGCCCCAACCCCCTGATCAGCCCTGCTCTGTGCCTGATGGGGGGAGCTCCCCAACCCCCTGATCACCCTGCGACTCTGTGTGTAACAGTGTGCAGTGCCCCAAACCACCCCCCATGGGCCCTGCTCTGTGTGTGACAGGGTAGAGCCATAACCTCCCCATCAGCCCTGCCCTGAGTGTGACAGTGGCGGCGCCCCAACCCCCTGATCGGCCCTGCTCTGTGTGTGACAGGGGGTGGTGCCCCAACTTCCCTATTGGCCCTACTCTGTGAGTGACAGGGGGGAGCTCCTCAATCCCCTGATTGGCCCTGCTCTGTGCATGACAGGGGGTGGTGCCCCAACCCCCCAATCGGCCCTACCCTGAGCGTGACTAAGGGTGGCATCGCAACCTCCCGATCCACCCTGCTCTGTGCATGACGGGGGCGGCTCCCCAACTCCCCAATCGGCCCTGCTCTGAGCCCAACCAGGGGCTGCACCTAGGGATTGGGGCTGCCCTCTGCCACCCGGGAGCAGGCCTAAGCCAGCAGGTCATTATCTCCCAAGGAGTCCCAGACTGCGAGAGGGCACAGGCCGGGCTGAGGGACCCCCCTTCCCCCCAAGTGCACAAATTTTTGTGTACCGGGCCTCTAGTATAATAATAATATGCATTAAAAAGTAAAATCCCCTATGTTTCCCTCTGCCCACTCTAATCTTTTGAATATACTCTACTCACTGGGATGACAGGGTTTAACATGTCTTTTTGTTCTGGCACTCAAAGGTCTATGGTTCTCAGAGGATTCTTAAATCTCTGATCTCCTTACATATGGATGGCTTTGGTTGATTATGGCAATTTCCATGATTCTAGACATTCACATCACCTACTCTTGCTGGCATAGTCTCAGTTGCAGGAGATACATGGAATACTAATTATATATATAATATATATATTATATATAAAATGTATATATATAATATATATTAAATATATTATATATAATTATTTTTAACATCTTCCTTTTTTATTGTTGTTTTAATGTAATCATGAAAATGTTTTTCTTACTGTCCAGTGTGGTAACCATAAGCCATCTGTGTCTAATGAGCACTTAAAAGGTACCTACTGCACTGAGAAACAAATTTAACTTTCGTCTAATTTCAACTACCTTAAAATTAAATTCAGATAGTTAATGTAGTTTGTGGATACCATACCGGGCAAAGAAGATCTATAGGAAAGTCAGTTTTATTTTATGACATGTTAAAGTAGAGAAACATCTTAGAGGGGGAAAAGTACACATATTTTCAAGCAGTTAAAGAAATGTGGAAACTTCTGCCTTGTTTTAAGTTCATAAGAACAAATTAAAAATGGGAAGATGGTAAAGATTAAAATTAAAAGTATATATTGATTATTTAGAAAATTAGAGATGGTGAGCAACAAAATTTACTGTTGCAGAAAGCATAAAAGAAGGTAATATATTTTATAATATGTAGATGATTAATGTTTCTACACTATAAGTATATTTAGAGATGTTATAAAATATTATAAAAGAACTCTCAGAATCCAAAAATTCACAAGATGCAAGTACATACATGAAATATGAAATTTTGAATTACTTACAAACTAGAAGGCAGGATGTTCTCTCATTGAGTTGTTTATGAAAAACTTGCTTGTTATACAAGTCAAGTAGAAAGTGGAAGCCATGGAAAGGGGGATAGTGGTTTTTAATTAACCCATAAATCTGAGGCTAATATTCAGAATTCAATACTTTTATTGAGATTACAGTTTTGTTTTCCCTCAATATCATAAATTTTGCAAAGAATTTATGGCAATAAAGATAAAATCACAGCATAGCTGTTAAATTATTCTGTTGGATTTCCTGAAAAGCTAAGTTGATATAAATACATATTACATTTCCTAATTATGCTAAAATGTGTATAGAAAACAACTTGTGAAGTTTTTATTTATTTAGTAGGAATATTTAAACTTTAATTTTAATTTTATTTATAATTTATTTTTGCTTTATTTCACATTTAACTAATCACCAATGAGTTTGTTTTAGCATCTCTAAATTTAAAAAAAAACAACAGTGTGTTTTATGTTTAGAATTATAGACATAAATATCTGAGATGAATCCGGCTAAAAGTGAAATTGGAGACTATTTTTATCTTCTAAAATTTATCCTGTATTGTGTTCATTCATATTAAATATAAGTCAATAAAATATATAGTCATGAGCTTTGAAAGTACACTGGAGAGTATTAAAGATGAAAAATTAGACATTTTATCAGATTTGCAAGTTTATATAAGTATTACTTTTGAAAAAGTGTTTTCCTATAGACCAGTGATGGCGAACCTTTTGAGCTCGGCGTCTCAGCATTTTGAAAAACCCTAACTTAACTCTGGTGCCGTGTCACATATAGAAATTTTTTGATATTTGCAACCATAGTAAAACAAAGACATATTTTTTATATGTATTTTATATATTTAAATGCCATTTAACAAAGACAAATCAACCAAAAAAATGAGTTCGCGTGTCACCTCTGACACGCGTGTCATAGGTTTGCCATCACTGCTATCGACCAATGCTATAGATTTCACTACATACAATCAATATTTGTCTCCAGCACTACTTTGCAAGAGTTATGGAGTAAACCCACTATGTAAAGTAATATATCAAATATTTTTCCCTTATGCAGCAGTATCTCTGTCCTGTGTTTAGACAGTGCGGCCATTTATGAGTGTGTGTCTGTGTGCCTGCCTGACAAAGTAATCCATCTGAAGGCTAGTGGAGGGGAAAAGTTGTCTTTTCTGTTGTTGATTTAATGCAAATGTCAAAACTAAGCCCTCATGGAGAAAGGAAGTAAGATGTTATAGACAAAATAGAATATCTTGCATTGTGTCTGATAAGAATAAAAATTAAATTGAGTATTAAATCATATACTTTCCAGCCCTAGCTGGCTTGACTTAGTGGATAGAGTGTCAGCCTGCGGACTGAAGGGTCCCAGGTTTGATTCTGATCAAAAGCACATGCCCAGGTTGTGGGCTTGATCCCCAGTGGGGGTCTTGCAGGAGGCCGCCGATCAGTGATTCTCTCTCATCATTGATGTTTCTATCACTCTCCCTTCCTCTCTGAAATCAATAAAAATATATTAAAAAAATAAACCATATACTTTCCATAGGTTTGTTCATTATGATATACTAGAGACTTGGTGCACAAAATTCGTGCATTGTGGGGGGGTCCCTCAGCCTGGCCTGCACCCTCTCACAGTCCAGGACCCCTTGCTCCTTACTGCCTGCCTGTTCGCTGCTCTTTAGCACTGCCGCAGAGGTGGGAGAGGCTCCTGCCACCGCTGCTGTACTCGCCAGCTGTGAGCCCGGCTTCTGGCTGAGAAGTGCTTCCCCTGTGGGAATGCACTGACCACCAGAGGGCAGTTCCTGCATTGAGTGTCTGTCCCCTGGTGGTCAGTGTGCATCATAGCGACCGGTCATTCTGGTGGTTGTGCTGTAATGGTCGCTTAGGCTTTTATTATGTAGATATGTTCCAGTAACATAGTAAATAAGCCTGACTAATCCACTTTTCTGCAAAGAATATTACTTCTCCGATTTGCCCTGTTTGGGCACCGAATTTGAACACAAAATTTTGGGTGGCCCCAATCAGACCACATGGATTCTACATTGATTTTTAGATTAAGAAAATTTTGTAGAAACTTTTGAAATGGTTTTATAATTTGTTATTTATATATGAATAATAAATGGCACATATTGATTGTAAATATAGAACAAACACCCATGAATCTACCACCCAACTTATGAAGCAAACTCTGTAAATAACTCTGTATGTTCTCTTCCCTATCCTATTCTCTCCTCCACCCTCCCATAGGTAACTGCTATCCTGATTATGAGATTATTCACCTCTGTGTGTTCTTTAAATATAATATACCACAAATGATGAACAATAAAATTTAAAACGCTTTAGGTATTAAATACCTCTATAGCATAGTACAAGCAGAAATAATTTGATTCATATCGTGTTTTGCCACATATTATTTCTGTATCTTTGACTTTTTAGTCTGACTTAAGAGATGCAGGAGGTATTGTTGGTACCTTTTTTTATAAAGTTTTCATGAGGATTCAATGAGATAATGTATCTAAAATGCTCAATGTTTGCTTCATAGTGAATGTTTTCTTTCATTACTGCTATAATTACTATTACTGACACTATTTTATGTTGCTGTATATGTGTAATTTTGTTTATGATTTAATAACTATTTAGTCTATCAGTATGGCTCAATCCAAAGCCTGGACTTAATCCTCAGAGTGTATATATATATATATATATATATATATATATATATATATTGCTGTTATGCATGTTACTCTTTTCCTTTTTAAAAAAAATATTTTTATTGATTTCAGAGAGGAAGGGAGAGGGAGAGAGAGATAGAAACATCAATGATGAGAGAGAACAATTGATTGGCTGCCTCCTGCATGCCTCCAACTGGGGATCAAGCCCGCAACCCAAGCATGTGCCCGGGACCCTTCAGTGTACAGGCTGATGCTCTATCCACTGAGCCAAACCAGCTGGGGCACATGTTACTCTTTTGATTAAAGCATTTCCTGAGTGATTATTAAGAGAATTATTGCAAATAATTCTATATCAACTTTTATAGTCAATACCCTAACATTTCTATAGTTGGTTAAGATAAATAGTCACATGAACAATTGTGTCAGAACAGACTCTATTCCTGTCCAACATTGTATTCCAATGTCTACTTATAGTGAAACATGTTTAAGCTGACCCTTTAATAACATTTAAAAAATGTCTATAGCCCAGCCAGCGTGGCTTCCTGGCTGAGCACCAACCTAGGAACCAGGAGGTCACAGTTTGATTACTGGTCAGGGCACATGTCCAGTTGCGGGCTCAATCGCCAGTAGGAGGTGTGCAGGAGGCAGCTGATCAATGATTCTCTCACATCATTGATGTTTCTATCTCTCTTTCTATCTCCTTTCCTCTCTGAAAGAAATAAAAGTATATTTTTTTAAAAGTCTATAATTTAAAACCTATTTCAATCTCCCTACCTCTTGCTTTATGTGAGAAAATTGGAATAAGGTCCCATATTATTCTAAAGTTGTTTCCATATATAATATTTATAATTTAAAATTTCAGGAGATTTAGCTATATACATGTTATATATACAAACACCATGTAGTTTTCAACTGTATAGCAATTAATAGGTATGTAATAACACTATTAAAGTATAGAATTCCTTTGATATCCTATGCTCCTGAGGTGTTTTACTACATATGTGTGTCATATGAAAAAGAAAAATGATATTATTTTGACAATTTCCTATTCTCCTCAGATTGTTGCTTAGCAATGCAGATGGCATCATTTCTTTCAGTTCTTTGTGTCACATGCAATGGCTTTGAAGAAATCACTGTCCTCAAGATTGTGTACTGTATGTATTATTGATATGTTACTTAACAGGTACTTTTTATACATTCTTGCTAAAATAGGCAATTTTGTTTCCTCTAACATTTTCCTCCATCCCTTTGCATTGGTTTAATAAGAAAACCTAAGGGAGTAAACAAACTGTTTTATAAATAAAACTAGACGCCCTGTGCACGGATTTGTGCACCGGTGGGGTCCTTCAGCCTGGCCTGTACCCTCTCGCAATCCAGGACCCCTCAGGGAATGTTAGACTGCCAGTTTTAGTAGTGTGCAAAGCAGCAGGTGGCCAGGGAGGAGCCTGAGCCTGGGTGGCACGCCACGCCGCTCCCGTTCATCCTGGCCCCGCTGAACCTGCTGCCGCCAGATGCTCAGTAGCGCTGCCATGGAGGCAGGAGAGGCCCCTGCTGCCTCAGCTGTCTTCACCAGCTGTGAGCCCAGGGTCTGGCACCCATCAGTCAGCTGAGCGGCACTCCGGCTGTGGGAGCGCGCTGACCACCAGGGGGCAGCTCCTGCGTTGCGTGTCTGCCCCCTAGTGGTCAGTGTGCGTCATTGCAACTAGTCAAATGGTCGACTGATTGCTTAGGGTTTTATATATATAGTATATTTTCAAATTATGACAGAAAAAAATACAAACATATTTCAGGTCATGTCCTAATGATAAGAAAGCTATATATTATATATGCATAATATAGGCTATATATTATATTATATATAATAAAGATACTTTAAATAAAAATATTTAGGGTAGGAAAAATTACTGAATTTGAAAGTAATAGAAGAACTCCTAAAAAAAGTCAATAGGTATTTACCATAAAATAGCACAACTTATACATGTAAGAAAACCACAATTAAAAGACATATCACTATGAATCACAATATTAAAATAGATTAAACTATATATAGTTATATCATTAAAGTTTAAATGACTCAGACAAATGAATAAGAAAATTCAAATGTGATCATAGATAAATGAGTGTGCTGTGAATTGACAATTCACAAAAGAAGAAAGGAACTATTATGATACTATTAGCCTCAAATTTCAAAACCTAAACTGAACCTCAAGCAGTTTATAAAATTAAAATTTTAACAAACATTATATCACCTCTGAGGTGGAAGATATCTGTGTACATTTTTGCCGTCACATCTTAGTAGCTCTTAAAAATTTTAGACTCTACGACATAACAAAATGTAACTTTTTCTCCGCTGTGTGTGCCCATTGCCCCTTACGATCCTTTTATCTCTGCTTTTCAGTGGCATCCTTAAGAAGGTCTTTTTCTTGGATTTCAGTGTAACCTTACCATCTCTGTTATTAATTAACCTTTCGTCTTCTGAACTGGTTGCACATTCCGTGTGCATGTTTGTCTTTCTTTGTTCTATTTGAGCTATCTATGAGAGGTAGCAAAAGGGCACCCCGTCTTATGATAGCCTACTCTTTTTGGATCGGGGATTCTTAGCGGTCAGGCTGAGGCCATAATTGTGTTCATATGTCACCATAGACTATTCTCAGGGGCCTGCCCTCAATTCCTTATTCCCTTACAGAATCCCAAATATCATTTCTAGTCTCTTTACTATTTAAACTTACAACTAAATAACTTCAAAACACAATCCTCAGGGGAAAACTAAAAAATAAAAGAATGTGAAGTGGAAAACTAGCTTCTCTTGTGTGTATATTCAGACAACCAGTGACCAAACTGAAGAGATTTCGCTGTCCTTCCATCACACATTTCTGAAAGAGGAGAAAGATGGGACACAATTTTCACAAGCCCAGCAAGTTTCATGTATATAGATGAGATATTCCAGGGCTGGTTACTATTTTTCAATTCAAGCAAATACAGTGCTTGCTTATTCAGTGCATACTATGAAAGGCTCAACATTCTATAGAAAAACATCACCGTTACCCTTTGTCTAAAAACTACAGCTGTGTTCTGGTTAATTTGTTTTGAACAATCATGATATTTGAATACAGGCAGTTCTTAGAAGTTAACTCTATCAGCAATGTGATACAGGTTGAATCTTCTAAGATAAGGGATCACCTGTATATTTATTTCATGTGGCATTGGGTCAAGCTAACTATGCCCTTGAACTACATTTGTAGCACTTACTGCAAAGAATGATCAACATGAACTGGCCAGGCAAACCGACACTAGGAACAGGTAAGGCAACTTTGCTAAAAGCAGCTTCTCCATCACTTAACCGCTGGGAGTCATGGAAGTTATGTTCATGTGCCTGTAGAAAGTAGAACAATGGATGGGGATTAGACTAAAAGCCTCATCAGAGATGGAAGACTCTTCATTACATGAAATAGTGTGGCAGCAGGCATCAACAGCGGTGACATTAACCCTCAGAATGGGTTCCTGCCAGTCATTCTCTGACAGGTGATTTCAAAGATGGGATCAAAGTTTGTTGGAGGCAAAGTAGAGTTGTTTACCTCACAGGGTTTGCAGAAACTTTTTGACTGGTCCAGAATAGCTTATCACTGAAAGCTGAGTTACTAAACAAGAATAGGGAAATTTCAGTTCTTTTTGAAAAAAAAATGATAATTGAGTTGATGTCTTGGCCTGAGTCAATTTTAGAGGTCTTTTAATGAGACTCAGAGGCTGGGATTTTCAAAACAACAACAAAAATAAGCAATCCAAATCAGCTGTCTTTTTTTCTAAAAGAAGATTCATGACATTTCATCAAAAATATATTTTGTGGGAGAAAATGGGAGATATCTCTAGTCTAGTACTATCAACAATAAAAAATATATTAAAATATATATATACTTTATCGAGAAGTTTTGTTTCTGTTTTGTTTTTGTTACATCAGGCAAGTCTCTCTCTGCTGAGATGTTGACTAAATGGATCTCTATTCCTTTTTCTGACCTCTGACCTCTGACCTCTTACTTATAATTCAAGGTCTGACTTTGATCCTATTGAAGTGCAACCAAGGAAGGACATCAGAGACCGATGAAGTAAACTGGCATATAGATTTTCTCTTACCTGGGATTCCTTCAGGTTTACTCTGAGTTCTGTGCTACAGATTTTTTAGAAATAGAATGCTGCTATTCAAAATGCTTTCTGGCCAGGCAGTGCTAGTTGACCTTCACATATGGTACAAATATAACTCAAAAAGTTAGATAGTCAAGGAGGAGGTGATCATAAAGTTAAATAATGAAAGAAAGAAGGAGAATTAGATATTGGTGTCTAGAATCTTAGAGGTTGCCTCAATGAGAAAAAAGAACATGTCTGGAAAGGACGGGGGTTGGTTTTATAGGTTTTAATAAATGGGATCAAGTGAGAAATTAATTAGCTTCTCATTAAATATAACCATTTTCAAGGGCCTCTTCCTTGTTATAACTGAATACTTGCAGAAAAAGAGAAATGGCAAGATAGGGATATTTTTATTGCACCTAGAAAAGAAGTGTGACTATCTGAATAAAAGCACATATATGTACAAACATAATAACCAATAAGAAATCTTAATTTCCATCTTATTTGGATTATTTGAGAACATAAAAAAGTAAAACTTTTGAACTCATTAAAAAGTCTACTATATAGTCATATAACACAACGAAATTTTAAAATCACAGCTCAATAAGATCTTAAACTTTTCACAAATATAATTTGCCAGTGTATTGAAAGAAAAATATATCATGACAAAGGTAACATTTAATCCTGAGAAGGCAATGCATACTTAATAGTATCAGATTGATATTGTCAACAATCATCCTAAGAGTTGTCAAAATTTGTGATAAATTAAATCAAATAAACCATAATTACATTTTAAAAAATATAAAACAATATATGAGGACTAATTTACCATTATTGAAGACACCTGTTCTTAGAGGAGAATTAAGAAATTTATCAGTGATTGACAAATATGTAAATAGTTTCATCTAGGTAAATTGTTGCACTAATTGCACAATGTAGGTTAAATAATCCAGTCTTAGGTAAGTATGTACTCCATATTCTAAGACAATAAATATTTTATTGTCAGGAACATACATATTTCTGCTTCTGGGAGGACAGTGTAGAGATATTTATATATGTTTTTCTATTTCTCTGGTTAAGTACAATTAAAACTCTGAACATTATACACTATCTATAAAATAACATTCTGAAAAGTAAAGAGAGAAAGGCAAACAGGCTAGGGACCTTGGGATCTGAGGAATGACAAAATGGTGTTTTCTCGATTTTCTTTTTATCTCTTATATCCCAAACTTGTAGCCAGAGAATGCAGCCACCTAGAGATCCAAATAGGTGCAGACAAAAATAAACTCCCAACAGATGCCTGTTGTTTATAACCAAAGGACCAAGAAAGCGGCTGTCTAGCAAGTTGGCAGTTTTGCACAATAAGCACTTATCGCAGAGAAGTAGCATAGAAAAGACCATGGCACCACCCCTATGTATCCAGCAAAGGCAGAGTGGAGAGCCTAGATTTTCACTGTCTCCAGGTGTCACATGAACCTCCCTCCCTACCATATATGGTTGGTGTCAGAGAAGGCTGAGAGCCAAGGCATGCATTACCTCTAGGTGGTAGCAAGGACCCCATGGAGATCATATAGTGAGCCTAGATTTCCACTTCCACTTGGCAGTAATGAGGTGGTGTTCCTCAACCTCTCACTGGGAAAGCATTAGAGGAGGCCTCTTGAGGAGGAAAGACTTTTACTCTTTCTAACAGCTAAAAGGCCATCTTACCCACAACCTCATATAAGTGGAAACTCTAAGATATAGAAACAAGGCACACCTGTCCCTCCACATGGGGAGATAGTGGCAGAAGAATAGCAGGGAGCCAGAACTCCCACCATCTCATAACAATAATGAATACCCATCCTGCCCCCCACCCCCCGCCCCTACACACATACCTACAAACCTTGGAACAAGTGGGGAACCTGGACTTCTACTCTCTTCTCGAAATAATGAGGTGGCATCTCACCCTTCCCTTACCAGAGCAGTATCAAAGCAAGCCAGATAAAACAGGGTTGAAAAAGATTCAGAGTTTCATAATGCTCAAAATTTCTAGGTTTCAATTATCAAATTATTCATACAAAGAAACAGAAAGATCTAAAACTGAATAAAAAAAATAATCAATTGATACTAACACTGAGGTAGTAGAGATGATAGTTATTTGATTATAAGTTTAAAGCAGCCATCAAAACAGTCTTTACATGAGTGATTTTGAACATCCTTAAATGGGAAAAAAAAGTTATGGCAAGTAAATAGAAAATCTCAGCAAAGAAAATGAAGCTATAAAGAAGAACCAAATGAAAATTATAGTACAGAAGAATATAATAACTGAAATAAATAACTCAGTGAATAGGCTCAAAGCAGAATGGATGGAACAGAGGAAACACTCAGGGAACTAGAAAATATAACAATAAAAATATCCAATGAGAATAGGGAGAAAATGGGCTTGAAAACAACAACAAAAAAAGATAAGAACCACAGGAACCAGCAGAGTCATAGTAACAACAACAAAAAATAATAAAACTCTAACATTTGGAGTCCAGGAAGAAATTAAAGGAGATGGAGCTGAAAGAGTACTTGAAGAAATAATGGCTGAAAACTCTTCCAATTGGTCAAAAGACAGAAATCCTTAATTTTAAGAAGGTGAGCAAATACAAAATGAGATAAACCCAAAGATATCAACACCCACATCATAGTCAAATTTCTGAAAAATAAAAATAAAAACAAAGAAAAAAATCTTGAAAGTTCTGAATGACAAATAACACTTTATCTATAAGGAAAAAATAATTCTCATAGCAATAGGTTTTCCATTAGAAACATAAAGTCTAAAAATAAAAGAACTGTCAACACAGTCTTATTTCCAATGAAAATATCCTTCAGCAATATGGGGAAAATCAAGGCAACTCAGGAAAGAGAAAACACAAATGTAAATAAGAATTGATAAAGAATAATATCCAAATCTAAAAAAAATATATGAAATATATTCAATATCATCTATCTAGGTAAACTAAAATTTATTCCTCCATTACTTACTTACCAGGATAGCTAAAATTAAATAGGTTTATAACATTAATTATTGACAAGTATCTGCAGGATCTGGAACTCTCATTCACTGCTGGTGGTTGTATAAATTGGATAAGAGGATGCAAAACTATATCTACTAAAACTAAACATATGCCTACATCAGTGATGGCGAACCTTTTGAGCTCGGCATGTCAGCATTTTGAAAAACCCTAACTTAACTCTGGTGCTGTGTCACATATAGAAATTCTTTGTTCTTTGCAACCATAGTAAAACAAATATTTGTATTTTTGATATTTATTTTATATATTTAAATGCCATTTAACAAAGAAAAATCAACCAAAAAAATGAGTTTGCATGTCACCTCTGACATGCGTTTCATAGGTTCACCATCACTGGCCTACACCATGAGTCATTAAATTTATTGCTTTTATATATCCAAAAGACATGAGCATATAGGTCCTCAAAATCATATGTGAAAGGATGTTTAGTGTAGCTTTATTCATAATATTTTCAAGTTAGAAACAACTTATAAATCTGCCTACAGGAAAATGGAAGAATGGTAGTAAATTCAAATAATAGAATACTACACACCTATAAAAAAGAATAAAATCCTGATATGAAGAATAATCTGGGTTAATTTCATAGATATTATGTTGAGCAAAAGAAGTGAGACACAAATGAGAATACATCATATAAATCCACTGATAGGAACTTCATGAACTGATGGTAGGATCAATGATGATAAAGGTCAGAAAATTAAGAAATTCTGAGGGTAGTAGTCAGAAAGGGGATGAAAGCAACTCCTAAAATCTTGAAAAAGACTCTACATCTTATACTGGGTGTTACATATGTAAACAAGTTTGAGCTCTACATTTACATTTCATGCACAGGTGGAGTAAAATACAAGTGTTTTCTAGCACTGAAAGTCACCTATTATTTGAGCTTGGTTTCCTCAACTTTCAGAGTCCATGCTAATCTCCATTATGTCATATTACCCTCTGAAGATAAATAGTGCCATCAAGATCTAATTCTACAGCTCAGTAACCCTGAAAAATGAAAGAGGATTTATCCTGATTAAGAACTCTGAAGAAATCACACTAACAATTCAATATAATTCACCAAATATTCTGCATAAAATATCATCTCAAGTGGAGTACCATTTATGATTCAATAATTGGAATTTAACCCTTTGCGGTCCAATTTTATTTTTGGAATTCAAACAGTCTGGCCAAATTAATTGACGGGATTGAATGTTGAACTTTTTAATGTTCTTATTTTAAAGTTTAAACCAAAAATTCACTGGTTATATTATTAAGTATGTTCAATCAAAGAGTTTATTCTTTAAAACATTTCATAGTGTGGTATCTTTTGAAACTGGTCTGTCGAGTTAGCCTTGATGTTGGACCTAAAAGGGTTAAAAGGAAGTAAAAGACTAGGTCTGTTGTTATTCTCATAGTTTGTAGACTCATAGTAATACTGATAAACTATTGAAAAAGTAGGTGTTTACTTTTTCTACAAATATTTAAATTGTTTGGGTAACACCGAAAGACTGTAATTTTTTAGCCTAAACATACTTTAATATATTTTTATTGTTGATTTTAGAGAGGAAGGGTGAGGGAGAGAAAGATAGAAACATCAATGATGAGAGAGAATTATTGATCAGCTTCCTCCTGCATACCCCACACTGGGGATCTAGCCTGCAGCTCGGGTATGTGCCCTGACCAGGAATTGAGCCATGACTTCTTGGTTCATAGGTTGATGCTCAACCACTGAGAAACATCAGCCAGGCAGCCTAAACCAGTGATGGCGAACCTTTTGAGCTCGGCGTGTCAGCATTTTGAAAAACCCTAATTTAACTCTGGTGCCTTGTCACATATAGAAATTTTTTTATATTTGCAACCGTAGTAAGACAAAGACTTATATTTTTGATATTTATTTTATATATTTAAATGCTATTTAACAAAGAAAAATCAACCAAAAAAATGAGTTCGCATGTCACCTCTGACATGCGTGTCATAGGTTCGCCATCACTGACCTAAACATACTTTAAAAAGTGACTGTCATATATTGAGAAATAATACATTAAAGTAATATGTAAACCTCTATAATAAAAGGCTAATATGCAAATAGACCGAACAGCAGAATGACCGGTCGCTATGACAACCACTGACTACCAGGGGACAGACACTCAATGCAGGAGCTGCCCCCTGGTGGTCAGTGTGCTCCTACAGTGGGAAAGCCGTTCAGCCAGAAGCCCTGAGCCGTGCACACTGCTGGCAATTGCAGTGGTGGTGGCAGGAGCCTCTCCTGTGGGGAGTGGGCCTAAGCCAGTGGTCGGCAAACTGCGGCTCACGAGCCACATGCGGCTCTTTGGCCCCTTGAGTATGGCTCTTCCACAAAATACCACGTTTGAGCACGCATGTACAGTGCGATTGAAACTTCGTGGCCTATGCGCAGAAGTCTGTATTTTGTGGAAGAGCCACACTCAAGGGGCCAAAGAGTCGCATGTGGCTCGCGAGCAGCAGTTTGCCGACCACTGGCCTAAGCCATCAGTCGGACATCCACCAAGGTCTCCTGGACTGCAAGAGGGAACAGGCCGGGCTGAGGGGACCCACCCACCAGTGCACCAATTTTGTGTACCAGGCCTCTAGTATTAAAATAATATGCAATTAGATGTAATATTCCCTATGGATCTGTTCAAAGTAAAGTGTACTCACTAAGTCTTTCCCATCCCATTACTCATATGGGTACTTAATCCTCTCTCACATCTTTAGTTATCTCCTGGATGCTGTAAGTTATCAATATTCAGCCAGACTTATCCTCTACTCTCCCTTTACTATTTGGACATTTAACAAATGCTTCCAGAGCAAAATATCCTGCAATAAGTTCCTCACCCTCTCCTCTAAATTATTCATGTATTCTCACCATTAAATCACAGTACCATAGTTAACCCGCTCACCCAGCTAAGAACATTGTGTCATACTTGAGCTCCTCAATTTTATAATTGTCCACTTCCAGTCACTTTATATCTTTCATTATATGCTTAACAGTTCTCTACACACAACATGCTGTGGTGCTCATCTCTCTGATCATTCCTATTTTTAAATCGTTTTCTAAAAACAGCTTAAATATCTCTAATCTTTATACCATTTCTTGCACTCTAACTGTGCACATATCTATTTTTATTTAACTAGTTTTATAATTATGTATTTAGTTTTCTTATCTTTCTTATTAGACTGTAACTGTATCAAGGACTATGCATTTAGCCTCTAACCATCAAGACTATCCCATACATGGAAACTTCTCATGTGAAGAGACATAATTAACAGTCCTTTAGAACTATGCATTGTATATCAAGATCTATGTACTCTGTTCTGAAAACAGAACACTTATCTGAATTAAGAGACAACACATAACATCTAAAAAAATCAAAACTTTTTGTTTTGAAATCATACTAGATTGCTTTTCTTGTTTCTGTATAAAGAATTGAGAGAAACCTTGCTCTTCTTATTTTAAATGAGATCTGAAATTTATGACTTGAGGGCACACTGGCCCACAATTTCTGCCCTGAAAATTAATGAGTGTCAAAACACTTCCTCACACTGTTGGTAAGGTTAAATTCACAGATATTTGGCTTTCACAGTGAAAAATCCTTCTGCCAGCCTCACACTCCCAGGAAATCATGTTTTCTTCTCTTGGCCACAAGACCAGTGGGATACTTGAAGAAGGTGAGAGCAATGGGATAATAGCTGTACTGTATTTGAAAGAGAAAAAGGAAATAGTGTCTTTGGTGTCCTGCAATTACTTTTGATTCAAGGGATCTATCAGCTCATAGAATGGCAGGAGCCCCAGTTTGACTTACATGAACTCACAGGTATATATTTTTTAATTTCCTTAAATAAAGAATCTACACATGAGAAAACCAAACACAAAATGTTTATCTTTGAATATTAACCCTTCTAGTCTTTATTTTGGAAGAGAACAATAGATACTTCACTATCTAGCCCAAATTATGTTTTTCTTAAGTTTGATTTGCCGAACACTTATTTGAGATGCTACTTGATAGGAATCTTATATAATAAAAGCCTAATATGCAAATCTACGAACTGGCAGAATGACCAGTCACTATGATGCATACTTACCACCAGGGGCCAGATGCTCAATGCAGGAGCTGCCCCCAGCCCTCAGGCCTCAGGCCAGCCAAGGCAGGTGCCAGCAGGGGCCCCTCGGTCACCCCCAATGGTCACCCCGTGGAGGGAGGTGACTAGCAGTGGCGGCGGGGGGATGGGGCTGGCTAGTGGGCGGTGCCAGGCTGACAAGGCGGGTACCAGCAGGGACCCCCCCCCCCCAATCATCCTGCTGGTTGCCCCACAGATCAGCCAGGCCTAGGGACCCTACCCGTGCACAAATTTTGTGCACTGGGCCTTTAGTTGAATGATAAAAAGACTTCTATGATCAAACTCATTTGGGAATCAGATAGTTAAGCAAATTTCAATAAGTTTCTTCTCTTTATGAGTTAGAACATTGATATGCAAATGCTATAGAATTTTTTAGCATATGCAGATTTCCCACATGTATTTGAACATGGAATTTTTTTTCATGGATTGTCTCGACAAAAATATTTTATAGAATTAATGCTACATAAAGCATGACTTGCAAAATACTACTGTAAACTCACAATATCTTTCCATTTCTTCCTAATATCTCTCCCTTTTCATTCTTTTGTTTTTTATTTGTTCGGTTTTCTGACCTTAATAAGCACACACTGAGCATGGCACAGAAAAGAGAGAAACTATATATTACCATGACAAGATGGGGAACTTGAGAGGGTGAAGAACAGATAAAAGGATGTTATTCAAAAAAAAAAAATCAATTTTTTTTTCTGGTCTGCTATGTACTTTGTAGACCCATTTCATTATAATATAAATGACTATACAAAATGTCAATCTAAAGTACATCTTGGTCCCCAAAACCCTTTTGAGTAGCCATATAAACTATTCAGGGATTTCATCTGCCTCTAAACTGTCATAAAGTACCCAGTAGCATTTAGGTACTTGAGTTTAAGTAAAATATAAAATCTTTCAATAAATATCACAAAAGAGGTTAAAAGTAACATGAAACTTCACTATAGTTAATGGTAAATGGATTCTCTCTCATCAATATCTATCTCACCTATTGCATAATTATTATATTAGATTGATAATTTAATGAATATGTCTACAGTTAGCTCTCTTGCATAATAAGGAAGTTCACCAGTAGGTTGTAATGGATAATAATCCTGAAATTATTTGTTTAAATATTCAACCTGATAATCCACATGACTCATTTATATTATAATATTAGTAAGTGACATTTCCAAGATTCAGTAGTTATAATAAATGAGATTGTTCTGGTATGAAAGAACTTCCTATAAAGTAGGTTAATTGTTTAAATCAAAGAAAAGAATCCTACAATGATCATTTTCTCTTAACTTCTCTGAATGTAAATCAGTTTAGATTATACTATGTTATATTTTATATTTATCTTGTCAGACCTTCTAGGATTCTGATTCCTTAACCAGTGTCTGCCCTGCCCAAAGTTCATGCAGAGTGTACAGGGCAGGCCATTAGTGAAAGGCCTTGCCCTCAAACTCCCACATAGAACATAAAATCATGGTGACTGGGGTAGGATGATTTTTGAGTCAAAATTATAACATTGGTTCTTGGAGGCCAAAGTCTTGACTATAACATTAATGAAAATTATTCCATGCTGTCTTTATACCTGTCTCTAAATGTCTCTTCTAACTTTTTGTTCTGATTCTCCCAAGACTTTTAGCATACAAGTTTTTTTTTAAGAACTATAACTATTTGATTCATTTTTATTGGTTTATCTGAGGCCTAGTGCACAGATTCATGCACATTGAAAGGAAATTAATTAGAAGAACTATTTTAATATTGCTATTCGCCCTTTCTCTATAATAGAAGTGTCAACTAAATTCACGATCAACAATGGGAGATTGAAACGCACGCGTGTGATTGGCGCCAGTGAGAGCTTTATATGTATCATTCATGCGATAGTCAACTTAGCCTTTTATAGTATAGAATAAACTTGCTTAATTAGACCTGCTTTCTGATTTAGCTTAACTTTTTCCAGCCCAGTGAAGCCCTCCAACTTCTCTTTCAGGTAGTTGTCAGCAACACAGCAGTAAATATCAACACGAAGCAGATTATTATTGTAGATCACACAGGGAGAACAAAAGGTAAACTATTTAACTGCAGCAGTGTTTAACTATATTCTGCACAGTGAGAAACCTGAAGTCATTTTCAAGGTCTACCATTTTTTACTTCTTTTCAGTCGGGTCAAGTTTCTAAGCCTTCTGAATTTCCATTTTCCAACTAATGAAAAGAAAATAGGATTCCACCTAATCTCCTATCTACCCACTCTAGGACTTCTGTGAGGATCAAATGAGATGAGGTATGGGAAAACACTTCACAGACTTTTGGTTAAAGTGTAAAATGTTTCCACCTGGCTATAAAGCAGGGCTGAAGAAACTCCAAGGATGCTAGTCACTAGGGAGAGAAAGCCAGGAGTTGCTACATGACATCGTTACCTGGTGCCCACAGCCACCATTTCCCAGCTGGGCTTGGCTGTGGGCCACATTTTTGTGCTGTGGGATCTTGGCAGTGTTGGCTGCAGTTTGGTGGGGTGTTACTCTGGGGTGGTGGTGGGGCCCAGTCCCACTTGGGGAAAGCTGAGTATTACTTTGTAGGTGCCGGGTCTGTAGTGCCATTTATTTTTAAATGCCCTGTCACTAGGGAGAGAAAGCCAGGTGTTACTATGTGACATCATTACCTGACACCCACAGCCACTGTTTCCAGGCTGGGTCTTGGCAGCGTTGGCTGCAATTTGATGGGCTGTTGCTTCAGGTTGGTGACGGGGCCTTTGTCCCACTTGGGGGAAGCCAAGTGTTGATCTGCTGGCATCAGGTCTGTGGTGCTATTTATTTTTAAATGGCCAGTGCACGTCATGGCAGCTCCTGCTTTGAGTGTCTGTCCCATGGTGGTCATTGTGCATCATAGCTACCAGTCGGATGATTGGACAGACACTTAGGCTTTTATCCTGTCTAATAATAGAGAAACATGGTAATTAGCCATACCTCCGCTACCCTTCCCATTGGCTAATCAGGGTGAAATGCAAATTAACGGCCAACCAAGATGGCGGCAGGCAGCCAGGCAGCTTTAAGCGAACAGGAGGTTTGCTTGCTTCAGTGACGGAGGAAGCCAACGTTCCCTGCCTGCCTTGCTGGCCTCTGAGCTTGCAGTTTAAGAAACATTGTTACAAATATAGAAGCTAAACAAAACCCCAGAAACCTGCTTTCAGCCAGCTGGGCTTCAGCCAGCAGGACTGCAACATTGTATCAATTATAGAACAAACGCAGATCCCTGCTTTTAGCCAGCCAGGATCTCAGAGCTGGGGTGAGCAGAACTGCAACAGTGTTACAATTATAGAACCCAAACAAACCAGATACCTGCTTTCAGCAGCCGAGGCCTCAGAGCTGGAGCCAAGCCTCAGAGCTAAAGCTGGCCCAGAATTAAAAAAAAAAGAAAAAAAGTACAGGTTGGGAGCTTCAGTCACCCGCCAGCCTGAAAACAGCCCTCAGCCCCTCACCCAGACTGGCTAGGCACCCCAGTGAGGACCCCCACCCTGAAGGGGGTGTGACCAGCTGCAAACAGCCATCATCCCCTCATCCAGGCTGGCCAGGCACCCCAGTGGGGACCCTCACCCTGATCCAGGACACCCTTCAGGGCAAACCAGCCAGCCCCCACCATGCACCAGGCCTGTATCCTATATAGTAAAAGGGTAATATTCCTCCCAGCACCCAAATCAGCGGAGCAGTGAGGCCTGCCAGCACCGGGATCAGCAGAGCCTTGAGGCCTCCAGAATACTGGATCAGCGTGACAGGGGGCAGTGACCAAACCCCCTGATCACCCTGTGGCTCTGTGTGTGACAGGGTGTGGTGCCCCAACCCCCTGATCAGCCCTGCTCTGTGTGTGACAGGGTGCGGTGCCCCAACGCCCCCCCCACGGACCCTGCTCTGTGTGTGACAGTAGCAGAGCCCCAACTCCCCTGATGGGCCCTGCTCTGTGCGTGACAGGGGGCAGCGCCCCAACCCTCTGATCAGCCCTGCTCTGTGCATGACAGGGGGTGGCGCAGCAGCCTCCCTATCAACCCTACCTTGAATGTGACAGGGGGTGGTGCCCCAACCCCCCAATCGGCCCTATCCTGAGTGTGACTAGGGGTGGCATCACAACCTCCCGATCTGCCCTGCTCTGTGCATGACAGGGGGTGGCGTCCCAACTCCCCAATCGGCCCTGCTCTGAGCCCAACCAGGGGCTGCACCTAGGGATTGGGCCTGCCCTCTGCCACCCAGGAGCAGTCCTAAGCCAGAAGTTCATTATCTCCCAAGAGGTCTCAGACTGCGAGAGGGCACAGGCCAGGCTGAGGGACACCCTCTCCCCTCCCCGAGTGCACACATTTTTGTGCACCGGGCCTCTAGTCTATAATAATAAAAGCATAATATGCTAATTAGACCAGATAGCCAAATGACCTTCCATGCGTCCTTCCAGACGAAACTTCTGGACAAAGCCTGGGCTGCAAGGGCCAAGGCAAGCCACCACAGCTGTGAGGGCCGAGCCCATTGCATGAATTTCGTGCATTGGGTCTCTAGTATATATAGATTGATAAGTGCTATTAAGTAATTGCATCATTTTTCAAAACATATTACATTTAAAAATCCAATTGCATAAGCCTTAATAACTTTTCTGCAAAATCATGTCAATATTTTTCTTTCTTTCTCAGTGATTAATTTTTCCAAAACAGAATTCCTCATTATATATCTTTTGAATAACCTCTAGTCCACTTCATATAGAAGAAAAATTATTATTATTTTACAGATTAAATAACTAAAATCTGAAAAAAAAAGTTTTCCAGTAATATTTATCTAGTTAATGGCAATGACAAAATATGTTAAATCTAGGCTATATGGTAGCTGTGACATTGAATGGTGACACATTTATGCAAATGTATGTTCCTTAGTTTCTAGGGGAATACTAATTCCCAGTACCAACAAAGAACTGTATCATTTGCTTCAGTTTTATTTACAGTTTGAATCTTAGCTTGATTTGTTATTCATTTGTGAAATCTCAATCTATTTAAGTGCATCCGAATATTCTCCTAGTTTAGTTTACAAGTAATTATCAGTTTAGCACCAGTCAGGTAGCAGTGCCTCATCAGTATGAATTAAGCTGTGTAGCCTGAGGGTTGTTACCTGATTTCCCTAGTACTCTCTTGCTTGCCAAAAGGTTGTTTAGAAAATTGAGACCTTCCTTGGGCCCTAGGAACTGGAAGAATGTTTCTAACTGTTAACAAACAGACTTTTAGAATATGAGTTCTTTTTTTTTTTTTTAAATATATTTTATTGATTTCTTACAGAGAGGAAGGGAGAGGGATAGAGAGTTAGAAACATCGATGAGAGAGAAACATCGATCAGCTGCCTCCTGCACACCCCCTACTGGGGATGTGCCCGCAACCAAGGTACATGCCCTTGACTGGAATGGAACCTGGGACCCTTCAGTCCGCAGGTCGATGCTCTATCCACTGAGCCAAACCGGTTAGGGCTGAGTTCTTGATAAAGTTTTATTTTGGCTCTTTCCTCTTACTTAACATGTCAGTTTGCACAGTCTTCCAGAATTACAGAAGAGGTCCTTGTTGAATACAGTAAATGGGTTAGTTTTTCTCTTAATTCTGTGCTTAATTATCAATGTTCTCACAGGCCCCTGATCTCGTGAAAATAAATTATTCGTCTCTAGATCCAAAGAAAGTATGTGACTGAATCGCAATTAAATGCTTGATGATGCACACTACAAATGCGTAGCAAGAAGTGGGAGATCACATATTTCTTGAAAGTAAATTGTCTGCATTAATGAACATTATTGTATAACAATAACTAAAATGGCCCTTTTTATTACCAATTTAACAAATACTCCTCTGCTCCTTATATATGGTAATCTTATTTAGACTAGGCAATGGCACTGCTCAATGAACATGGAGCCAATGGTGATCTGTAAAGTTTGTGTTTATCTACAAATTTCAGTCCCCAACAGTAGTCTCCTTTTCTTCACCCATGTTTCTCAGATAAAATGTTAGCCATTACCATACACTTCACATGAATCATATAGGCTAGATAATTTCTTAGCCTTCTAATGTCCAGACAACAATCAACAAGATACAAGTTTTTTCTTAGCCATAAACATGATGAACATAGAAGGAGATAAAATATAGTTAAGACTTCCTTTTGTATCCCCAAATTATTTTTTCTTAAGAAGTATTATTTCATGATAGTTATTAGGTTGAATCAATGGAATATATTTTATGTAATTCTTTTTAATTTTAAACTTGATATTTTTTACTGTACTATATGTTTTACAAGGATCAAAGAAGTACATAGCACACAAAGATATACCCATTTTTCATATTATATTAGAAATTTAAAAAGTGTCTGTTATGTTCCTGTTTAGTTTGTGTTTAGTACATGCCTGTTCAAAGTGTGCTATGTTGATGAATTCATTTAGTCCTCACAAATTTAACTGTGAGGAAGTCTATTATTATTTCCCTTTAAATTTAAAGAGGAAATCAAGATATAGAAAGTAACTAGTTTCTTTACATCCCACAGCTAGAGTGGGAAAACCAGAATACAACCAAGCAGACTGGCTCCATAGATGTCCATTGTGCCCTTTATATTATACTGATTCTCACATCACATACACACACAAATCAGGGCCTTTTGAAAGTGTGATTTTTTTCACATTATTATGATACGTGATTTTTGGACTGGAACACACAGTGTTCCCCAGAGTCTTTGTTCTTCGGAGTGGAAGGATGAATCCACGGACTGAAGATGGTATAGCAAAGGTGGAGATTTATTGAAGAACAAGTAGAGACTCCCACGTGGAAAGAGAGAAAGAGTCCGACCAACTTCCTGTTTCCATGGTTTATAAGGCTGCAAGCCCCTGTGTCCTGATATCCCTTCTCATTAGTCAATATTCCCTTTTGAATTCGTTACTATAGTAACTCCTGAGCTCAAAGGTCAAACATCACATGGGACATGTGAGGCCCTTCTCCCTCATCGATCTCCTATTCCTTCTGGGCTTTCTTCCTCCTTCTTTATTTTGTAAATATAGACCTTTTGGCTACTCCCAATTCCCTTGTCTTATGGAAATGTAACTGTTGCTGCTCCCTTGTCTTATGGAAATCTAACCTCTCCCAGCTCTGTAGCCCTGTGTGTTTTTCATGGGTCCCCAATTATAAAAATTCCCTAAGCCTGCCTATATCCCCCTAAAATTCCTATTTCAGTTACATAAGTATTAACATAATGAGTCTAGTCTAGAGGTCTTGTTTTCTGATTCTAATTTATGAGCAACTACAGCTTAATGAGCATTTTGCAAAGTTCTAAATAAAAATCAGATCAATGTTTTTCTCAAATAAAAAAAATCTTTAATTTTTAGATGAGTTCATTCTTTTGATAAAGGAAATACCAGTCAGGAATTTGGGACCCAAAAGGTAGCAAATTTTTACACTGGTAAAGTATGTATTTGTGGACACATGATATGTATAAGTAAAATACAAAGGCTAAATTCTAACTAAGAGGATTGAATTGATTTCTTTATCAAAGATTTACTGAGTTCCTACTCATATTGAGCACTCCCTTAGGTGGTTGAGCTATGTCAGTGAACAAAACACCCTGCCTTTGTGTCGTCCATGGACAGGCAAACAAAGGGATACAAAACAACAAAGGAAAAAAAAAAAAGAAGAGTTGATAAGGGAATTGTAAGACAGTAGGAATTATAGAAAAAAGAAAATTTAAAGCATGGTATCAATAAATCTGTAATTCGATGTGGCTGATGGTGGTAGAAAGGCTGTTGTTTTTAACCGGTTTTAAGATTATAGCTGACATTTGAGCAAAAATTGTAAAGAGGTAAGAAAGGCAGTCCTGCAATTTTCTGAGGAAAAACATTTCAGGAAATGGGAACAGTACAAAGGATTTCATGTGGGTATGACTAGCATATTCAAGAAATACCAAAGTGGCCAGCAGAACCAATTATGTAATTTACATAAAATTAAGATCTTAAAAATATCACTGAGAACCTAAAGATATTGATAAAGGAGAATTAAACCAAGTGTGGGGAATATTTGAGCAAAGGACCCTGAGTAAAGATAAAGGTTGCCTGCTCACAAAGCTGGTCCAGGTGGCAGAGTAAGTGAATAGGAGAAGAGAACAGAAAAACAAAGAGAGGCCAGATCTCATATACAATATGATTTGGGTCACCCAGAGGCTTTTGCTCTTATTCTGACTGAAATGGGAAACTACTAAATGGTTTTGAGTAAAAGAGTGACATGTTTTTACTTACAGTTTTAAGAAGACCTCTTCTGCTGCTGTTTGGAGAATAGCATATAGCTTGGCAAGGGTGGAGGCAGGGAGAAGTTTTGAGTCATCCTGCTACTTGTTTGGGTTAGATAATCACACTTTAAGAAACCAGATATTTATTTGCAATGACTTTAATAACTTTAACTATATGTGTAACAATGAATGTATATGTAGTGGTATAAATGTATAGTTAAAAGACTGGTTTGAATTAAGAGAATTATTGGGCTTTATGTAAATTGATTATAAGAGATAAAAATAAAGTTACAGAAGAGGGTTATGTACCAGAAGTAATGGCATTATATTAGGTGTAAACATCCATATATGGAAATCTCATTATTTGATTTAAGTTGTGTCTATAGACTGAGTATACACTTAAAAACAGCTAATAAATTAGAGTGTATGAGTTGTCATTGACAGTAATCACAAATTTAAGATATATGAAAAGATTTTTGGAGATTACATCATTTGAAGAAAATCATGCTTTACTCTTTTTTTTAAATATGTTTTTATTTATTTAAGAGAGGAAGAGAGAGGTAGAGACAGAAACATCATTGATGAGAGAGAATCATAGATGATCCACTGCCTCCTGCGCCCCCTACCAGGGTTCAAATCCATGAACCAGGCACATGCCCTGACCAGGAATTGAACTTTAACCTCTTGATTCATAGGTCAACACTCACTCAACTATTGAGCTATACCGGTAGGGCTTAACTTTCTTCTTCTTCTCTTTTTTTTCTTCTTCTTCTTCTTCTTCTTCTTCTTCTTCTTCTTCTTCTTCTTCTTCTTCTTCTTCTTCTTCTTCTTCTTCTTCTTCTTCTCTTTCTCCTTCTCCTTCTCCTTCTCCTTCTCCTTCTCCTTCTCCTTCTCCTTCTCCTTCTCCTTCTCCTTCTCCTTCTCCTTCTCCTTCTCCTTCTCCTTCTCCTTCTCCTTCTCCTTCTCCTTCTCCTTCTCCTTCTCCCTCTCTTTCTCCTTCTCCTTCTCCTTCTCCTCCTCCTCCTCCTCCTCCTCCTCCTTCTTCTTCTTCTAAAGAGCTAATTTGTGACTTCTACTTTTAAAAAATTTTTTAAAAATTATCTTTATTGTTGAAAAAGA
Organism: Myotis yumanensis; assembly: GCF_028538775.1. NCBI lineage: Eukaryota > Metazoa > Chordata > Mammalia > Chiroptera > Vespertilionidae > Myotis > Myotis yumanensis. The sequence goes on from NW_027223754.1 coordinate 143,362,775, forward strand.
TAATTTTAGAGATATCCCATTTTTTCCTCCATTGACCCATTCCACCCTCCAACCCCTCAGAACTTCACCTCACTATTGTCTTTTCACGGGTTATGCATATATGTATATAAATTCTTATGGTGAATCTCCTCCTGCCCCTCTCCCCACTGCCCCTCCCTCTGAGATTATTCAGTTTGTTCCATGCTTTCATGTCTGTGGATCTATTTGGTTCCTCAGACTAACTTGTTCATTAGATTCTGCATAAGAGCGACATCATGTGATATTTGTCTTTCTCTGACTGGCTTATTTTACTTAGCTTAATACTCGCCAGGTCTCTCCCTGCTGTCTCAAAGGGTAAGAGATCCTTTTTTTTTTTCTTTACAGCTGCAGAGTTTTTCATTGTATAAATGTACCACAGCTTTTTTATCTACTCATCTATTTATGGGCAATTGGGCTGTTTCCAGAACTTAGCTATTGTAAATGGCATTGCTATGAACATAGAAGTGTATATATTCTTTCTGATTGGTGTTTCAGGTTTCTTTAGATATACTAGTATTCCTAGAAGTGGGATCACTGGGTCAAATGGCAGTTCCATATTTAATTTTTTGAGGAAACGCCATACTGTTTTCTATAGTGACTGTACCAGTCTGTATTCCCACCAGCAGAGCACAAGGGTTCCCTTTTCTTCACATCCTCACCAACACTTGTCATTTGTTGATTTGTTGATGGTAGCCATTCTGACAGGTGTGAGATGGTACCTCATTGTCATTTTGATTTGCATCTTTCTGATGATTCGTGACTTTGAGCATTTTTTCATGTCTCTTGGCCATCTATATGTCCACTTTAGAGAAGTATCTATTTAGGTCCTTTGTCCATTTTTAAATTGGATGTGCATCTTCCTTTTGTTGAGTTGTATAAGAAATATATATATATATATATATATATATATGATATTAATCCTTTATCAGATGTATCATTGGCAAATATGTTCTCCCAGACCATGAGCTCCCTTTTAATTTGTTGATGGTTTCTTTTGCTGTGCAGAAGCTTTTTATTTTGATGTAGTCCCAATTGTTTATTTTCTCCTTTGTTTCCCTTGCCCTAGGAGATATATTGGCAAACATATTGCTATGTGAGATGTCTGAGATTTTACTGCCTATGGTTTCTTCTAGGATTTTTATGGTTTCACAACTTACATTTAAATATTTTATCTATTTTGAATTTATTCTTGAGTACAGTGTAAGTTGGTGGTCTAATTTCTTTCTTTTGCATGTACCTGTCTAATTTTCCCAATACTTTTTATTGAAGAGACTGTCTTTATTTCATGTATGCTCTTGCCTCCTTTGTCAAATATTAATTGAAAAGCCCAGAATGTATGTATGTATGTATGTATGTATCTAATAAAAGAGTGATATGCAAATTGACCATCACTCCAACACACAAGATGGCCGCCCCCATGTGGACACAAGATGGCCTGCAGAGGAGGGCAGTTGGGAGGTACCAGGCCTGCAGGGGAGGGCAGTTGAGGGGGACCAGGCCAGGAGAGGAGGGCAGTTGGGGGTTACCAGTCCAGCAGGGGAGGACAGTTAGGGGCAATTGGTCCAGGAGGGGAGCAGTTAGGCATCAATCAGGCTGGCAGGGGAGTGGTTAGGGGGTGATCAGGCAGGCAGGCAAGCGGTTGGGAGCCAGCAGTCCTGGATTGTGAGAGTGGTGTCCGACTGCCCATTTAGGCCCAATCTCCCTGGGCCTAAATGAGCAGTCAGACATCCCTCGAGGGGTCCCAGATTGGAGAGGGTGCAGGCTGGGCAACCCCCCTCCCCCAGTGCACGAATTTCATGCACCGGGCCTCTAGTATATATACACACACATAAAACTGCTCAGTTTGACACTGAAACTAACATAATCAAATTGTTACCATAAATTTATCATTTAGGATACATGAAGCAGAAGCTAAGGTAAGTGTTACTGCTCATAAATACATCTAAAGAAATATTTTAGGCTTTGAAATTAGATTTACAAAATGTCAACGACCAAATTGCCATAAATATAAAGAATTTCTCCTTCAAATATTTTTGGCAATTTTATATGCATAAAATCTTGCATTCTATCTGCACTATTATAAAGTTATAAAAATAGTCAGAGTTAATTACTATAATCTACACTATAAATAAAATTTGAAAAGTTTATTGCTTCTAAAGCAATAAAAAGATGCTTACATACAAAGTTTGCCAACTCTGAGAATTTACTGTGAAAAAATAGACCAAACTGGGATTCTAGAAAGATAGACACCGTGAGAATTTGTAAATCTCTTCTAATCTCTTAATTAAGAAAGAAACAAACAAAATGATATCAAAACCAAAGTCCCATGGAATATACTGACAAACAATAAAGTGACATAATGGTTTCATATAAGTGTGTGTAGTCAAACCTACAAGCCTCATGGAATCAGAGATTGCAGAAGAGAAAGGCGACAGAAAGCAATTGGACTCTGACTGTCCTGGGACCTGTGAAATCCCCCAGTTGCCAAAGGTATTCATTGCCAGGTGTCCCAGGTCAAGCTGAGAAGAGCATCTACCGTTGAGAGGGAGAATCCAATCTAAATTTATAGGGGATTGAAAGGAAATTGTTAAAATAAAAGGTTGAAACTGCCAGAGGCCTATGAAATCTAAGGCACTGAAGTTCATATCTGGATAAGACGCTGCACTGGGGAGAATGTGTGGTAAATATGATCGACATGAGCAGGACTGAGACAAAAGAGACAGAAGAAAAGGGACAGATATCTCAATATAAAAGCCCATGATTACCTTCAAAAAAATACAACACTTTTTTTTTTCACTTTTCTTCTTTTTTTTTCTTTTTTTCTTTTTCTTTTTTCCAACTCTTTTTTTTTATTCTTTTTAAAAAAAATATTATAATAAGTATTACAAAGGGTATTACATATGTGTCCTTCCCCCACCCCCCGCCCTTGACAATCCCCTGCCCTCCCTTACCCCCCAGTGTCTTATGTCCATTAGTTATGCTTATATGCATGCATTCAAGTCCTTCGGTTGATTACTTACCCCCCTCCCTTCTGCCCCCCAACCCTCTCTGGCCTTCCCACTGCAGTTTGACAATCAGTTTGAGGCAGCTCTGCCTCTGTATCTATTATTGTTCAAAAGTTTATAATGGTCTTTATTATCCATGAATGAGTGAGATCATGTGGTATTTTTCCTTCATTGACTGGCTTGTTTCACTTAGCATAATGCTCTCCAGTTCCATCCATGCTGTTGCAAATGGTAAGAGTTCCTTCTCTTTTACAGCAGCATAGTATTCCATCGTGTAGATGTACCACAGTTTTCTAATCCATTCATCTACTGATGGGCACTTAGGCTGCTTCCAGATCTTAGCTATGGTGAATTGTGCTGCTATGAACATATGGGTGCACATATCCTTTCTGATTGGTGTTTCTGGTTTCTTGGGATATATTCCTAGAAGTGGGATCACAGGGTCAAATGGGAGTTCCATTTCCAGCTTTTTGAGGAAACTCCATACTGTCTTCCATAGTGGTTGCACCAGTCTGCATTCCCACCAGCAGTGCACAAGTGTTCCTTTTTCTCCACATCCTCTCCAGCACTTGTTGTTTGTTGATTTTTTGATGATAGCCATTCTGACAGGTGTGAGATGGTACCTCATTGTTGTTTTGATTTGCATCTCTCGGATGATTAGTGACTTTGAGCATGTTTTCATATGTCTCTTGGCTTTCTGAATGTCCTCTTTTGAAAGGTGTCTATTTAGATCCTTTGCCCATTTTTTGATTGGATTGTTTATCTTCTTTTTGTTAAGTTGTATGAGTTCCCTATAAATTTTGGAGATTAGGCCCTTATCAGATATGACATTGGCAAATATGTTTTCCCACGAAGTGGGTTTTCTTGTTGTTTTGTTGATGGTTTCTTTTGCTGTGCAGAAACTTTTTAAAATACAACACTAATCTCACTTAAAAATATATGTTGTGTCGTAAATCAGCGAGTGAGATACAAGACGCCTTAATGAGCCAATTAATTAGGAGTCATTTATTGCTTGCTGCCCAGAGGGAAGTGTCTCTTCCAAATCTCTGAGCAAAGTCACACAGGAAGTTTCCCATATTTATACCTTTTGAGCTTCTTTGTCTGCAGGTTTTACAAAGGGCTCTGTGTGAGTTATTATTACAGACAGTTTGTAATCTTGGATACACAAAGAACAAACATTTAGCATAAGAATATGGGAATTATTATCAGTATTAGTCCATTACGTTAGATGGCTAGCTTGCAAGGTCAGACAGTTAAGTTTTTATCTTTTTCTATTATTCAAACTAAAACAGTTATTTTTTAGAATAAGAGACTCTCTAAAAATGACAGAGTTTACAGAACAAGGGACTATCTAACAATAGCAGAGAATTTCAAACAGCAGTTTTTATGCAAGATGGGAGGTTATTATGCTTCATATGTAACCAATAAACAATTGTGGTTGCATTCCATAGAAACTAATACTGAGAAATAAGAGAATATACAGCAGATAACATTCTTTAAAAAGGGGAGGTGTAACAGATAGATCTGCTGACACACAAAACAATTTAAAAATGTAACCTAATACTTCCTGCTGAACTACAATTAACCTAAAAACAATAGAAGCTCTGAGAGGACAGCTTAAATCAAAAATTTAAAAAAATATATTTAAGAAAATATTTGAAAAGATATGATATAAATTAATTAGATTTTTGTTGTTGTTGTTAATCTCGAGGATATTTTTCCATTGGTTTTTAGTGAGAGTATAAGAGAGAGGGACAGACAGAGAAACATCGATGTGAGAGAAACACATCAATTGGTTGCCTACTGTACAAGCCCTGACCAGAGCTCGGGCTGGGGACAAGCCTGCAACCAAGGAATGTGCCCCTGACCGGAATCAAACCTGGGACCCTTTGGTCCACAGACTAGCACTCTATCCACTGAGCCAAATCAGCTAGGGCAATTAATTAGATTGTTTTTTAAAGTCACCTCAGCAATAAAGATTGAATTGGAAGAAACAGGAATAATCATTAATAATGCCGTAAGAAATATAAAATATGGGAAATCTGACAATTAAAATATTGAAATAAATGAAGAAATAAATAAAATGGATTGAAGTAAAAGCATTAGATATGGAAGATGGACCAGAGCAATCCAATATAACTAAAATAGGAGCCCACTCCAGCCCCCCACAAAAAGCAACAACAGCAAAACCCAAGCAATTTATCAGAATAAATTTTTTAAAAAATCATTGAAAAAGAACTACTGGAAGCATATTAGTGCAATGTCACAGTTTATACATGAGAAACACATAATGACCCACCTAATGACATATACTAGCTAAAGTATAGGTTTTAAGTGAAAATACAAAGGGGAAACAAAAATCTATTTGGACATTTAGGCAGGTAAATTATATAATGTATAAGAGAAAGATAATCAGACTATCTTCAGATATTTTGATAATACTTAACACTATAAAACAATGGGTTAGCATATTTAAGATATTTAAGCAAGAAAAATTAAGCCGCCTTCTTATATTCATTCAAACTGGCCAGAGATAATTATTGGGACCATACAAACACTCTGGAAATTTTTTTTTCCATGAGTTCTCTTTTAAGAATGTAATAGGTGCAAAATTTCCCACAGTTACTGAAAAGGTTATTCATATATTTGAATAGATAATGGTTTTATCAAATTGTTGTAGTGTTTGGATTTCTTGGAAATGTTAAAATAATACTTTAAAGCAGGGCTATCATAATTAAGTAAATATCATTTGCAACTCTTTAAAGTGTTGAAATATTAGTTTTCTTCCCCAAATGTGCAAGACAGTAGATATTTATTCAATAATTAAAATTTTGTGAAGACTAAAAAAATCATTGTTCTAACAGTAGTGAATTAAATAATTTATTAACATGGTTAAAATAAAAGAAAGGAGGATATATTTTAGGCTGCTGCAATTATCTTGGTATAAGGCAATGGTGGCAGTGTTCCTGGAACTTCTGGTAGAAATGGAGAAGGATCAAATTTGAGCTTCTTTTAAAAGAATTAGTAGGACTCAGTGTCATAAGGGACATAAAAAGTTATTTTAAAATAAATACATATTAAATATGACCAAGTTTTCTAGACAAAGAATCTAGAAAGTCATCTGGAAATACCTCATTGACAGAATTAGGTTAGCTGGAAAGCAAATGTATGTTGGAGGATGATATGGTAGACTTGTATTTCACATATAGTGAATTTGAGGTGACAATTAACAAAGGTTTGTTTTTTTTTTTTTTTCATATATAAGTAACAAGTTAGTGTCAGGACTCTAGATATAAATATGAGACTATTTTTAGAGAAATAAATGACTATAATATAACTTTAGATAAAGATTCTAAAAGATTAAATGAAGAATAGGTTTCTAATATTAAGTAACTTCCGATATTTTACAGCCAGTTGTAGTTTTTCCTAGCACTAAGGATTTGCTGAAAGGTGGGGTGATGTTACAGGGCATAGATTCAAAATAACTTTATCTTAGATTACTCAGGTCTAAGTAAGTCATTCTTAACAAATTAAAATTTTATCAAGGTTGCTGCAGACATATCATATAAACACTTAGCTCTCAATTACATTTTAACTTCTCAGTTTACAATAAAGTTATCCTGGCATAGATCGTAGGAGTTATAAATTGGGAAGGAGGGAAACGCATCCAAGTATGTAAAGCACTTTATCTTTGTATGTAGAACTAGAATACAAGCTATATTCCTCTATTGCAGCATTGTCTATTTTATAAGAAAAAGTAAGAAAACAGCCCAAGGCTGTGTCAATCCCATGTGAAAACAAATTTGATAAAGTCTGTAGGAGAACAGCAACATTGTATGCTTATTTTAAATAATTATACTTGAATAGTGGTATTTTATTTTATTCTTAGGAGGGTCAATTAATACCTAAGTTAACAGTATAACATTTTATCTTACTAAATTCTCTGCACATGTCAAACATTGCAGTTTTTGAGCATATTTTGCTAGGTAAATTCCATGCTCAAATTTTTTTTATTTAAAATATTCAGATAGTCATATTATATGACAGCTTATTTTCTGAATCTGTGAGCAACTGAGTTTTAGTTATGACAATATTATCACCAGCTGAAATATTTCTATTTTTAAAGAAAGTGAATCATATTACTTAAGGATTTCTCCAAAAATTAGATTGAAAATTCTCACTGTAAAGGAAGGTAGACCATAGTTTTACAGTTACAGAGCCTGCTATATGTAGATTCTAAAATCTTCCTTTCCACTGTCAAAGTGAAGTAGAATTTTAATTATTGAAATTTTTAGCAGATTTATTTGTAAGTTATAAAATATCACATTAAAATAAGGAAGCACTCAAACATTTTATGGAACTGACCACATTTTCATTTCAGATATCACTGGATCAACTTTATTTTCTTTAGTAAATGATAATTTAAATCAAGATATTATAAACTAAGCTATAAGAAAGACATGAGATAGCATTTTGCCTAATAACAGGAAATGTAAAGAAAATTAATTATTAACTTCGAGAGAAAGTAACATGACTTGGATAAATCAAGACTATCTATCTATCAATAATCTATCATCTAAGTCTTAACATATCTGCCTACCATGTAACTAACATAGCATGTCCACGAACTTTATAACATTCTATAAAAGCCTGTGTGCAAGTTGTTTTTTTCTATTTAATTTAAATTTATTCTATCTATAAGAGTAAAATTGTTTTATTATAAAATAAACAGCCTCAAAACTATTTTGTATTATAACATGCCAGGTAAAATATTGTTTTAATAATTCTCTAAAAGCTCAGCCTCTCTATAATATGATTTACATAAGAATATGTTCAGAATTATAAACTTTGTCATGTACATATTTCATCTCCTGTGTTGATGAATTCATTGCCCATGAACTAGGGCTAAAATATCATGAGATCAAGAATATGGAAAGTGTGGATGGCAGAGGCATTGTATTGATTCAAGTAGGTGATAGGTTGAGAAACAATTGGAAGCTGAGACCTCCTAGTGATATAAATATCTGGAAATATATATACTTTTCTAAACAATCCTCCATCCATTTAGTTATTCCCTTTCTATTCTTACAAATAGATCAGGGTTATTTTTTGTTCATCATTTTATATTTTGGATGTGTCAAACTCAAATGGCTTCAGAGACCATTGTTATTGAATACTAAACTTTGTTAACAGGGAGGAAAAGAGGGAGATGACCATGGAGAACTGATGAAAGATTTGCAGAATTCTTTAGTAGAAGTGTGAAGTCTGGATTTTTAAGAGAAATAAATAATTGTCATGTACTTATTGGCTATATGTATGTCCTTTTAAGGAAAATGTCTATTAAGATACTTTGTAATTATTTTAAAACTTAGTTATTAATCCTTTTATTTTTGAATTGCAAAATTTTTATATATTCTGGATACATCTCTTTTATCAGATATGTAGTTTGTAAATATTTTCTTTTATTATATGGATTGTCTTTTTATGCTCTTTATGGTGTCTTTTGAAGCAGGAATGTTTTAATTTTGATGAGTCCAATTTATCTTTTTAATACTGTTGTTGCTTGTGTTTTTTGTTGACATAGCTAGGAACACATTGCCTAATCTAAGAGCTTGAAGATTTATGCCTGTATTTTCTTCTAAGAGTTTTATACTTTTAATCATTATATTTTGTTCAATAGTACATTTTGAATTAAATTTTATACGGTGTGTGTGGAGGCCCAACTTCATTCTCTTGCATATGGCTAACAGTTATCTCAGCACATTGCAATCCCCTTCCTCAAGGGAAAAACTAGCTTCTAATTACTATCAATACAATCAATTTGTTCAATAATAAATTATAGAGAAATAATTTTTAGATTTATTAGTATATATCCTTGCAATAAAGAAATCCACTAATTAGAGTTCAATATTTTGTTTTTGGATTTTATTTTTTAAAGTACAATCTACATTTGGCAAAATATACATAACTTTAGGGTATAGTTCTGTGAATTTTTATAAATTATACTAGAGGCCCAGTGCACAAAATTCATGCACTTGGCAGGGAGGTCCCTCAGCTGGCCTGTCCCTCTCGCAGTCCTGGAGTCCTCAGGGGATGTCTGACTGACAGCTTAGGCCCGCTCCCTACAGCGGGCCTAAGCTGTCAGTCAGATATCCTTAGTGCTGCCACATAGGCAGGAGAGACTCCCGCCACTGCTGCTGAGCTTGCCAGCAATGAGTGCAACTAAGCGACGCACCCTGTGGGAAGCACACTGACCACCAGGGGGAAGCTCCTGTGTTGAGCATCTGCCCCCTGATGGTCAGTGCATGTCATAGCGACTGGTTGACCTGTTGACTGTCTTCCCCTTGGTGGTCAGTGCACATCATAGCGAGCAATTGAGCAGCCTTAGCATATCATTTGCATATCACGCTTTGATTGGTTGAACTGCAAACTAGATGACCAGACACTTAGCATATTAAGCTTTTATTATATAGGACTAGAGGCCTGGTGCACAAAATTCGTGCATGTGGAGGGGTGTCCCTCAGTCCAGCCTGCACCCTTTCCAATCTGGGACTCCTCAGGGGATAACTGGCAATCGGACATCTCTCTCATAATCCAGGACTGCTGGCTCCTAACCGCTTGCCTGCCTGCCAGCCTGATCACCCCCTAACTGCTCCCCTGCTGGCCTGATTGACACCTAATTACTCCCCTGCCAGCCCGATCGCCCCCAACTGCCCTCCCCTGCTGGCCTGATTGCCCCCAACTGCTCTCCCCTGCCAGCCATTTTGTGGTGACCATCTTGTGATGATGTGAGGGTGGCCATCTTGTGATTATGTTGTGGTGGCCATCTTGTGATGATGTTGCGTAACACCACTTAAGCTTTTATTATTTAGGACTCCCATGTAACCCACATACTTAAGAAACATTTCTATCACACCAGAATGTTTCCTACAGCACTATATTTTCAATACCAAAAGGCAAAGTCTGTTATAAATAAGGAAAAGAAGACCACAATTGAGCAATATAAGCTCATATCTTAGTTTCAAATAGTAATCTCCATTGCTGATTCCTACACTACGACAGGGGAATAAAAGTTGAGCAAGAGAAGTCATGTTATGAAAGAGATGAAATACCAAAAATCATGGAGACTTGTCAGAAGCCTCAGGAACCAGAATGATGGGGTTCACAATGGCCAAATGTGTAACAACTTGAGCACCAAAAGAAATATTTACTAAATTATATCTTTAAAAAAATCGGTTAGTTACATATAACAAATTAATTCATGAATGAATCAATGCAAACAAGGGAAAGAATTTCTTTTCAATTCAATGGCAAAAAAATCATGTAAAAGGAATAAAAGAGTTAGACAATTATTAGTAGGTACTAAAGTTAACAGACAGTGTTTGCTGACAATGCGTCAAGTAACATCTTCAACAGGTAGAAAGTTTGAAAGTTGTCATTTTCATCCAACAAGAAAAAGCTAGTCAAACTGAATCTACTTTTCTTGGATCAATTAGATAACTGTTACCAATCAAATAACTGTTAGGGCAGGACATACTGCTACCCAAAATCTAGAGAGACAATCAAATCCAAAGAGACAGAACCAAGATCTGCTTAACTGCAGTAGAAGCCATAAACTGGTAGAAATTCAGAAACCATAAAATGATAGAAATGGTATTTTTGGTAAACTGCTGGAAACACAGTAGTAAGGAATTCCAAGAGGCTTAAGTTTTAAAGGGGACCCATAATATCCATTTGACTTACTTACTGGAATCTCACTGGATTCTCAGAAAGAGCATCCAAGAAAAATCCCCTGTGGTAGGAAAAGGGGAGAGTAATTACTGAAATAAACCCAGAGTCTCCTCCACAACAAGTCCTACTGCCTAAAAGATGAATATTTAATCAGAAGATTACAGAATACCCCTTTTCTTCTCCTCAGCACCACTACAGCGGGATCTAATATCATAACTGGATTACAGGTAGAAAAGCAGCAAGACATTAACTTTCCCCAATGGAGAGTACTTAGGGAAGTGCAAAGTCAAGAGGAGAGTCATTAGCATGGACAATAAGACCATTGGAAGCCTCTGGCGTCTATAGGTACAGAAAATTATTAGATAGAGAATTTAAAATAAATGATTAATTTGTTCAGAGTTCTAGTGAAAAATGTACTTATGCAAGATCAGATGGGCAAAGTGAGCAGAGAGATGAAAAAATCTAAGAGAGATTAAAAATAGAACACAAATTCAAAAAAAAATACAATTAAAATGCTTAGGATGTTATGACATGCTTCACTAAACTTGATGTGGCAGAGAAAAGGGTTGGTAAGCTTATGATTAGGTCAATGAAAACTACCCAATGCAAAAAGAAAAATTAATAGAAAACAAAAACAATGACCTAGAACATCCAAGATCTGTGGGATAGTTTTAAATTGAGTAACATCTATACTAACAAAAGGGTAATATGCTAATTAGATGGGGAGACCTTCTGGATGTCCTTCCAGACAAAGCCATGGTGGTGGGGCTGAGTCAGAGGTGGTTAGGGGTGATCAGGCCAGGAGGGGAGGGCAGTTGGGGGCGAGCAGGCCAGGGGGGGCATTTGGGGGCCAGCAGGCCAGCAGGGGGCAGTTGGGGGCAAGCAGCCGGCAGGCAGAGTGGTTAGGGGCGATCAGGCAGGCAGGCAGGCAGGTGAGCGGTTAAGAGCCAGCAGTCCCAGATTGTGAGAGGGATCCCAGATGGGAGAGGGTGCAGGCCGGGCTGAGAGACACCCCCACCCCGTGCACAAATTTCATGCACCGGGTCACTAATTATATATATATATCTCCTATCTAATAATAGATAAACATGGTAATTGACCATACCTCCGCTATGCCTCCCATTGGCTAATCAGCAAGATATGCAAATTAACTTCCAACAAAAGATGGCTGTTAATTTGCATACATAGGCACAAAGCAGCAGAGCGAAGACTGAAGGCAGCTCAGGCCGGAGCAGCGAAGCCTTGAAGGTGGCTCTGGCTGGAGCGAAGGCCTGGGTCCTGGGTGCCAGAGGAAAACTGGTGCCGACAGCCAGGGGAAGGGAAGGCCTATTGCATGAATCTTTTCATGCAACAGGCCTCTAATATATATATATATATATATATATATATATATATATATATATCCAGGAAGAAAAATGAAACAAAGGAAAAATATTTGAAATAATAATGGCCAAGAATTTCAAAAATTAATAACCGATACCAACATAGAATATTATATCTAAATTAAAGTAAATCAGGAAAAATATAAACACTTGGAGGAGCTGGGTAAAGAGTATATGGGAATTCCTTGTATTTTTACATTTTGGAAGTTTAAAATTATATCATGGAGCTTTCAAATCAATATAAAAAGTTACCTTCAAGTAAATCCATCTTTCTAATTCATGACCTTCTATGATTAGGCAAAAAGGAAGGTAGAAATCTAATTTTTTCAGGTGACTTATCTGAAGTATGAAACACAAAAGTGCATGTTAAATAAACGTGCACAGTGAAGTCACTGCTGAGGTAAGAAGCACGTTGCCTGGAATTATGTTAAGAAAGAAAATGTTTATTTTGGGGATTGCTTGACAACTAGCCCTTTTTCTTGCCACCAACAGTTCTAACATAACAGACATACCCCAGAATATCATAGGAGCAAAATGAGAAATAGTGATTCATTTAAAATTCAGGCAATTCTATTCTGACAAAAGGGAGGGGAAAGAACAAAATGCAAAGCGTTAGTGAGGAAGTTGGGCAGTTTCTCTGACTACTAGGTCACTCAGCATAGCGTAAGGCACCATTAAAGGATGAATCTTTACATTTGAGCAACAAGTGTTAGCATGTTTGCATTCACCAAAGAATAAGAGATTAATTTACCTATCCCTTAAGTACACAAATAAATGTTGAAATTAAAAGTAAAATATAAATTACATTACCACATTTATTTTAGATAACCTTATTTTTTATACATGGTCAAAATCCAAACGATAAGAGTGTTTTCTAGCATAATAAGTTTTAAACATGTGAAAAAAATGTTAAAACTTTTTGCAATACAAAAAGTTTCTGTAAGTGACAATTCCAATTTTCAGCTCATTTTGTAACTGGTTATATAATCATAAAACCTGTTGATTTGAGCCAAGGAACATTTTATTCATGCAGTATGAATTACTCCTGAGACTCTCCATGCTTCTTCCTCTGCCATCCCTATTAGAGATAATTGGTGTAATTCATGTGTTACTGAGAATCCTATGAGCCTACAAATAACATTGCAATTATCACTTCATATTTTCAAAAACTACCAAATCTGACAACTGCCTACAAGTCTATATTGATTTTAGCATATTGTCTTTATCATGATTCTAGAGGAGTAGAATACAATTAACTGAAGAACTATAATTAGTCTATTAATCACTAATATTTTTTTAATTTAATGGTTTCTATATATTTGGTAAATCATGAATATCAATTGAAGTTATTAAAATCTCTAAGAGCAGATATCAAGAATCACCTCTATAAAGAAAGATGAGTTGCTGTGTTTTTTTTAATGAGTGGTAGTACATTAATCCATACAAATATATGTATATTTTTTCCCTGAAGAAATCTCTGTACTGAACTGTGAATTTTATCGAAAAAGGAGTGATTTGTTTTATTCACCTTTGAATTTCCAGCTTTTAGCACAATGCTTGCACCATGTACCTTGTGGATATAATAATGGAAGGAAAGAAAGAAGAAAAGGAATGAGATAGGGAGTAAGGGAAGTTGGTTGAGTGGGAGGGTAAGTCTTCTGACAACAGATAAACTTAATCTCATTTTTGTAGTAGTATTTAGTATGGGAATAGCAAAAACATTCCCAGGAATACTTGGCAAATAGAATCCTTTAGTTCAGTGTAAAACTGAGCACTATGCAATATTGAGGCTTCATCATAGGCAAGGTAAATTGAAGAGTAAAATACTTTGTTGTTGCAGTTTAATATTAATTTAAAGACACAGGATAAATGATCAAGAAGCTCCAGAAAGAATTTCCTTGGCTATTCTTGTGAGACAGTAAAGTTTAGAGGTCAGGAGTGTGATTTTGGGAACTAGCCCACTTTCATCTGAACCAGAAATTTGTCACTGTTAGTTAACATCTTAATGCCTCTGTTTCAGCATGGGTAAAATGGAATTAATCTATATTAACATTCACATTACTGAATCATGAAGCTTTTTAAAAATTTTTGTTAATTTTTGGTGTGCTAGGATATCTTGTTGAGCTTTCCATTTGCATTTACCTGAAGTCAATGAGATGACTTTTTAAAAAAATGTATCTTTATTGTTGAAAGTATATAGATGTCCCCATTCCCTACCCCCCCCCCCATTGACCTCCTCCACCCCACTTTCTCCCCCTCCCCAGGTCTTCACCACACTCTTGTCTGTGTCCATGAGTTATGCATATCTATATATATAAAAGCGAAAGCAACCGAATGACCGAACAACCAAAGGACTGGTCAACTGGTTGCTATGGCACGCAATGACCACCAGGGGCAAACACTCAATGCAGGAGCTGCCCCTGGTGGTCAGTGAGCTCCCACAGTCGGAACCCCACTCAGCAAGCTTATCAAGCAGTGGAAGCAGCAGGCACAACGGGGCCGGGATGAGCTGAGAGGCATGGGAATAGAATGCTCTGGTGTATTTTAAAATGGTACTTTCCCTTCCCACAGCTAAAATCAGGAGGGGTTTTTATCATATATTCACTGTAAGAACCTAGTCCAGCTGTTGGAGGCAAAACTCTAAATTGTGGCGCCACTCTGACTAGTTTCCCCTGGAGTTTTTAACTCTCAGACTTGTCCACATTGAGACTCCAAGTATTTTTCAGTTACAATTTAAATTTTCCTACCCTAGAACTGGTTCCCAAGGAGGTTTCTGCTCATGGAATTGTGCTCCAGTATGTTGCAGTCAGTACCTTCTATTCTTTAGTGCTGGAGGCAGTGGTTTGCCCAGTGAATTAATTTCTCTGTCACGTCTAAGAGAAATTGTTGATTTTTTAGTTTTTTCCTTGCTGTTAGCATGGAGTGAGGATTTCAAATCTCCTCACATGCCAGGATAGACACTAGAAGTCCTTTTTATTTACTTTTAAAAGCTTACTAGAATTATTACCTGTGTCCTCTCATTTTTCCCCCCAAATATATTTTGCACATTGGTTTTGTGCCAAGCACTATGTTAGATGTATTGGAGAAGCCAAGCCTCGAGGCCGGACCAAAGGCCTGGGTCCCGGGTGCCGGAGGAAAACTGGTGCCAGCAGCCAGGAGAAGGAAGGCCTATTGTGCAAATCTTCGTGCAACGGGCTTCTAGTATATATGTATGTATTAGAAATATGCTTGAAACATATGTACCAGTTTTTAAGAAAAACTTCCAGTGCACGTGTGCTTTATGGCTATGACTCCTGATGACTCTATGAATGAATGAGTGATATCTACACTGTTCTGTCCTCAATGTCTGTTGGTCTTCTTTTCCTGCTGCCTTCTATTTTTCCAGCATTATATTCTTTTCCAAAAAAACCTTACCTTCTCATAATGTACCCAAAGTAGGGCAGCTTTAGTTTTATCGTTTTTACCTCCAGTGATATTCTGGGCTTACTTTGCTCTAGGACCCACTGGTTCATCTTTCTGTTTGTCTACTCCAGTGTATCCATACAGGGCTCCTCTAACATCATATTTTAAATGAATATTTTTCCTATCACTCTTCACACTCATAGTAATTGGGAATACAAGGGTGTGGTTGATCTTAGCATTTGTCTCTAATAAAACATCTTTTCTCTTGGTGATCTTTCCTAATTATTCCACTGTTGCCATTCTAAGTCTCAGCTTACTCTTGATTTCTTGGCTGCAGTCTCCATTTGAATTGATGACAACCAAGTTAAGCAAAATCTTTAATAATTTCTATGTCAAGTATATACAATTGGTCAAATTCATTAATTAATGATGTAACAGAGTTATATTCCTTTAATCTGTAGAAAATATAAATATTTCAATATACTGATTTTATGTATACAGAGACATGTAAGTATATATGTGCATTTTATATGTGTATACAAACTGTTACCATTGTATACACTTTATTATGTATTTACTAGAAGCCTGGTGCACGAATTCATGCACTGGGGTGAGGGGGAGGGACTGAGAAAAGTTGGCTGGCAGGCCCCGATCTGGCAATCTGTGCCAGCTGGCTGAGGGGAGGTTGGCTGTGGAAGCGCACTGACCACCAGGGGGCAGCTCCTGTGTTGAGCATCTGCCCCCTGGTGGTCAGTGTGCATCATAACAACCAGTCATTCAGTCATAATGGTTGTTTAGGCTTTTGTATATATGGATATGCATGTATATACTTCTAATTAAAGTTTTATTGAATTTTAATGAATATGAAATATAAAATATAATATTCTGATCTAATAATATTCTATCTAATCCATTAATCATGTTAGTTATATCACAACACACAAATCTCATGGCATCCATAAAAAAATTTTAGTTACTCACTTTATATTTTTGATACTTCTTTGGCTTAGATAGCATTGGATTTTAGAATTTCCTATGAAATGTATATTACTTTGAAAATTAGAGATAAAATGAAAACAAACAGAAAATAAATTTTGGTGTCCTGTAAGTCTCAGTGATCTCTAAGAAATACTCAATTAGAATTTATTTTATATGTAGCAGTAATTTCTTTAAAATGTGGTATAATTAAGAAACATTTTTAATCTTTCTCTTTTTTTTTATAGTAGAATCTTTTTCCAGTCCCAATTCACAACCACCTAGTCCTTCACTTGCCATTTTTTTATCCATTACAGAAACACATCAAAGGTTTGTGCAAGTTTCTGTTTTAAAGTCCTCTCTAAATAGATGTACATTTCAAAATAATGATAAGGAATAAGAGACTTGTGTCTCTCATCTCAACAAATTTGCAATATCATTTATTTTCACTCTCTCATGATGATGTGGTCATCTTAGACCTTGATGCATTTTTCTCTTTGAAGGTAAACTGTCTTTTTATGAATTATTCTTTCAGTTGAATACATGTATATACACTTAATTATTCCTGTTTTTCAGTCTCTGATCATAGACTACAAAAGAGGAAAAGACTGAAGAGTATCTGATAGTCATGTTATATTGCAAGTGAATTTTCTAAAATAAAATATTCTCCCATTGGACACACCATTGCTCTTTTTATGCTCTGGGTTTTTTTTGGGAAATGCATGGCTGATTTCTTTTATCATTAAAGTTTCCATTCTTTTCTGTAATTTTAATGTGTGATAGGTAAGATAGGAGAGATAGGAAATATCAGCCTGAAGAATGGTTAGACATCCCTAAAAGACAAAAGCTTTATTAAAATTTTAAATAATGCAAAGATGAGTTGGGGTGAAAAAATACAGATTAAGAAATTTTGACCAAATATTTACTTTTAGGCACAGTAATTATTTTCTATTAGTGTTAATGGATGATATATAGGGCTAGAATGGAAAACAAGCTGCAATTTGCAAACTACATAGAATACTTTGGAACTCATAGCAAGTTACTTTGTTGTGAGGCCTAGATAACACCTGTAGACTATATTATGCATAGTAAAAATATATTCTGTATGTAAGATTTTTCTACATTTATGATTTTATTTTAGTATAACTATTGTCTCCTATTCTTAATAATCAACAAACAAATAGTAAGCTTCAAAATAAGTCCATGAAGTAAATAAACTACTTAGATAGTATTTGTTTTTAATTAAAAATATTCATTTTTTAATTCTTAAAAGTTCAACAGTAAATAATAAGCTACTGAAAGTCTGATGTTAAATGTAGCAGATCCAGACTTAAATAAATTCAACACATTTCACATAGAGCATAGTTTGAATAAAGGTTACTGGTCTCATGATTAAAACATAAGGAGTATGAGTTAACAGCTCTTTACTTCTAATCCCTGAATATTATTCTGGTTTGTAAAACTCAGAGAGGAAAGAAAGCTTTGTGAGGTGATAATCTATATTTTTCAAAAGATATCATGTGTCATGTTAATATTCAGGACTTTTTTCAATTGCATTTTATCATTCCTTTCACAAAATTTTATTAACTGTCTGATATATACAAAATACACTCTAGGATGATTCTAAGGATATCAAATAAACAATTTTTGGCCCATACATTCAAGGAAAGGAATGAGTAATCACAATGTAAATGATGAAAGATTATGAATGCAAGGAGGGGAAGGCCAAAAAGTGATCAAGTTGGCCTGTGTAGAGTGGGAGTTGAAGGAAAGAAGATGTCACAGAGCCTAAGATATAGCATATTCTCAGGAAGTACAGTCTTTGATTTTTGGAGCGTTTACATATTTAAAGGCTAAAAAAATATTTAAGATGATCTCTTTGTGACTCCTTTTCATTTGATTTCATGTGCTCTGGTCTTAATACCTTTACAGATAGAAATCATGATAGTAGTTACATAAGACACAAAAGCAGTGCATAAAAATTATCTCTAATTCTTTATTTTCAACATTGAAACTACTCAGTCTGCGACATGCTAATATTTGGAAAGCCAGATATCAATGAAACATATTTCAAAAAAGAAACTGTGATTACTATTTGATTGGTTACTCTTTGTTTTCCTGTTCACTGATACAGGAAGTTCAGTATAAACTTTACAAAGTTTGCTTATTTCAGTGTGTAAATTCTTCTTTTGCTGGTGCATGTAGCAGGGGGTGGCGGTGTGCACTCACCAACAATGTTTGATTAATAAGGCAACAGACATCTGAAAATTTTAAAAGTAGATTCTAATCAACTATACTATTCTTTGTTCTAGCTATGTTAATTAAATGTCAAAGAGTGCTTCTTAAGCTGATTAGATTATAAATTTATGCTCAGTTTTGCTGAATAACATATTTTCAGTGAATTCCCTAGGAACTAATTGAGGCAATGGAGATACTCAGGATCACATCTTTACTGCTTTGATTACATATTTTTATATAAGTAAACTCCTAATGTAAACCAGAAATTTCTATTTTGAAGACCATAATAAAAACCAATGTAATTTTCACTGTTAGGGAAACTAAGATATTGGCCTATATCTGACTTTTTCAAACCAAGCCAATAAAAGTATGTCCATACATTGTGTAAAATTCTCCTTTTGAATGTTAACTTTTATCTAATACTAGAGGCCCAGTACATGAAATTCTTGCACGGGGTGGCAGGTCCCCTCAGCCCAGCCTGCACCGTCTCCAATCCAGGACCCCTTGGAGGATGTCTGACTGCTGGTTTAGGCCCCATACAGCCTGCTGTTCAGTCGTTTGGTTGTCTCTCACTAACCCCCCTGTCAGTCTGGTCATAGGCAGCCATCTTGTGAGGGCGTGAGGGTTAATTTTCATATTACCTCTTTATTATATAGGATTTGTTTCTAATCTAAAAGGAAATTGTTTTCCATGGGATAATTTATTTATCCAGTTATTCATATATTTGTATTTGTGTGTGGAAATGACATTGCACAACTTGATTTCCATAACTTGTAGAGTTGTCTCACACTTCAGCACGATACTTGAGCCTTCTTTTCCAGTAGGTATGTTTGCCATCTACTTCTAAGGCTCTAAAGGAGTTAGTAGCCATTACTAAATGTCTTCAAATGTGTGGCTCAATTGTTCTATCTGTGCAAAAAGAAACACCAATTTCTGCTATTCACATGATAATTAAAAAAACTCAGATGAATTGTTCTTTATCCATATTGTTCTTTATACATATAATTTTCATTTCCTGTTTTATCTCACATTAGGTATATTTAACTGGTAATAGTTTAAACAAATAAAAATTGAACTGAATGTGCCTTTGAATTCTTTTTTTATAATTATGTTGCCTCTTTGTCACTTACCAACATCAGTATGTACTGGTAGTTTTTAAGCTTTATTGTGTACAGTAATTACCCAGGGAGTTGTTAAATATGACTAATTCTTGTGCCTCATCCATAATAACTGATTAGAGTCACAGAGTGTGGTCCAGGAATCTACTTTGTAATAAATTCCAGAGGAAATTCTACTTCAGACTATTGGGGATCACACCAGCCTGGTTACTAAGATCACCCATTTTGTGCTTTTAATTGAAATGGACCCATTTAGAAGTCTCATAAGTCACACAAAGAAAAATAAAAAAAAACACAACTTTGACATGAATCACTTTGTGCATTAGTTTAAAAACTTTAAATTTAAATCTCTGTCATCTCTTACTGTGAATCCAGTTAGCTACAGTTCCTTCCATTGTCTATTTTCTAGCTGACATCTGTGGAAAGCTTCTTCCCACACGAGCAGCCTGAATGCCAGTCAGTCACAGAACTACCCAGTTTGGAATGTTATTCTTCTATAATTGCTGCCTGTGGAAGATGGCACCGCTGTGCAGGATGCTAGTTCATTAGTTATGACTTAGAGTGGAACTTGAGGATTAAAACAAAAATCTCTTCATTTCCTCCAGTTCAAACAGAGCCTCCATGCTCTCCTCATACAGGAGGTCGATTCCAATTGCAAAATCAGGTGAGCACACCCACACGGAGCACATTCATTCACTAGCAGCAGGCCCTCTTCTTTCCTCCCTCCACCTTAGCTCCATGGGACAGCCAGCTGCAGCGCAAATGTAGTGCAGCCCCCTTGCATAGAACTGATTTCTACCAAGTGGGAAATTGATGACGATTGTGTGATTCTAGGCAATTTCCCTCACAATGGGTAAGAAGTGCCTGTGCACAAGCTGGGTTGTCACTTTCAGAGCAGCTGCTGCTTTTTACCTGAGCCGATTAAAGATGCAGAAAGGAAAATGGAGCGGATCAGAAACAGCAAGGCAAATGTGCTAGCCTATCTTATTTTCCATCTTTTCACACTAAGAATCCACTATATTTTCTCATCAACAATGTCATTATAAGATCCACATATGGTCATAGTGTTACCTGAGGTAATGAATGTAACTCCCAAATGGTTCATAAAGCTCCAAAGGATACAGGATTTATTTTCAGTATACTAATACTACACAAGAGGACACAGGTTTGTTTGTTTGTTTTTAAAAATTTTTTTGTTATTTTAAAGAACTTGTTTGTTTTCAGAATGACAGACCAATAAACCACCTACATACTTATCTGCACACAGCGCTAACCATTTATCTGAAGTCCCAGGAAAGGAGGTGTCCATCCAGCCCCTCTCTTCCAGGGATGGGCCATCTCTTGTGCATCTGCGTCCTTATTCATGATACTTGTCCTTCCCCCCAGACTTCACATATGCTTAAGTCTTTGTCATGACAATGTGCACACACACACTCACTTTGATTTTCCTCTAAGTTAGTTGTTCTTTCTCTCTGCCTCTCTTTTAATTATGCAACTACATTTTTTCAGTCTATTGGTATGCTACCTTCTTCATCACTTTCCATTCATTTCTTAACCTATTAACATCTATATATCTCCTCTCAACTCTACTAAAATTGTTTTGGTCAAGCAATTCATTGCTATATTTTATATTCCTAAGAACAATGGCTATTTTGTACTTTGCTACTGATTCACTGAATTCAATATTGTTGACCATAATTTTCAAATTAACTTGCCCACTGAATTATGTGACACTACTCATCTTCTTTCCTTTCATTGAGGCATTACTATATCCTCATTTTCTTTTACTTCTCTTTTTCTATTAAGTTCTGATATTTCCTAGAGTCCTTATCTTCGCTCTTTCTACAATTAATCTCATAGTTTTTTGTTTGATTTTTGCTTGTTTTTTTATTATTTTTTATCTCTCAGGAATTATCAGCAACATTCATTCAGTCACCAAGCCTAGATATCTAAACAGGAATCTTGATTTCTACCTTCTCCTCAACTTCTATATCTAAAAATAATCATGCTTTCTCTTTTCCTGTTTTTATTCTGGCCCTTTAAGCCCTTATTATCTATTATACTATCTTGGTACAAGCTCCTCTTTGGCTAAAAAAAAGAATCCAAATTACATAACATTGTCACTAAAGCTTTCATGATAAATCTCTGACTACATTCCTTTCTTGCCTATTCTTTTTATGCCACACGAAGGAGATCTCTAGTTGTTTTTAGAATACTTCATGCCATTTCATAGTTCCTTAATATATTTGTTTTACCCCCATCCTTGGTGTTAAACACATTTTTCCACATAGAAAGCTGTTATTCTTTCTTAGTTAGCTTAGTTTCTTTGTTCAACTATTCATCACAGAAATATTTCCTGAATCCTAAGCTAGATTGAATCCTCCTTTATGACCAAACAAAATAAATGGAAAACATTATGGATTATTCTCCTCTGAAGAACTCAAAAGAATTTATAAAATTATCAATATTTATTACTAGATATGTCTGTAGGAGAGAAGTGTCATCATTAGCACTTAACAGTGTTTTTGTAACTAAAGAATCTGCCTTTCTTTCACTAGTACCTAAGTAGAGTTATATTAATCCATGATTTTATAACATTTTTTTCTGCAGTAGAAATGAGCATTCCTTTTACTCAGGAATGAGTATTGAGAGTCTGTAGTGCCTCTATGTATCTGGGTAAAGTCATAAAACATTGTGTCAATCATCTGTGGCCAGGGATAGGGAGGCGGGACCCCCGGCTCTGGCCTACCTCTTTGGGGCAACACATCGAGGAGCCCTGGATGGGTAGGCAGGGCCTACCTCTTTGGGGTGATTGACCGCGGAGCTCCCGCACTGTGACAGGGCACAGGCCAGGCTGGGACCACCCCCCCCCCCCCCGAGTGCACGGATTTTATGCACTGGGCCTCTAGGTTATATATAAATATGTAGAAATAAAACAAATGCAAAAGTATTATAACAACAGTGACTAGAAATGTGATGTTGCTTTGTAGAGGGAGGGGAATGAAAATATGAAAGCTTCAATTATATTAATATCTATAATGATTTATGCATGTATATCCATGTTTTTACTTTTTATATATTTTATTGATTTCAGAGAGGAAGGGATAGGGAGAGAGAGGTAGAAACATCAACGATGAGAGAGAATCATTGATCAACTGCCTCCTGCACACCCCACACTGTAACCCGGGTATGTGCCCCGACCAGGAATTGAACAGTGACTTCTTGGTTCATAGGTCAATGTTCAACCACTGAGTCACACCGCCAGACCTGTATATCCATGTTTTAAAAGTTCAACATGAATGGCAGAATAATAAAATTTGAAAGAAATGACTGGCAGGCAAAATGATACTTGCCATATTATCATATATGCTCATTTCTATGTTTGACATATTTTATAAAATAATAAATATAATAAAAACATATGCATAGCCTCAAAAAGATAATTGAACACACATACACAAATACACTAAAAATTCTCACTGCCACCATTACATTCCATGGGAAAAATATAGCTTTTCTACTAAAAAATAGAATAATATTATATCTTCACAAATTAGTAAATAATATTTAAAAGATGTGAACTTAAATATCTCTATCAAAGAAAGTGATATAATTTTTTTCAGAAACAATCAACTTTAATTTACAGTAAATCAATTCACAATGACCTAAGTTTTGAATATGTTATTTTGTTTTGATAGTTTCCCAATAATAGTTTTACAAGACCAAAATTGACCCTGTATAACCAAAGCAATCTTGAGAAGAACAAAGTTGAAGGCATCACATTTCCTGATTTCAACCTATAATGCAAAACTATAGTAATCAAGACAGTGTGGTATTGCCATAAAAAGAGACACATAGTTTAATGAAACAGAATACAGAGTCCAAAAATATACTCATGCATATAGTATGATTTATAAATTTATAAAAAAAGAGATAAAACATACAATGAAGAAAGAGTAGTATCTTCTAAATGGTGTTAGGAAAACTAGAACAAAAGGCAAAAGAAATTGAACCCCTATCTTATCCCACACACAGAAATCAACTCAAAATTAATTAAGGACTTGAATGTAATTCCTGAAATTAAAAAATTCCTAACAGAAAACATGGGGGTAAATTTTTGGGCATTGGTCCTAGAAATGATTTTTAAAATTTTACACCACAGTAAAGGCAACAAAAGCAAAACACAGAAACCAAAACCT
Source organism: Myotis yumanensis (assembly GCF_028538775.1). Classification (NCBI taxonomy): domain Eukaryota; kingdom Metazoa; phylum Chordata; class Mammalia; order Chiroptera; family Vespertilionidae; genus Myotis; species Myotis yumanensis. The sequence continues at coordinate 143,386,843 of NW_027223754.1, forward strand.
ATCAGGCGACATCACACTAAAAGGCTTTTGCACAGAAAAGCAAACCATCTACAAAATGAAAAGGTAGTCTATGGAATGAACAAAAATATTTGTAAATCATGTATCTGACAATAGGTTCATATATAAAATATATAAGGAGCTCATATAACTCAATTAAAAAAACCCAATCTGATTTAAAAAATAGAGAACCTGAATAGACATTTGTCCATAAAAGGTATATAAATGGCTTATAGGTATCTGAAGAGGTACTTGCCATCACTAATTGCAGGGAAATGCAAATGAAAATCACAATATCAACTCATGTTAGAATGGCTATCCTAAAGAAGACAAGAGGTAGCATCCTTGTGGCAAGGATATAGAAAAAATTTAACACTTCTGCCCAGTTGGTGGGGATGTAAATTGGTGCAGTCTCTATGGTAATCAGTGAAGTTCCTCCCAGAATGCATAAAAATAGGACAGAAGGAGTCTTTCCCTTTGAATTAATGAATGAAACTAAGAACTTGTAGAAAGGAAGGACATCCTGTGTGTTAAAAGAAAAATGTGTTCCTTCCTATTGTCAAATTAGTAGAACTCCAATAACTTCTTTTTCAATACTTAATAGTAGCTAAAATTTCTGCAGGAATAGAATGAAGTTTTAAAAAAATCAAAATAGAAATAGAGGCATGGATACATGTGACAGACTGACAGCTGTTGGAGGGGCTGGGGGAGTGGAGACTGCATGAAAGAGGGTGAAGAGATTAGCCAAAGATAATTTATGCAATAATGCATACACACAGAAAACAATGGGTTGATGTCCACAGGGAAGGGGGGGCAGGGTGGAGGTGGGCAAAGGAGGGGAAGATAGAGATATGTGTAATAGTTTTTACTATTTCTATAATAAAAATAAAGTTTAAAAAGATAATTGTACTCTACTGCTTTCTAAAAATGCCTTTTATATAAAACTGAATTTACGGATATATAGTAAAGTACTATAAATGTGAAATCGAAGCTGCATTCAGTAGGGACAATCAGGTTCCTTTTAAGGATGTTACCCAGATATTGGGTACATCACTTTCTCATAGGCAAAGCTCAGTCACCTGCTCATGATTAGTTGCAAACAGCTTGGGACATATGGTCTCTAGCTCCACTATGTACATCAGAGATTCTATTACTAAAATCATGGAAATAAAATGTGCAATTAACAATCCATGTCACATACAAACATGTTAACATAAACTGACTTTTTAATTTTTTGTTGTTTTTGATGCAGAAGGAATAGGGGGGCATTAGTTATCATGTTCATTGCTTTTCATTGCATATTACTTTAAAACTATTTTTCTTTGAACTTTCTAGACTTTTATTGCCTAGGGAATTTTATATTTGTTTACAGGTTTTGATAATAGGGTAAGAAACCATTCTTTCAAATGTGCTAATCTTTCTCATAAATGTTCAATTCTATGCAACTGACTTCAAGACCATAGATCAGTTTCAGTAAAAAATAGTGAACTACATTTTGATGCATCCTATTGTTATCCATCAGCACAAAGGCATACGGTGTGGAAGCAAACTGGTCCGCTGACGGTCTTCCCATGGTTGTAAGCCTAAGGCAAGCATAAGGGGAAAAAGATGAGGCTGAAAATGCGGGTAAACAAAATGGTTAAAAACTCTAAACACCATCATGTACCTTCACACTGCCATTATGTAGTTCAGAGATGAGAAATCTCCAAATTATATTGTTGCACATTCCTGTCAATAAATACTATTGAGCATGTAATGCAAATATATGTATTTAGTGTATGCTATCTATATACACCTTTACTGTTGTGTATTGTGTGCATTATAAAGCATCTACTACGTTAGAGCTTAAAAATATAAGAAAATACTAAATAACTATTTTAAATATTTAGTTTACATGACTGTTAAAAAGAATTTTTATCTTCAATTATAAAGCTTATTTTATATTATGGATATTTAGTTTTTAAAGTCTTAGTGATATAAAAGTCATAAAAGAAGAAGCTTTATTTTAGTCCGCAATTATATTTAGAATGAAGTTCAGTATTCACATTAGTGGACAGAAGTCTCTGTTTCATGTAGTTTTCTTGTTTATGGTGAAAATAAAGAATTCCTCCCCAGTAAGGGGGGAAATAATCCAGAATTCTCTGCTGACAGTCCTGTGTGTTTATCATTGCAAATCCAGTCCATGCAGGGCAGGTTCAAAAATCCACCACTGTGGGCAGTTATTCCTCACCTTCCTAGTCACCTGAACCTATCGCCTTAATGTAAGCAATCCTGAAAAAGTCCTGCTTTCTCTCACCCCGTCCCATAAACCTTCAACAAATTTCAGAACCCCAAGCAACTATGGCCAAGGGTTTGCCTTGATAGATGTACTGTATGTCCCAGTGCAATTCTCTCTTGCTGGGCAAGAAATTCAATCTGTATCTTTATTTCCAATATTTAAGCAATGGTCACCATTCATGGAAAATTTCAAAAACATTTGGAGTTATTAGTTGTAAGCTTTGATAATATATTTTTACTATGTGCAATGGTTGGAAATGAGCTCATGTCAGAAATATGGGAATTATTTAACACATTTAAATTACTCAGCCATGTTCTCTGTTAGCATGTGCTGTATGACTGTGTTATTTCTATCTGTCAATCATGAATGCTACTATAGTCTAAAATGAAAATTAAATCAATTTAACTAGACATGACTAATCCTCAAGGGCACTACTGTCAATCTTGCCCATTGTGAAATTCCCACCTTTCTCATAGGATAAATCAATTGCCTAAATACAGGATGTTGTCAATAAGTAAAGGAGCTTTGCAATCTGTGCAATAAATATTATTACACCCTAGTATTTTTCTTATCTTACTGCCTTTAGATACAAAAATTAATATGAGTCAAAGTGCTAACATTTTTGCTCCTCTTTCCATGGGTTATATGAAAACCTCTTTGGAAACGTCTGCTCTAAGCAAATTTGCTGCCTTTTTGTTAATCGTTTAGGTTTGCATGAGATCCTGTCTGATTGAATATTCTAGGTACTGAGAATCTCAATATAAAATACAAAAGTTACACCAAATCTCTGACTTTTAAAGGCTAGAATGTGCATTCTAGCTCTAACTCTTTAAAAGTTGCCCTAACCCAGCTTTTGCCTTTATTTAGGAATATCAAATACAAATATAGCTGTAATAATTAAAGGTAATTAAAACCAGTTATTAACACTGATATTGTATTGACTTAAATTGACAGCAAGAGGTGTCTCAATGCCTGTATGTTGTTTGGTAGGTTTAACTGTCTGAGGATAACTACTCAATAACACATGAAGAAGTGGCTTGTATAGTTATAACAGACATTTAGTGCTCTCAAGTACCGATCAAATCTTAATGTATGTATTTGCTGAGATGGTTCTATGATAGACTGTTGATGCTATGAGGCATTCTCAGCTAAGCCTCTGTTCCTCTGTTTCTTGGCTCCATAGATGTCTGATCAGCCATCAGAACAGAATAATTTTAGTCCCTTCTGTCCCCCTGCATCTGTTCCAAGGGATACCAAGCAGAGCAAATTAGTGATCTCAAATACCAACCTGGCACTGGTGCCAGGTCACAAGCTTTCATTTTAAACAAGTAATTGAAAAACAATCTTCACCTGGCCAGAACAGAAATGAACTGAAATGTTCTATGCCACATTTGTTTACTTTAAGAAGGAATTTTATTATCATTTAGGTTATTTTATTATAGTCTTTGAGACAAAGTAATTATGTTTTTTATTTTGCCCCTTTCCACTTAGGGGAAAATAGGAGAAATACAACATTATTTATCAGGATGTTATTGCAGTCTAAAAGATGTAAATAATTCTGCATTCCTACTTTAGAAAATAAGAAGATGGGTAGGTGTGCACAGTCCTGCTAAAAATTCCACTTACCATAAAATTCCAAGGAATTCATTCAAATTACAAAACTTCAAACCTCATTCTTGTTCAGAGATACACTGTTTTTTAAGATTACACACAATTTTGAAAAGCACATCTGTGAAAAAAATCGTAGACCGACTTTTTCTTTCAGATACATGCAATTCTCAGGATTCATTTCTGTACCAAGCATCACTTTAATATCATGTCTTTTACTCTTTCAAACAGATTATTGATTTTTCATGGTTTCATCTCTCAATCAAAGCCTAACATGAAAACTTGTTTGTTGACTTTAGCTTTGATATAAAATGTAGTTTAACTCTTTTTCTAGTAATATGTTTGTCAGTGGCATAACAATTTTCCCGTCACTGAAACTAGTGCATTCTCCAAATGCTTTGCTCGCTAGAGCATAAAATTATTATTTTCTTCATTTTGATCGTTCAAGTCAACAAATGCTAATTTTAAAAAATAATAAATAGCTAACTCTTGCAAGCAAATGCATCACACTCCACACGGTTGAAACTGATTCCTATTCTTCTGCCATCTTAATTCTTGCACAGTATTGGAAGCTAACACTCTAAGCAGGTACAGGAAAAAAATATCTCTGGGCTGCTTCAGGTATCTGTTTGCATCTCCCGGGAGAGACACACAGCTCTGAGCAGATGTCCTGGAAGGTTATGTGTTTCTCTGCTATTTTTACGCACCCAAATGGAAACGGTAAAGTGATGCCTGGGATTGGAAAGAAGCAATTTTATCCCAGAGGTTTTTTAAACATTAAATTACCATCACATTAGTAATAACTCAGTTCCTATACCTCATAGGACACTGTTAACTAAGGGAAAGAACTCTAGGTTAAGCAAATCAGTTTATGAAATAAGTTCTATGGGCACAGACTTTATTAATTCACCAAACTCAGGAACCTTTCTATAAGCATGATTACTTTATCAAGTGACACTTCATAAAACATGCATATTTTGTTTAAATGGATGCTTTAGGAATTTTAAAATAGTAATTAGAAAGTTTGTAAAAAGCCAGATTTTATTTGATATGTAATTATTTTTATTATATTTTTATATTCAACTTATCACTACAGAAACATGAAAATCAGAGATTAACTGCTAAAAAGTAGAGAAAAGAATCGGTGCTCTCTCATTCCATTCTTCTTTACTCAATTTCATATAATACTAGAGGCCTGGTACACAAAAATTAGTGTACTCGGGCGGGAGGGTGTCCCTCAGCCCGGCCTGTGCCCTCTTGCAGTCTGGGACCCCTCAGGGGATGTCCACCTGCTGGTTTAGGCCAGCTCCCCGGGGGATTGGGCCTAAGCTGGCACTCAGACATCCCTCTGGCAACCCGGGAGCCCTTGGGGGATGTCCACTTGCCAGCAGGGAGCAGGCCTAAGCTGCAGTATGACATCCTTAGTGCTGCTAAGAAGGTGGGAGAGGCTCCCACCACCATCGCTGTGCTGGAAGCTGGCAGCCTGGCCTGTGGCTGAGCAGAGCTCCCCCTGTGGGAACACACTGACCACCAGGGGGAAGCTCCTGCATTGAGCGTCTGCACCCTGGTGGTCAGTGTGTGTCATAGTGACCAGTGATTCCCAGTCGTTCTGCTGTTAGGATCAGTTTGCATATTACCCTTTTATTATATAGGATAGAGGCCTGGTGCATGGGTGGGGGCCGGCTGGTTTGCCCTGATAGGTGTCCCGGATAAGGGTGAGGGTCCTGCTGGGGTGCCTGGCCAGCCTGGGTGAGGGGCTAATGGGTGTTTGCAGGCTGGTCACACCCCCTTCAGGGTGGGGGTCCCCACTGGGTTGCCTGGCCTGCCTCGGTGAGGGGCTGATGGCTCTTTGCAGGCTGGTCAAGCCCCCCTCAGTGGGGACCCTGACCCCATGGAGGTTTGGCCAGTCTGGGTGAGGGGCTGAGGGCTGTTTTCAGGCTGGCCAAGCCCCCTGGTGATGGAAGCTCCCAGCCTCTCCTTTTTTTTCTTTTTCTTTTTATTCTGGGATTTATTTACCTTCTATAATTGAAACTTTGTTGCCTTCAGTGGAGCTCAGAGCCGGCCAGGATGGGACGGGAAGCTTGGCTTTCTCCATCACTGGAGCAACCAAGCCTCCTGCTCGCTCCAGCTCCGTGGCCACAGCTGGCTGAAAGCAGGTGTCTGGGGTTTATTTATCTTCTATAATTGAAACTTCGTTGCCTTCAGTGGAGCTTAGAACCAACTGCGGCAGGCGGGAAGCTTGGCTTCCTTCATCACTGGAGCAACCAAGCCTCCTGCTCGCTCCAGCTCCGTGGCTGCCAGCCGCCATCTTGGTTGGGTTAATTTGCATATAGTCGCTCTGATTGGCTGGTGGGTGTGACTTAAAGCATAGCGAAGGTACTGTCAATTTGCATGTTTCCCTTTTATTAAATTAGATGATGAAATGAAGCTTTCTTGCACCACCCCTGTTATATTATTTTGCCAAAAAAAAATTTATTCTATGTATTGTCCTACAAGGTGAGTCTTATGTTCTTCCCTTTCTCACTTCATTCTCAAAATCTAAGTTAAAGAAAAGAATTGTTCTTCATATTTGGAGTTCTAACAGTTGTTATGTTTAGATGGCTTCCAGCACATTTTTTATTGGACTACCAATTTAACAATTGGTAACCCCACTCATTTTTAGCCAGAGGGAGGCATTAGCTTTAATCAAGCAGCCATTCTTACATGCTTGAATCAGATTGGCAATCAGCTTCCTGGTAATTGGATTAGTAGTATTCTATAAGTTTCAAATTTCTATGCAATTTGCATATTCATTCAAATCCTGCTTCTCTCTGATTTATAACCCTTTGGTAGATATTTACAATACAGTCTTTCAATTTATGAGTGGATGGCCACCTGAAAAAAAATTGTTTGATATGAGCTAGATCATTTTACATGAATGTTTAAAATTCTTAAGATTTAAAGAGGTTGATAAATGTGATTTCTTATTTTCATATACTTAAGGTATATTTTGTATGCAAATATGACACATTATATATACCTTTAATTTATAATAAATCAAATTGTTCTGCTTCAATCTAATTCTTAATACACATTTTCAATAAAATTATGTTTCTATATATTACTCTGGAATTTTAAAAGCAGCTTCTAGGATTTTGTATAATAAATAATCAATTCATTGCTTTCTAAAACGTTTGTAACTTAGTACCATAAAAGGGTGGTAGCTTCCGTATTCTGTGACATACTTGTATACTTCTTTGTCATTCAATTGCCTAAGCTCTTCTAAAGTAATAATTTCTTTTAATAGCTGATAGAAAAAGCAAGTCTAATAAAGTAAAAGCATTCTGGAGTGGACATTTCACTTCTACTTTAGATTTCAGAATTTTTCTCAAAAATATAGAAACGATTTTCCACAGTTTTTAAAAGTAGTAAATTAGATAATATATTAGAAATGTGTTATGTTTTACATAAGTGATGCATTTGCTATCTATCCTATATACTAAAAGCCTAATATGCTAAGTGTCCAGTCATCCATTCAACCAATCAAAGTGTAATATGTTAATGATATGCTAAGGCCACTCAACCACTCATTATGATGTGCACTGACCACCAGGGGGCAGGTGATTGAACTGTTAGGTTAGCTTGCTGCTGGGGTCTGGCCAAGAACTGAGCGAGATGGGCCGGACACGCCCTGGAGCCTTCCCACAGTCACTCCCTGGCTGGCTAACCTCCCACGTCTCTCCCCGGCCCCAATCGTGCACCTGTGAAGTCCCTCGGCCTGGCCTGCACCCTCTCACAATCTGGGACCCCTCAGGGGATGTCATAGAGCTGGTTTTGGCTCGATCCCGCAGGCCAGGCTGAGGGACCCCACTGGTGCACAAATTCGTGCACTGGGCCTCTAGGTGCTATATATTAATTATCCCACATCTTAGCTGTTTAAAACAAAACAAAACAAACAAACAAACAAACATTCATTATCTCACATGCTTTCTTAGTGCCAGTAACCTGGGGGCTCCTAACTTGGTAGCTGAAAGTCTTTCCTGAGGTTGCAGTTAAGATGCTAACTGGGGCTGTTGTCATGAAAGCTTCTGAGCTGGAGAACCCACATTCGAGCTCATTCACATGGCTCAGTTCATCACATAGGTTTCTCCAGAGAGTTACTCATAATATGGTGCTGGCTTATCCCAGAGAAAGTGGTCTGAGAGAGAACACAACACCAAACTGCCTTTATGACTTAGTCTCCAAGTCACACATTATCACTTCTGCTTCTTTCTATTCTTTAGAAGCTGGCCACTAAGTCCAGCCCAAATTTAATGGAAGGGGTTAAACAAGTAGGTGAATGCTGAGAGGGAAGTTCATTGGGAGCCATTTTGAAGGCTGGCTACCACAAGTAAGATATCATCTTCTACTCCATTTAACACACTGTCATAAGGTAACACAAATATAAAACTCTACTTTTGTCTTCTATTTACAGAATGCACTAAAGAAAAAAAGAAAGAGAAAAAATAAAATTAATAAATTTTAATTAGTATACATAGTTATATACTATATTAAATATTAAATAGAATATAGGACCTTTTCATATTAAAATTTACATAAAATATCTTAATATTAATTAATAGTATTAAATTGATACAATTATATATTAACATAAATTTAATTAGCACTTAAAGTATATAGTGTAAATCTATTCATTGTTAACTGGGTACAAATGATAAAAAGGTTATCAATGATGGGATAACATAGAAGGTGAAAATTAAATTGAGCATTGGAAAATGAGTAAGGTTAGGATGGTAAAGCAAAGCAAATAAATGGAGGGTGGAAAGTAAAGGAAGTTCTAGGCCAATGTAGCAACAACATAAGCAAAATTAGTGATATATGAAAGATTGTGGCTTCTTTTTAGAACTGAAAGTTGTTCAATTTTGTTGGAACACATGGCAGAAGAATTCTCTGAATGGAGCAAGCAAATAGTTGGAAATATAGGCAGGGAACCAATCATGGAATATATTTTAACGTGTTATCTTATTTAAAGGAAAATATTTGAAAGATTTAAAGGTGAGGAGAGTGAAAGGCAGGATGAATAAATATAAAACTAGAGGCGAAGAGATGAGTGTGTTAATCGTCCACTTGATAGATGATAAAACTTTGGACAAATGTATAGCACTGAGTATTAAAATTAGAAGACAAATGCAATAAATGTTACAAAGGAGACTTACACTTCTGGTTATGGTGGTGGAGCTTATGTCAGTCAAATCTTCCTTCTCAGAACAGTTATTAAACCTCAAAGTGTGTATACATTTTTGGGACATCTTGTAGTTCTATAGGTTTTGACACTAGAAGATATTGAAAATTCTAATGCTAATAGCATGGCAATAAAATATGTTGATCTGCATTTTCAAACCTACAAAGAAAACATAAAGTTCTACTTTTAAAACATGGCAAAAATTGCCATCAACTTTACTTAGATATAAGTTGCATACAATACATTTCATGATCTTTACCTGTAAAATTCAATAAGCTTGACAAATAAATACAGTTATATAACCACCATCAAATGACAATACAGAAGAGGATTTGAAAAATATTGTTGTAAAGGTAATACATACTCTAAGCTCTGGAGGTCATAAAGCAAAATCAAGGAGATTTTGTAGGTACTTATAAAAGTACAAGACAGAAAACAATTTTCCAAAAATTTTAATAAATTCAAGTTATAATGATAGTGGCAAACAATATCTTTGTCTTCTTCTAATGAGAAGAATGAAAATCTTTTTGAGGAAAAACATTTCACTTAATTGGCTTTTAAAATTGTTAATCTCTTTTATCAAAACAATTGCAAACATTTATGTGTTTATAACAGTCTCTAATGGGATTTCATGTATTTCACCTTTGACAATATCTTTTTCATAGATTAGCACTGCACATACAGTTATCAATACATTAGCAAATGCTTTGAGCACATTTATCACTTTGAAAGCACTTGTAGGACTGCATTAGATTTTTTTCTTTATATTTTCTTTCTTGTCATATCATTACATTGCAGATGAATTGCTTCCAAATGAAAGATAGGTGAACTTTCTACAATTGCACAGTGCTGGGGTCCAGCCCCAGCGTGTCCAGGGGTTCCCCAAGGTGTGGACGGAGTCGGCGGAGAATGAATGACACGAAGGCAGCGTTTAGGTGATCATCATGGCCAGGTTCCTCTTAGCCAGGTACCTCCCTTTATTGTCATCTAACATCTGTATATATACTATTTGGTTCCAATCCTATCCATTCTATACAAAAGGCCAGGGGGCTTCCCATCTCCATTCAAAGGTTACTCTATTGTTCCACTAAGCTACAAGGAAGTAACTGAAGGAGGTCACTCCAAGCAAAGATCAAAGCGACCAACCACCCCTCTGACTCTCAGTTAAAGGGTTTACTGATAAAAAATCCTCACCTGGGGGAACAACCTTTCTCAGGAAGCATTAAGAAGGGGAGCAAACATATTAAGAACAGTATGCCATATACGCCAGGTCCCTTGAAACATCCCTGCAGTGACTGCCTCAAGCAGCCAGGGTGGATTGGCTTCCAGCAGCACAGTTAAATGGATTTTGAAATATGGAAATTTCCTTTGTACTTGCATAAAAGTACACCAAAATAGTAAAATTGTAGCTTGAATTCAGAAAATGTATCTTTTACAAATTGGTGTGGCAAAGAAATAAGGTCTTATTTCTTGATTTGATATCTGACAGCATGGGCAGTATTTAAAACAATCCGACTTTACTTGGAATACAAACAAAATCAGTTGTTATTGAGATGACTTTCTCCCAGTATAAGTTTTGTACATGGGCATTGTTTTGCTTGGTAATTTTAGGTTGATTCATTAAGAGACATTATAAAGAATTCAATAAAAGCTAATCTCCAAAGTTAAGTGTGTTTTTCAAATGTTTTCTAAAAATTGTGATTTTTTTTAGCTCAGGTATTTTTTGCTAGCCCATGGAATCTCTCAGTGGTAAGACATGTTAGTATACCACAAAACTAATAATGCTTAATTCCAATAGCAAATGAAGTTCATTTTTTACACTATTGGTCTAATAACACAATAGATTTAAATATTATCATCAAAGTTCCTGCTGATGAATGATACAGATAACCTTACATTTTCACAAGCTTTGGTATTTTTGTCCAAACATGCCTTTTTCTGCTGTATACATATTTTTATAACCATCTATTGTAATGCAATTTGGAATAGCCCATGTCAGGTTGTGCTGACTTGTGTTTTCTCAATTCTTTGAAATGAATCCCCCTGTTATTGTTCAATGCAGACCATTGATAGAGGATAATTCTTTAATTTCTTCAAACTCAACAATAGTTCCTTTAATAAACAACTGAGAAGGATATCCCCTCTCCCACCCACCCCAAGGATATATCAGGTACATGGGTTCACACCTTATTTAGATTCACTACACACTCCTTTAGTCTTCCTAGAACCACTGATAGAAATGCAATTGAAACTAACCACAAAAAAACACACACAATTAGGATAATGCAGAATGCATAGTGATTCTTCCTTTGCTGTTTGATGCAGCTCTGGCTGACAGTACACCTGGCCTAGCTGAGCCAACCCACAGATTTCAGGCCACCCATAACTTCTGGCCACCCATAACTTCCTATGTTAAATGCTGAGGTTTGGGGGACTTCTACAATTATTATTAAGTATGTAACCAATTAGAGGGAAATTAATGAAATGAACCACATAGTTGAATAAAAGCAGAAAACCTTATGATCACTTAAATACATGCAGAAAATGTAAATTATAACATTTAATCTTTGTTCATGACAAAACTCAGCAACTTGTCTTCAAACTGATGGTGTCTTTACACAAAGCTAACCTCATACTCAGTGATGACAGAATAAAAAAAAATACAGCAACTATATTTGTTTAGTTCTGATTTTCATAAAACCGAGATAATACTGAATAATGGTATTTTTAATAATGTGGTCATATCATCCTAGGACACAATATTTTTTAATAAAGAAATAAAACTAACACTTAAGCAACATTCTATAAACAGAAATAAGATATGAGACATTCATTGAAAAATTCTTACTTTCCATACAGTAGGAATCTTTTTGTAAGATACTGAGCCACCATGTAATAATAATGAGATTTATAAAATAACTAGGATTATGTTCTTCAAATTTATCCCCCTTTCATTCATGCAATTCTTTTCTCAGAATCCAGTTAGGAAAAGCAATCATCAAATGTTCTTGAAAATTTGCATAGCTCCTAATTATTCACTATAAAACCATGACCTTTTGCAATTTTTAGTGTCATTTCAGATCAACTGATTATTTTCCAGAAGTCGTATCTGTTAAATTAGCCATGATCGAATGAATTTATTAAATGTAATTTAACTCTGTAAAAATTTCACAGTGAAGACCCACTTGTTAGAGAAAAACAAGATATTCAAGGTAAGAGACAGTTATTTTCTTTTTAAATATATTTTTGTTGATTTCAGAGAGGAAGGGAGAGGGAGAGAGAGAAAGATTGATGATGAGAGAGAATGATTGATTGACTGCCTTCTGCATGCCCCCCACTGGGGATCAAATCTGCTACCTGGGCATGTGTCCTTGACCAGAATCGAACCCATGACCCTCCAGTCCGCAGAGTGATGCTCTATCCACTAAGCCAAATCACCTGGGGCAGAGACAGTTTTTTCCTAACACCTTAGGAATCCTTTCACCTTCAAGGACACAGAAAAGCTATTTCTCAGTCTATAGGAATATTTTTCTTTTTAAAAATATGTTAACCTATACCTATCTACACTAATAAAAGAGAAACATGGTAATTGGTGTACGACCGCTACCCTTTTCATTGGCTAATCAGTGAGTATATGCAAATTAACTGTCAGCCAAGATGGCGGCCGGCAGCCAGGCAGCTGGAAGCGAACATGAGGCTTGCTTGCTGCGGACTCCAATGTTCCCCGCCTGCCTTGCCGGCCTCTGAGCCGGCAGTTTGAAACATTCTAACAAATATAGAAGCTAAACAAACGGGCCGGGATCTCAGAGCTGAAGTTATACATTGTTTCGATTATAGAACGCAAACAAACCAGCGGAAGCCTCAGAGCTAGAGCCAGAGCTAAAGCTGGCCCAGAATAAAAAAAAAAAAAAAGAAAAAAAGGAGCAGTTGGGAGCTTCAGTTAATCACCAGCCTTAAGGCAGCCCTCAGCCCCTCACCCATACTGGCCAGGCACCCCAGTGGGGACCCCCACCCTGAAGGGTGTGTGACCAGCTGCAAACAGCCATCATCCCCTCATCCAGGCTGGCCAGGCACCCCAGTGGGGACCCCCACCCTGATCCAGGACGCCCTTCAGGGCAAACCAGCCGGCCCCCACCCATGCACCAGGCCTCTATCCTATATAGTAAAAGGGTAATATGCCTCCCAGCACCGGGATCAGCGGAGCCGCGAGGCCTCCTGGCACAGGATCAGCGTGACAGGGGGCAGCGCCCAAACCCCCTGATCTCCCTGCGGCTCCGTGTGTGACAGGGGGTGGAGCCACAACCTCCCTATACGCCCTGCTCTGTTCGTAACAGGGGAAGGCACCCCAACCCCCTGATCACCCTGCGGCTTTGTGTGTGACAGGGTGCAGCACACCAACCCCCTGATCGGCCCTGCTCTGTGTGTGACAGGGTGCGGTGCCCCAACCCCCCACTCCCCACAGGCCCTGCTCTGTGTGTGACAGGGTAGAGCCATAACCTCTCCATCGGCCCTGCCCTGAGTGTGACAGTGGCAGCGCCCCAACCCCCTGATTGGCCCTGCTCTGTGGGTGATAGAGGGTGGCGCCCCAACCCCCCTCCACGGGCCTTGCTCTGTGTGTGACAGGGTAGAGCCATAACCTCGCCATTGGCCCTGCCCTGAGTGTGACAGGGTGCAGCACCCCAACCCCCTGTTCCGCCCTGCTCTGTATGTGACAGGGGGCGGTGCTCCAGCTCCCCTATCGGTGCTACTCTGTGAGTGACAGGGGAGAGCTCCCCAACCCCCTTATCGACCCTGCTGTGTGTGTGACAGGGTACGGAGCCCCAACCCCCCTGATGGGCCCTGCTCTGTGAGTGACAGGGGGCAGAGCCCCAACCCCGATTGGCCCTGCTCTGTGCGTGACAGGGGGTGGCGCTGCAACCTCCCCATCGACCCTGCCTTGAGTGTGACAGGGGGCGGTGCCCCAACCCCCCAATCGGCCCTACCCTGAGCGTGACTGAGGGTGGCATCGCAACCTCCCAATCTGCCCTGCTCTGTGCATGACGGGGCAGCGCCCCATCTCCCCAATCGGCCCTGCTCTGAGATTGACCAGGGGCTGCACCTAGGGATTGGGCCTGCCCTCTGCCACCCGGGAGCAGGCCTAAGCCAGCAGGTCGTTATCTTCTGAGGGGTCCCAGACTGCGCGAGGGCACAGGCCGGGCTGGGGGACCCCCCACCCCTCACCCCCCCAGTGCACAAATTTTTGTGCAGCGGGCCTCTAGTTTTCTATAATATAATATAAAAAGTGAAGATTGATCCTAATATTTACCAAAGGATTTAAACCTATTATTTAAATCATTAAGCCAATGTTAAAGTGTTCCTAGACAGTCAATTTATGGAATGGTACACATTTATTTTAAATATCGAGATGTGAAAGTACCTCATGGCCTGTGTTAATGTAATGTTGGTAAGGAGCAAAGAAGAACATGGATAAACATTTATTTTTTTTGTTGGAAATATTTGATTAATAAATTACACAAACAGATCTCATAAGATATAGTAATATTTTAAAAATCAAGTTTATATTTCATTCAATTAAAAGTACATATTTAGACAATGACCATGTTTTTAATAACTGTGAGTATAAATTTAAATAGCTAGTTCCTGCTTCCCATATGAAGTCATTTAATACCTTAAGGATTTAAGCATCTCAGCAATATGATGTAATTTTTAAAGAAAAACACTTTTGGTACACACACACACACACACACACACACACATTTGCAATCTCTTACACTGAAGAGAAAGGAAGCCAGGAGAAGGACAACCAACAGACTCCTTAAAATGAACAAAAATATAGCCATTTGAGAATTTCAAGTTTCTCTTATTGCCTACATCCTATATAATAAAAGAGAAACATGCAAATTAACTGTACCTCCACTATGCTCAAGCCACACCCACAAGCCACGCCCACCAGCCAACCAGGAGCAAGTATGCAAGTTAACTCAACTAAGATGGCGGCAGCCAAGGAGGTGGAGCGAGCAGGAGGCTTGCGTTGCCACTGGCAATGGAGGAAGCCAAGCTTCCCTCCTGCCCTGGCCGGCCCTTGTCTCCGCTCAAGCCTCCAAATTTCAATTATAGAAGATAAATAAATCTCAGAAAAAATAAAAGAAAAAAAGGAGTGGCTGAAAGCTTGGGACACTGTGGGTATGTGCAGCCTGAAAACAGCCCTCAGCCCCTCACCCAGGCTGGCCAGGCACCCCAGCAGGACCCCCACCCTGATCCGGGACACCCTTCAGGGCAAACCAGCCGGCCCCCACCTGTGCACCAGGCCTCTATCTTATATAGTAAAAGGGTAATATGAAAATTGACCCTAACAGCAGAAAGACTGGGAATGACTGGTCACTATGACACACACTGACCACCAGGGGGCAGACGCTCAATGCAGGAGCTTCCCCCTGGTGGTCAGTGTGCTCCCACAGGGGGAGCTCTGCTCAGCCACAAGCCAGGCTGATGGCTGCCAGTACAGCGGTGGTGGTGGGAGCCTCTCTAGCCTTCTCAGGAGCACTAAGGATGTCAGACTGCAGCTTAGGCTTGCTCCCTGCTGGCAAGTGGACATCCCCCGAGGGCTCCCGGGTTGCCAGAGGGATGTCTGACTGCCAGCTTAGGCCCTATCTCCCTGGAGAGGGGGCTTAAGCCAGCAGATGGACATCCCCTTACGGGTCCTAGACTGCGAGAGGGCACAGGCAGGGCTGAGGGACCCCCTTGAGTGCACAATTTTTTGTGCACCAGACCTCTAGTGGTTATATAAAATTTCTGAGCTTTAAAAGTATTTCTAATGAATGAAAAACCATTATTTTCTAAATATTTAATGTTTTGACATTTCTCAACTCTTTCATTCTCAGATAAAAAGGTCAAGTCCTAAAGAGCTTAAAAAATGAGAGGAGAAAATGTGACTTGAAACTACATCAGCTCGACACAGGGTAGCAGATGCTAAGTGTAAAAGGAAAGGCCTATTTTCTGAATTCCTTTACCACCAGCATTTTTCATTTTGCTTCTACTTATAGACATCCTCGATTTTTAAAATCTGTAACACTTACTAAATATATCTAAAGAATCTTTACTGGCATTATTTAAACTTAACAACACTTATGAGAATCAAATCATTTTTCATTTTGCCAATGAGTAAAGTTATTTCTTTTTCCAAATAAACTGTATGACTATTGGTATTCACAGCTATAACATTTGGTGCACTTTATTAAAAGTATGCATTTTTCAAAAGTAATTTTAAATCTATCATTTGTTTACCTGCTGAATCAACTTTAACATAAAGTAAATTTCTTATGCACACACTTAAAAGGCAAGTGTATTAAACAGCTCTCATGTACCTTTAAAATTTAATTTATATGCACACTAGAGGCCCAGTGCACAAAAATCATGCACAGGTAGGATCCCTAGGCCTGACCACTGACCATAGCTGATCAGGTTCCCCACCTCCTGGCCTCCCCGCCTCCTCCTTCCTTTGCTCCCTCAGTGCCCTGCTGCCATTGCTGGTTGCCTAACATGTTCCATGCCGCCCCCTGGTGGTCAGCGGATGTCATAGTGAGTGATCAAACTCCTGGTCTCCCCATGGAACTCCTGAGGGGACAATTTGCATATTAGCCTTTTATTATATGGGATGGTTAGATCTAGAAGTTTTATTTTTAATATAATCAATGGGTGATGAACAACAACTGATATTGTATGTGGAGATTGGAAACAAGAGAGGTAGATTAATATGCCATGTTATTAAAATATATTAAAATTAAAATAACTGAAAATATAGTACACAAGTTGAGCTTTTCATGGTGTGAGATCCCTAATCAGAGTACATCAAATGTTCAAGGCCAATCTGAGCAAGGACATGGCAATCTTACTGTATGCACTGCACAGGCTTGCCTTTCTGTAACCCAAATACTGATGTCACTATTTGGCAAGAAGCCTCTTTTGTCTTATGTTTACAAGGGCTCCTGTGTTTGCTACTGTATTAGCAAGGGCTACTTTGTAAGGCTACGTTGAAGAACTGTTTTGTCTGATGGCTCCTTGTTAGCAATGGCTACCTGGCCTGCAATAAAGACTCTGCTATCGGCCTATGACTTCTCATGTTTCTCTGTCCATTACCCAGCATCCATGAAGGTCCAGTTCCTGGCAGAGGACCTATGGACCCCACAGTTGGCATAGTTGAACAAGATCAAGGAGTAAGTGCTATGACACATGGGAAGATATTGCTCAGAATAAAGGAAGACATAACATACTTTTGAGAGAGGCAAGTTTTGACCCATAATGCAAAGGAGGAAAAAAATAATTTGTAGATAAAAGCATTTCCTGTGACACTGAAACTTAAACCTGCTTTGAATCTCCTTATTATAGCTCTAAAATCAACATATTGCTCCTAGAAAAGCCTTTATTTAACAAATAATGAAAACTAATATAGAATAATTTTATTATAATTTTATAAATCAAAGAATACTTAATTGGATTTAATGAAGGGCTCAGAGAGACCAAATTAAACTGGAATAGTTTTTAAATAAAAAGATATCAAAATTTACCAATAAGTGTAACTTCGCTTATTTATTAGCTTGGTGATTTATTGTTATCCACTTACTATTAAGAGGAATGTAGACTCTAGAACAAGATAGCTCTTATAGAAAATAAAGCTAAATATTTTTGCTCATCTGAGTAACACAGATGTTACTAAAATAATAATTTATTTTTTTAATCCTAGAAAGAATAGTATAGGCAAGGATTTGATACGAGAAGAAATTCTTCTGGAATGGGATGAACTTGAATTTCTTCATTGCAGAAAATGCATGTGGTGGTTTTCAAAGAAAATGGTTGGATGGTTAAATAGATAAAGGGAGACACTTGAGTGATATGGCATGAATAAAAACCTTTGAAAGAAGTAATTGAAAGGAGGTTGATAACATCAGAACCTCAACTTTGTAAATAAATGGGTGATGCTCAGGTCACAATTTCTAAACAAGGTGATTCTGATGCTAGGTATGGTATTTCTTCAGTAACGTTTCCTTTCTAAAAGATTTGCTTTCCTTCTACCAGTTTTGTCATTTTAATTCTTTGTGGCTAAACTTTCCCCAAAATTGCTTTGACATCCTGTAAAAGATAAGTCCATATTCTGTAATCTTCAGGCTCTGTGTGTGTGTGGTCGGGGGGGGGGGGGGGGGGGGGGGGGGGAGGAAGGGGTAAGAGGGGGCGTGCCATCATAAACTGGACAAATAGAAAGCATTCTTAAAACTTGTTTTCAGTTCTCTAATCTGTTTAAATAAATTAACATATTTTATTTTGTTTCTTGTTTTTTTACCCACATACTTATTTGTTGTAATTTAAAAAAAAAAAAAAAAAAAGCTTATAATTTGATCATTTCCTGAAATGGCTTACTGGTTTATAAACCTAAAATGAACTTTATGAAGAGACCAGGCCTTTGTTATCAATGTAGTAAGACTTCGTAGCATCACTCCAAAGAGTTTTAGAAAGTACCTGTGTGCTAGAGAGTTATTTTATTGAAAATAAAATTTTTAAATGTAAATAATACACCATTAGGTTGACACTCTACAATTAAGAGCATTGGCCATTAAATAAAGTCATTAAGAATTATGCTTAATTTAAATCACACAGACTAGTATTTGAATTCTGGTTCTATCAATGAAAACTGATTTTTGAGCATTTCACTTCTCTGGAACTAATCTTTTCCTATCTGTAAAATAAAAGGTTATTAACACATCTTCCTGGAATTGTGGACAAGTTTAAGATTGTCCTAAAGGGCTCCTAATTCCTATGCAAAATATCACAATAACAACACTGTTTAGAATTCTAGAACAATTCTGTAGCATGAAAGGTTTTCCATGAATATTCTAAAAGACTTAGGAAATATGTTGATAATTCAGAAGTTCCCTGGGATAAACACTAGGATCAGGAAAAAGGGTAGAGTTATTGCTTAAGTCCTCACATTAGTATCTCATAATTTCAGCTCTGCAGTTCTAAAGCATCTTGTAATTAATCTTCTTTCTCTCTCCTTTTTTTTAATTTAATTTTTTTATTGTTGACACTATTACAGATGTCCCCTTTTTCCCCTCTTTACCCACTTCCACCCAGCCCTCACCTTCCCCTCCCTTGGCCTACACCCCTCTGTTGTCAATGCACATGGGATATGCATATATGTTCTTTGGCTAATCCGTTCACCTTCTTTCATTCAGTCCTCCCCCACTACCTCCCCTCTGTCATTTGTCAATCTGTTCCATGTATCCATGCTTCCGGTTCTATTTTGCTTGTCAGTTTATTTTTTCATTAGCTTCCACATGTTAGTGAGATCATATGGTATTTGTCTTTCTCTGACTGGCTTATTTCTCTGAGCATAATATTCTCCAGGTCTTTTCTTATATTGTAACCTCTTTATGGCTCAACGTGGAACAAAAATGCAAAAAAAAAAAAAAAAAATCAGAAAAGAGAGGTAGTTCTCTACAATTTTTACTTTTTCTACTTCAGAATTTTTCCCAGAACTGCTCTGACAGTAAGAATATAAAGAGTGAATAATTAACTTCACGTATGTCACTGTAAGATAGAGTGTAAATCCAAGAGCTTTGGAATCAGGGAGAACTGTGTTCATTTATTTTCTAGTTGTATAGCCTGTACTAAGTTGCTGTATTTTTCAAGCTTCAATTTCTACATCTGAAATACCATAAGTGTCTCTGTGATTCATAAAATGCCCCTAACATCTAAAGGGTACTTAGCACTTGAAAATCTACTAATACACAGAAATGAAGGATCTATCAGAATCAAAATTATAGAAAGAATTATGAAAATATGAGCACTGAGATTTCCCATAAGACACATGTTTAGATGTCAGTATGGATGAGATATTCAGATAGTGATATTAACTTATTAGGCAAATCCTAAAATATTCTCAATTATACACACTAGTTTATGTAGTCACAAATCGTATTTTACTATGATGACTTTTAAGAAAATATATAGTGCCTGGTCAGTGGTAGAGAGTCAACCTATGAATCAGGAAGTCACGGTTCAATTCTCAGTCAGGGAACATGCCCAAGTTGCAGTCTCAATTTCCAGCGTGGGGCATGCAGGAGGCAGCTGATCTATGATTCTCTCTCATCATTGATGTTTCTATCTCTCTATCCTTCTCCCTTCTTTTCTGAAATCAATAAAAATTATTTAAAAAAATAAGAAAATGTATATTAATGAAATATATTTATAAACACTATTTTAAAAAAGTTGTTCAGCCCTAACCAGTTTGGCTCAGTGGATAGAGCATCAGTTTGTGGACTAAAGGGACCTTGGTTCGATTCTGGCCAAGGACATGTACCTTGGTTGCCGGCTCGATCCCCAGGAGGGTGCATGCAGGAGGCAGTTGCTCAATGTTTCAAATTATCCCTCTCCCTTCATCTTTGTAAAAAATCAATAAAATATATTAAAAATAAGTAAATTAAATTAAAATAAATAAAAAGTTGTTCAAAGTCATATTTTAGTTATATAAGATAATATTTAATAGAATTTATATAAAATCTATGTATTCATGAGGTTATAAAATATATTTTTTTACTTCTATATTTGTCTTTCTAAATACTCCTGTAGATGGGAATTTGAATATAACAAACACTGACATTTGCTCATTTGTTTTTGTTTTCAGTAAGTATTCATGATCCTCAGCAGCAATAGGCTGTAGACATCTTTACCTGAGTAAGCATTCGTATGTTTAGTGTAGGAGCTTATATGTAAAATTATTAATCAAATGTGAGGCATGAGCACAAATTAAAACAATATTTGTAAGACTATGTTTTATAATAGAGATTGCATTGCAAACATGGATATTACAATTATCATGAATTTAATAGAGAACATAATTATTTCATGATAGTCTGATTCTTTCTGAGTCTTACATGCATATAAGGGAGGGAAGAAATCAACTGGAGTGCTGGTACTTTGACTAAGAAAGTGCAAAAATAGGACAAGCAAGACTTGGGTTCCAGTAATAAGAAACAAGGTATTTTGTGACTATCCCGAACTGCAGATAATGCCACTCTGAAAACTGATGATAGATCCATGAGATTTCATTGTAATTCCCTGTCAGTCTCATAGTAGAATGAAGGCCTGTAAAATGGAACTGTTACCCTCCACTATTATTATTAGATAAGTTTTTAATGAATATAACACTTATCTCAGGATGTGGAAGCAACTAGTAGTCCTGTTGTTTTGTGTGTGTGTGTGTGTGTGTTTTTTTAATATGTATAAATTACAGTAATTACCCTGTTTTAGCCACCTGAAGAAGTCATAGCATGAACAATTCACTTTGTTACTTTTCTTTTTTAATTCCTGCTAGGCACAAAAAGACAATAGATGTGGAAATAAGAATGCAATCTACTCACAGAACATATAGCTAATGCAAAGCAGAAGACTGGATCATGAAAATGATTAACAATAAGAAATTATATAATGAAAAGAGGGTGAAGTTGATTCTTTACCAATATAATTAAAACCCTGAATTCCTGAGAGATTCATATTAACTGGCACAGATACTAATGTCTTTAAATCTTCAATTAGTGGGTTTGTATCACACTCCCTAAAGAGTTCCTTATAGAATTCCAAGTATTATTCTTAACCTTCCTTTTTTTGTTGTTGAAATGGTGATTTATTTCCACCTGGTATGGCAGACTTATATGGGAGATGATACACATAATGAGTTCAGGTTTGTGGTATTTCATTAGCTGATGTTGATGTTAATAACTAACTCTTGCTGCCAGCTGCTTTGTAAAAAATCTAGTTTGTCCATTTACCTTTTTCCAATGAGATACACACATGGTAGGATCAAGAAGCATTATCTGGTTACTAATTAGACTCTAGCACAAGCCACATTTGCAATGATTAATGCACTCTTAACAAAAGGAAAAAAAAGAGTCATCCTGTGTATGAAAGAGATTTGGTTAATTAATCTTTTTCATTTAATGGAGAAAATTGTTTACTGCAAATTTTACTTTTCTAACAAATATAGATGAATTATCCTAGATGCCAGTCAGCATAATTTCAAATTATGGTCTCCCTGTGATTCAGTATTGAATCATTTGACCTAATATTTTCTTAATATGTTGGCTTCTTTATGCTCAGTTGTCACAGATAGCTGGAGCCTTATCATATGTCACTTATATAATTAAAAATTCACATAAGTACTACTTCTTGTAACTAGTAATTTACACTTTAAAAAAACATAGCTAGTTTGTTCATACAGAATTAAAAAATCTAAAATGGCATAACTGTGAATCTAAGACAAAGATAGTGAATGTTGATGTTGAATATGAAAACAATCATGATCAATACCATTAGAGTGAAGTAGTAATTCTTTATAACATTTCATTCATTATAATTAGTTTCTGATTCAATTAATTCTGTATGTTGCAACATGAATGATATTATACTGATGTAAAGATTAATTGAAACTATTCATGAAAAGGAAACTTTGTATGAGTTATAATTAATGCATGATTTGTAAGGGATTTCTTTAACTGGATAATAACACATACCATTTTAATGATATATTCTTTCAAATGATATACACCCTGGCACTAAGTAGTATTTCCTGAATTACTTTCTTCATGTAGAAAGTTGTTTTTAAAAGAGATGGCACCTTTTATTGGATCATGAATATTTTCAAAATGTGTTTAAGATATATTGCTTCAGTAGAAAACAATAATATAAATTAACAAAATAATGACATCATTTGAAGAGATAGTCTCTGATTATACTATGCATTTAGCGCTGTTGATGTAACTCCTTTATAATATGACAAAGAACTTTTTCCCCCAAAATTATAAATCCTAATGCTGGTAAACTCACTTTTTATTAGTAATATTCCTCCTAAATATTTTTATTGTATCTGTATACATTACCTTATATAATTTTATCTAATTAAAGAGCCTGAGTTACTTTGAAAGGCATGTCTAAAGTTAAAGAGTAAGTTGTACAAACTTAGAATTACATACTTTATATTTGGTATATAATTTGAGTAACTTTGTTGCTTTGCTCATTTTTTCATTTATTCATTTGGTATCCCTTCAGCCTTTATTGGACAATTACATTATCTCATGTGCATTTAATCACTAGATTCAGAATAGAAAGGACATAAAAGAATTTTACACAGAATTCACTTGCTAGTTCAGCATATTATGCTGGTAAATGTTATGTGTCAACTTGACTGGGCCATGGGGTGCTCAGCTATTTGATCAGACATTCAGACATTATTCTGAGTATTTATGTGAGACTGTTTCATAAAAAAATTAATATTTATCATTCAGTAGACTGAATAAGTTATATTGTCCTTCCTGATGTGGGTTGGCCTCATCCAATTAGTAAAAGGCTTAACTAGAGCAAACTGTCTAACCCTCCCTCAAGAATTCTTCTGGCCTAATGGCATCCTCCCACTGAGACGTTCTGGTTTTGTTTTTTTTCCAGTCTTTAGACTTGAACTGAAACATTAGTTCTTCCTGGATCTGCTGGCCTTTAACCTAGAGCTATACCATTGGATCCCTGTTCTCTAGCTTACTAATTCACCCTGTAGATCTCAGGACTAGTCAGCCTCCATAATTGTGTGAGCCAAATCCTTATAATAAAGCCTCTCTCTCTCTCTCTCTCCATCCTATTGGTTTTGTTTGTCTGGAGAACCCTAACTGGTACACATACACTGTTTAAAATATTTAAAATTAGGTTAAACAGATACTACTAACAGTTTAACAGATAGCTAAACAAATAGTGATGAACTAGATAACAGATGTCCGGTCCCATGTCATCTGCTTATGGGTATATAGAGGTTAAATTCAAATAGACAGAATGGCATGTTCAAAGAGTTGGAAGTTGGAAGAATATGATTTCAGTAAACTCTAAGAAACTCTGTTTAACTGAAGCAAGGAGGACATGTGAGGAAGTAGGGAAAGATGAAGCTCAAATTCCCCATGTTCATATTAGTCAACTGCTCCAAACATTAAGCTCATTGACCATTCTTCTTCAAGAAATTGTTAGGCGTTAATCAATCCTGTCATCCTATTTCAGTGTTTAGTGCACAGAAAAATAGCTCAATGAACCATGTGTCCATTGCCATCCTTATAATGTTTGAAAATTACTAGCTCATCTTCTTTCTAAATTATTTATATTTGATTTTAAATATATTTTCTGACAATGCTAACGTATGAACCCTTTTGTGATAAATTATACTACTGAAAAGAATGTCTTCATAAACTAAAATGGATTATCAGATAATATTCTATTTATTTCAAGTTATATTCTAGACAAGACAATTCTAATACAACTGGAAAAGCCAAACAAACAAACAGCAATACATTTGACCTGTAATTAAATTATACTGTAAATTTCCTTTCTTCTTGCCTCCCTGCCTTTTTCCCTTTCTTATTTTCTTCTTTGTTTTTTTTTATTCTTTATTTAATATATTTTTTCTTTTTGTATTTTAATTTTAATAGATAATATTTCACATGATTAAAAATTACAAATTATAAAAGCCTTTATATTGATAAATATCCTTCTATCTTTGTATCTTTGTATCAATTTGCTTATTCTTGATTACCAATTGTCCTGTATCTGAAACTTTAAAAATATCCCTTCCCCTGATCTTCACTGCCCTACTGTAATGTGGCTCTCCCAAAATATATAAGTACTTCTACATTTTTTTCAAATGAGAGCTATTTTTCTTTTAATTTGACTTATACCTTTTACGTATTTAACTTCAATATGATGCTTGATTTTTACTTTTATGTGGGCCTCATAAATGGTATGTGTGTGATTTCAGGGGTAAGAAAGAAAATTAATACTAGTTACCCAGTTTTAGCTGGTTCTTATTTATTAGTAAATCACTAGGAGCCCAGCGTGCAAAATCTCACTGCCCACCCACCCACCCGCTGCCCTGCCTTGACACCCGAACCTCTCCACACAGAAATTACATGAAACTATCTTTTCTTTTTTCTTTTATTAAATTGTTTACACCATTACAGATGTTCCTATTTTTTAATATATTTTATTGATTTTTTACAGAGAGGAAGGGAGAGAGATAGAGAGTCAGAAACATCGATGAGAGAGAAACATCAATCAGCTGCCTCCTGCACACCCCCCACTGGGGATGTGCCCGCAACCCAGGTACATGCCCTTGACCGGAATTGAACCCGGGACCCTTCAGTCCACAGGCCAATGCTCTATCCACTGAGCCAAACCGGTTTCGGCCAGATGTCCTATTTTCACCCCCTAGTCCCACCTCCACCCTGTCCCTGACCCGCCCCACCCCTCCTTACTTCTGGCCATCACCACACTGTTGTCTATGTCTATGGGTTATGCAAATATTTTCTTTAGTTAATCCCTTCAGCTTCTTTCATCCAGCCTCCTCTCTCCCATTTCAGGCAGCTGTCAGTCTGCTCCTTATATCCATTCCTCTGTTTCTATTTTCTTTGTTAGTTTATTTTATTCATTAAACCCCACATATAAGAGCAGTGTGAGGAGGAGAGCAAAGCCCGCGCACTGCTGCATCCCCACGTCCTGCTCGGATGTCCTGCCACCATCACCAACATGCCCAAGAGAAAGGCTGAAGGGGATGCTAATGGAGATAAAGCCAAGGTGAAGGAGGAACCACAGAGAAGATCCGCCAGATTATCAGCTAAACCTGCTCCTCCAAAGCCGGAGCCCAAGCCTAAAAAGGTCCCTGCCAAGAAGGGAGAGAAGGTACCGAAAGGGAAAAAAGGGAAAGCTGATGCTGGCCAGAATGGGAATAGCCCTGCAGAACATGGAGATGCCCAAACAGACCAGTCACAGGAAGCTGAAGGTGCTGGAGAAGCCAGGTGAAGTGTGTACATTTTTGATAACTGTGTTCTGGTGACTATACAGTTTGAACTAGTATTTTTATCAAGTTTTATAAAAATACAGAATTTTGTTTTACTTTTTTTTAAGCTATGTTGTTTGCACACAGAACTCTTCACTTGTTTTTTGGGGGGAAGGATATATAGTACTAATAGAATGTCTCCAAAGCTGGACTGACATGGGGTGGGGTAGGGGAGAAACACCTTCCCCTTCTAGTTTTGAGAAACTTCCTCTTGGTTCCTGGGAGGAGGGATCGCTTGATATTGACACACATTAGCCACATTGACACAGATACCTCGTCGTGTGGGAAAACTAAAATTCATTTTTATGTCCTTTCTCCCGCTCTCCACTTTAAGCATAGACTTTGGCTCTCTTAAGCCCAGAGATCTATTGGGACCTGATCCCAAAAAATTGATTTCCAGTATGTTGGGCCATCTGGACTTTCTAGTGTCACCATTGAGATGGCACCCTCAAAAGAGCAGCAGTTCCTTTTAGATTGTGCATCTACGGATCGATATTCTCTGCCATTTTCAGTTCATTTCCTGAAAGCCAGGGTCGGCTTGTGAAAAGTTGTTAAACAACAGGCTTAATGTGAAATGTCAACCCTCACTCTAAACTTTCTCTGTTCAGAACATCAGACGAAGACCGCATTGGATTTTATAGGGGCTTTCTGATTTGGATAGTTCATTGAAGAAGGGAGTTTGAAAGTTGTATACTGTTAATGACTATCTGCCCATGTCCTGACTGAAATACCATGATTGTTTATGAAAAGTATCTTTAATAGAGCCAGATACAGTTTGGCTTGGAAAAAAAAACATTCCGCATATAAGCGAGATCATATTCTATCTGCCTTTCTCTGGCTTATTTAATTTAGCATAATAAATTTTAAGTCCATTCATGCTGTCCCAGAAGGTAAAAGTTCTTTTTTTTATAGTCATGTAATATTCCATTGTGTAAATGTACCACACCATTTTATCTACTCATCTACTAATAGGAACAGGGGCTTTTTCAAGATATTGGCTATTGTAAATAATGCTGCTATGAACTTAGGGGTACATATATTCTTTGGAATTGGTGTTTTCTTATTGACTTTCTGCCTGGAAGATTTATCCATTAATGTCAATGGGTGTTAAAATCCCCTACTATGACCTGTATTACTGTCAATCTCACCCTTTATATCCATCAAGATTTGTTTGACGTAGTTAGGTAGTTCGATATTGGGTGCATAAATGTTTACCAGAGTGATATCCTCTTGGTGAATTGCTCCTTTTATTATATGTACTGTCTTTCTCTGTCTCTTACTATGGACTTTGTTTTAAAGTCTATTTTGTCACATATAAGTATTGCCACCCCCAACTATTTTTTTAATTTCCCCTTGCATGAAATATCTTTTATCATCCTTTTAGTTTTAGTCAGTGTGTATCTTTCATTCTGAGGTGGGTCTCTTGTGTACAGCAAATATATGAGTCTTGCTTTCTTATCCATTCAGCTACATTGTGTCTTTTGATTAGGGCATTTAAGTCATTTACATTTACAGTTATTGTTTACAGGTATGTATTTATTGTCATTTTGTTCTTTTAAATCTGTTCCTGTATTTTAGTTGGTTTCTTTTATTTTGTTTTTTTTCTTGTTCTTCTACTTCTTAAAGCAGGCACTTTAACATTTTCTATAATACTGGTTTGGGGGTATCAAACTCCTATAGCTTTTTTCTTGTCTGGGAAGCTCTTTATTTCTCCTTCATTGCTTGTAGGTCATTGCTTTTGAATATTTCATGCCAATCTATTCTGGCCTAAAATATTTCTGTTGAGAAATCAGCTAACAGTATATGGAAGTTCTCTCATAGGTAATTAACTGCTTTTCTCATGCTGCTGTTAAAATTATCTCTTTGTTTTTAACCTTTGACACTTTCATTAAAATATGTCTTGGTGTGGACCTTTTTGGGTTCACCTTGTTTGGGACTCTGTGTACTTCCTGATCTTGTATGTCTTTTTTTCTTCATCATATTAGGGAACTGTTCAGTCATTATTTCTTCAAATTGGTTTTCAATCCCTTGCTGTCTCTTTCTTCTCATTCTGGTATCACTATGAAGCAGATATTGTTACACTTCATGTTTTCCCAAAGTTCCCTTAAACTATTCTCATTCCTTTAAAATCGTTTTTTCTTTTTGCTGCTCTGATTAGATGTTTTTTTCTACCTTGTCTTCCAAATTGCTGATTCAATGCTGTTTCTCATCCAACTTAGTTTTTATTCCTTCCAGTGTATTCTTGATGTCAGATATGGTATTCTTCATTTCTGAATGATTCTTTTTCATGGTTTCTATGTCCTTTTTCATGCTGTGGTAGTTATCACTAAATTTCTTGAGCATCATTATAATCATTACTTTGAACTATATGTCAGATAAATTGCTTGCCTGCGTTTCATTTAATACCTTCTCTGGAGATTTCTCATATTCTTTTATTTGGCCTGTTACTTTGTCTCCTGATGACTTAGGCTGTTTATTTGTGTTTGTTTCTATGTATAAGATAGATCTGCTATGATTCCCAGCCTTTGGGGGGGGGGGGGGGATTGGCCATATGTAGTAGGAGTCCTGTGGGACCCAGTGGTGCCATCTCCTTAATCTCCTAACCTAGGTGCTCTAGGAATGTTCTGTGTATGGGCTATGTGGGTCCTCCTGCTATAATTGAATCTTGATTGCTGTTGGCCCATTCAGTCCTCAGGCTGGCTGACTGTGAGGCTCAACCATGACAACAGCATGCAAGCTGCTGGGTAGGTGGTGACCAAATGAGAAAAATAAATAAATAAATAATAAACAAATATATAAAATAAAAATTCAAAGCAATTAAAAACAAAAGAAAGGGAAAAAATAAGAAATAGAAAATTTAAAAAAAGCAGAACATGCAAAGTTTAGTGCCTGCTGTCACCTCCCTTTTTGTATGCTGTTGGTGCAGTTTATAGAATCCTGCTCCAATGTCTGAATCTGGCCACGTGATGTGTTAGTTCTGGGCCTCTTGGGAAGGACTCCAGTGAAGGCCAATGTCAGATGCTGTCTGTACCTGACCCTCTGCAACCTGTTTGAAGCTACAAGCTATTCGTAGATTCTATGTGCCTTTCTTAGGCTTGGCTGTTATAGGAAGTTCCAAGCTGTGCTCCAAGGTTGGCTTTTACCAGCACAGAGCCCGGGGTGGTCAGCAAATGTCCCAAGTCACCCCAGGATCTGCCTCTACCTGTCTCTGCCTTTAGGCTGCCTGTTAGACGCAGTCACTAAAATTCATTTTTGAAGCAACACTTTAAAATCGATCATATAATTTGTGAAGGAAAATCACCAGAATATTTTATAACTTAAAAGAGAATTATTGGCTGGAAATAGTGTAATGGAAAATACAATGAAATAAGCAAGCAGATTGCTTAAAGCTATAATTCAGATGTTTTAGAATTGCACTGGAAGGTGAAACTCATATAACTAGAGAAGTTAAGTGATATTCTGTATTGCAGTTAAAATGAACAGATTATAGGTCTAAACCAAATAGATGCACTGACAATAACATTTTCAAATAACATTTTTCACAATACTACTTAAATGCATTCTTAATTGGCTTAGAGACTCATATTGACTTGTGTTTCTCTTTTTCATTTTCTTTTTCTCTTACTTGTCTACTTTTGTACTTATTATTAACTATGAAATTATAAAAGTAAATAATTTTATGATGTTATTGCCCTTTTAAAACTCTATATTAACTTTTATTCTAGTTCTGTAATTAGTTCCAAATTTTTCCTATCAGGTAAAATTTTTTAGGCATTCATTAATTATCCATATAATTAACATATAATGGAAAAGCAACCTTAAGCATTAGCTTAAAATATTAGCATGTATTTGTAAATTATAATCAGAGGCTAATTGAAAGTCATATAAATTTCTTCTTGTTACAGGTACCATTTTAGCAGCTGCAGAGTTATCATTCATCATTATGCTTATCTTTCATAAGCTTGACACCTTAGCATAAACTGGTAGTAACACTTACAAAACAATTTTATAAATATTTTAACAAAATCCAATAGGCATAAAATATTTTAGTGATAAAAATAATACATAAAATTACACTACAAATGTTTGACACAAAAATAAAAGCATTCAGAGAGAAATAACTTGGATTCCAAGCAGACTATGAATATTTGATCTTATAAATAAGTTAAAATTTAGCTTAGCAACATTATATACAAACTTGCAACATGAGGATTAAAGTATGTTCATAAGCTTTATTGAGGTATAATTTACAAATAAAATAATAAGATATTTATAGTGATAAGTTGATATACATATACATTGTGAATGTATTCCCCTAATTGAGTTAACACATCTATCACCTCATATATTAAACCTTTCTTTTTGGTGTGAGAACCTTTAAGTCCCACTCTCATCAAATTTCAAATACACAATACATTATTATCAAACATAGTCGCTAGGTTATGCATTTTCTTAGATCTTAATCATCTTATAACTGAAAGTGTATACCTTATCACCAACCTCTTCCTATTTTCCCTGTCCTATGAGTTTGATATTTTTTTTTAAGATTCCACAAATAAAGTGATACCATGCAGTATTCGTATTACTCTGTCTTGCTTATTTCACTTAGCTAATGCTCTGCAGCTTTATCCGTACTGTTGTAAATGAAATAATTTCTTTCTTTTTAAAGCTAAGTAATAGTTCTTGGGAAACCTACATACTCTTCTCCATAGTTGTACCAATTTACATTTACTCCAACAGTGTACAAGAGTTTTCTTTTCTTGAAATACTTACCAGCATTTGTTATCTCTTTTCTTCATGATAATAGACATCCTAATAGATGTGAGGTGATAACTCATTCTGGCTTTGATTTTGTATATTCCTGATGACTGGTAATGCTGAGCACCGTTTTATCTATATTTTTTGGCAATTTAAATATTTTCTTTAGAAAAATTTAAGTCCTTTGCCCATTTTATAGTTTTTTTGTTTGTTTATTTATTTGTTTATTTTTGCTTTTTTGTTTGCTTGGTTATTATCTTTTTCTTTTTTTTTTTTTGCTATTTATTTGTATGAGTTTCTTCTACATTTTGGATATTAACTCCTTATTGGATATGTGGTTCACAAATATTTTTTTCCCTTTCGTAGATTGCCTTTTCATTTTATTGATGATTTCCTTTGCTGTGCAGAAACTTGTTTTAGTTTTATTGGTCCCATTTGTCATTTTTACTTCTTTCATCTTTGCTTTTGATGTCATATCCAAAAAAATAATTGTCAGACCAAGGTCAAAAACCTTACCCACTATGTTTTCTTCTAGGATTTTGCAGGTTCAGTTCTTACGTTCACGTCTTTAATCAATTTTTAGTTACTTTTTGTGTATGGTGTAAGGGGTCCAATATCATCTATCTTTTCCCTGTGACTATCCAGTCTTCCCAATATCATTTATTGAAGAGACTATCCTTTCCCCATTGAATATCCTTGCCTTTTTTTTATCAAAAATCAAATATATATATATATATATATATATATATATATATATAGGTTTATTTCTGTTATCTCAATTCTGTCCCACTAATATATATATATATATATATATATATATATATATAATCTGTTTTTATACTAATACCATTCTGTTTTAATTGCTATAGCTTAGTAATATAGTTTAAAATCAGGATGTGTGATGAATTCAGCTTTGTTCTTCTTTATCAGCATTGCTTTAGCTATTTGATTATCTTTTGTGGTTTCATACACATTTTAGATTTTTTTCTGTTTCTGTAAAAAATGCCATTGGAATTTTAATAAGTATTGCATAAAATCAGTAGATCACTTTGGGTAGTATGGTCATATTATTATTAACTCTGCCAATGGATGAACAATAAATACATTTCCATATATTTGTGTCTTCTTCAATTTTTTTCATCAATATCTTATAGTTTTCAGTGTACAGATGTTTAACCTCCTTGGTTAAATTAATTACTAAGTATTTTATTCTTTTTCATGATGTTATAATTATATTGTTTTAATTTATTTCTTATAGTTCATTGTTAGTTATTAGAATAATAATTAATTTTATATATTGACTTGTATCTCAAAATTTTATTGAATATATTCATTAGTTCTAAGAGTATTTTGGTGGAGTCCTTAGGGTTTTCTATATATAAAATCAAGTCATCTGTCTATAGAGACAATTTTATTCCTTTCTTTTTGATTTGGCTATTTTAGGGTTTTCTATATATAAAATCAAGTCATCTGTCTATAGAGACAATTTTATTCCTTTCTTTTTGATTTGGCTATTTTTCATTTTTATTTTTTCCCTATTATGTACCTAAATGCTCTGGCTAGGACTTCCAGTACTATATTGAAAAACTGGAGAAAATGGGCATGCTTGTCTTGTTTCTGATCTTAGAGAAAAAAGAATTCAGCTTTTAACCAGGATGTTATCTGAAGGCTTGTTATATAGGGCCTTTATTATGTTGAGGGATACTCCCTCTATAACCAATTTGTTGAGCGTTTTTATCATGAATTAATGTTGAATTTTGTCAAATGCTTTTTCTGCATTTATTGAGCTGACCATATGATTTTATCCTTTGTTCAGTCGATGTGATATATATAGTATGTATTAATTCGCAATGCTGAATTATACTTGAAACCTGGGATAAATATAAATTGGTTATGATTTATAATTCTTTAAATGTACTGTTGAATTCAGTTTGTTATTATTTTGTTGAGGATTTTTTACATTTATGCTCATCAGGGATATTAGCTTGCAATTTTCTTTGCTTGTAGTGTCCTTGTCTAGCTCTGGCATCAGGCTAATATTGACTTCATAAAATGAGTTTAGAAGGTTCCTTCCTCTTTAATTTTTTGGAAGAGTTTGAAAAGCATTGGTATTAACTCTTTAAATATTCCATAGAGTTTACCAGTGCATTCCTGGACTTTTCTTTGTTGAGAGTTTGTTTTTTGTTTTACTAATCCTCACCTGAGGATATTTTTTCCATTGATATTTAGAGAGAGTGAAATGGAGGGAAGAGGAGAGAGAGAAAGAGAGAAAAAAAACCACATTAATATGAGAGAGACATATCGATCAGTTGCCTCCTGCACCTTCCCTGACTGGGACCAGGGATCAAACCTGCAACCCAGGTATGTGCCCTTGACTGGGAATCGAACCTGAGACCCTCTGTGTGTGGGCCAATGCTCTAACCACTAAACACACTGGCCATGGCCATTGAGAATTTTCTTATGAATAATTCACTCTCCCTATTAGTAATTGGTCTGTTCAGATTTTCTATTTCTTCACAATTCAGTCTTGGTAGATTGTATGTTTCTAAGAACTTATCCATTTCTTAAAGGCTGTCCAATTTGTTGGCATATAATTATTCATAGTAGTCTCTTGTGATCCTTTGTTGGTTTCTGTTCGTTAGATAAAACAGTTACCTTTCCCAGTCTTGACAAAGTGGTCTCTTGTAGGAGATTATTAATGTCAATCAGCTCAATCCAAGCTCCTTTGTAATTGGCCTAGCCTTCTTCTTGGTTCTTCGTGGCTCCCAGCAGTTGAGGGTGTTCCAAGATCTGTCAGTGTTCGAACAATCATAGTCATTATCTAGATTCAGACTGATGAGAAGCTGTACTCTCAGGCAGCAGCTGGGAAAGTATGTAGTTAAGCACCTTCCAGGGAGAAACTGGGGGATGGGCATTTTTGCCTGTTCCTTCTGTGCCGGTCCTGGTGTGTAGTCATGGGGGCAGGGGGCGTGCTCCTGCATCCATTTAAACACTGCTTCATTTTTCTATAGTCCAATGGGCCTTGGAGTGTGAATTCCTTGGCTATTAGAGTCAGGTAGTCTGGAGGTCCGGCCCTTGGGCAGCAGCCACAACTGGGGAACCACATGCATGTACAAGCTCCTTCCAGGGAGGTATTGGTGACTTAGTTTTAATGTTGGAGTGGAACAGTGGGAGAAGGTGAGGAAGTGTCTGTGGCTTCCCAGGTCTCCAGGGGAGAGCACAGCCAACTTCTAGCAGCTTATAAATATACAGTAAGCTCTTTCAAGGAAACACTGGAAAATGGGTGTTGGTCCTGCTCTCGGAGGACACTATAGCAGCTGCTCATGTGACCATGCCTTTTAAGGACTGCTTCTTTGTGCACTATCTATCTATATATATAAAAGCCTAAGCACCCATTACGACCGGTCAAGAGAACAACTGGTCGACCAGATGCTATGCTGTGCACTGACCACCAGGGGGCAGATGCTCAATGCAGGAGCTGCCCCCTGGTGGTCAGTGCATTCCCACAGCCAATCTCCCAAGGTCCCTCCCTCTGGCAGGCTGGCCCCTATCGCTAGCCAGGCCAAGGGACCCCACCATGCACAAATTCGTGCACTGGGCCTCTAGTAATCTTTTAAGTGTCATGAATGTAAGCCCCATTGGCTTTCAGAGCTAGTTGTTTTGAGAGCCCATCCCTTGGGTGAGAGTGTTAAAAGGGCACTAGAAGTGTGGTCTGAATCATTTGCTATTTATGGAGAAACTATAGTTTGGGGTTGCCTTCTGATTGTATAGTACTATAACAGGAGTGGGGTTTATGGCCGGAGTGTGTTTCAGCCTTTCCTACCTGCTTGGCTGTGAGCATTTTCTCATTTGCCTGGTGTGTTGAAGTTGCTCCGCCAGTTTCTGGATTTCTTTCACTGGGAATTTCTCCATGCGTAGCTATACATTTGGTGCATCCATGAGAGGGGGAAAGTTCAGGGGCCTCCTATGTCACCATATTGGTCAACTCCCTCTTTCAGTGATTGAAGTTTATTCAATGATAGACCTCCCCATATTGTCTTCTCTTCTGATCCCCTCTTCTTTCCCAGACATCTCTGTCTTCTATTTGTTCCCTTCCCATTCATATCCTCTTCCTCCAATGTTCATAAAGCTTTTAAATTCTTTTAGGAAAACCTGTTTTCTGTTTACTACACCTGAAGGAGACACCTTTTCTTGTTCATCTAGTTTCAGTGACTGGACTAGTGAATTAACATAATCACATCACCTTATTTAGTAGGAAAATCACTGGAGAATTTTCAAGACTGGAAAAGGTATAACTAAAGTGTTTTATGAGGTATCAAATGTGTTTTTATATATCAAATCTTTAAATCTTGCCCTGGCTGGGTGGTTCAGTTGTTGGAGCATCATCCTGTACACCAAAAGGTGGCAGGTTTAATTCCTGGTCACATCATATACCCAGGATGTGGGTTCAACCCCTGGTCAGGGGGTGTGCAAGAGGAAACTAACTGATGTTTCTATCTCACATTGATGTCTCTCTCTCTCCCCCTTCTCTCTCTAAAAAAATCAATAAAAACATCTTTAAATATTGTATATTCTTAGGGTCAATAGCAGATTTGGTAAAGCTCCATAGTTGTCATTTCTCTCTCTCTCTCTCCCTCAATATAGATATCAATATCGATATAGATAAAGATATATCTGCTGTTCATTTTGGATGATTTCTATCATTCTATCTTCAAGTTCATTGGGTTTTTTTCTATCCATTCAATTCTTTGTTTGTTTCCAGCATGTTTATTAGAGCTTATGAAAGCATTTTAATGGATGCTTTTAAATATTACAAATAATTGTAAAATCTCTGTCACCTCGGTGTTGGGTCTGGTGAATGTCTTTTTTCATTCAAGTGGTCATTTTTCCTAGTTTTTAATGTGATGGGTAACTTGATTAAACCTAGATATTGTAGGTCTTATATAAGTCTGGGTCTTATTTAAACCTTTGCATGTTTTTAAGTTGCTTTCTCAGACAACATTCCAGCCGGGGAAGCGGGGAGGAGGCTATGACTGCTGGGCGCATGGAGAAGTTCAGGTCTCCCACGCAGTCTCCACTGCGACTGGGTAGGGGAAGGGGCTCCTTGCTACGCTTGGAGGAGGTGAGATTTCCGGTTCTGTAGGTTTCTGTTGATACCAATTTGAGTGATAAAAGTAGGCATACCTCCTTAATGTTCCTCATGTAACCTCCACTGACACCAACCTCAGAGTGGCCTCATTGCTGCTGGGTATAGTGGGAAAGGTTCTTACCACTTGGGCTCCTCTGACACCACTGGGTTGTGTAGTTTGAGGTTCACAGTCTAACAAGTGTAGAAGTTTAGGCCCATTTGCTGGCAAGAGTGGGAGGGAAACCACATTTTTTTCTGAGGTGTGTGCCTAAAGCCAAGTAGTCACTGTTCAAAAGATTTCTGTCTTGTAAGTCTTCCCTTTTCATTTTCTTATGACTTTTTTCTTTTCTTTTATTGGTGTTTCTGGATTGCTGGCTTCTTTAGCTCCAAGTATGGCATTTATTAAGTAAAAGGAAAACCCATAGCATTCACCACTCTGTTATTTCTGGCCCTGAGGTCCCTAGATCATCTGCTTTCTTTTAACCTTTTAGAGTTCTTATGTTTTGTTTCACATATAATGTCCATGGATTTTAGTTGTAGTTAGTGGAAGGAATGGGAAAATGTACATTTACTCACTCCTTCTTGGAAGCAGAAATTGAATGAAATTTAGACTCTGTCTTTCAAGTTCAGCAATTATTTTAAGTAATTTTACAAGAGATAAACGACAAATCTCTAAATAGTAAAAGATTAAACAAACTAACAATATTTGGTCACTATTTTGCTATTAAATATTTTAAAGATCCCAGTAAGATCATTCCGATATTCACTTAAATGGTGAACTATAAAATGCAATAGCTCACAATATGTTGAAAGTAATATATGATGTCATTTTCCATCCATTCTTCTTACATAAATCAATGCCTGCCTTTGCATATTTTTGGAATTGTAAGGAAAAACTGACAATTTCATACACGAGTGCAGATGTCAGGGCCAATCCATTTACAAAATATTAAGTTTTGTTTCTTTCTAAAATGTAATAAATATAAATAAATGTAAGTCATAAATGTTTTCTTTAACAACTGAGTCTGACATTGCCCATTCAGTGTGAACTCTCTTTAATTTGGAGCAAGAACAGGTTAGAGTTAAATTAAAAACATCTGAGATGAGATATCTCATCAAGGGACAATTTTGTCAACCGGTTTGGGATGTTTAGTCAGAAAGCGAGAGGAGTTTTAATGATGGGCATTTTCAGTTTGCTCTGCAGGGCAAAGCAGACAGAACACTGCTCAATAATCTGCCAGAAGCTGAGAAGAGCAAAGAGCAATTTTCACACCTTTTTCTGATAAGGCATCGGGTTAATTAAAGGCAATCAATCTAGTGGCAAATAAGAAGGAATTGCAAAGGCTCTTTTAACACAAGTGTTTTTCAGTAGTGAAGAGGCCTTTTCATTTGAAGAAACTACAGAAAGCAGGGAGTCTTTCTGCTTGGTCTTATGAGGAGGAATCACTGATCAACTTGCTGTCACCTGAGTATAATTTTTCAGGCTTTTTTTGTTGTTGTTTAGTTTTGTATGGTGTTGAGCATGGTTTCTTCCTCTCTAAAGTGAGGCCTCCTAGAATATAATCATCCCTAGAGTCTATTTCTTTTGTGTACATAGACTCAAAGAAAGTTTTGAATAAGCTCAATATTGGAAAAATGGAAATGCTCTTTATATTTCACCCAGGTAATTTTCTTAGCCAATAAATCTGTAAAAATGTCCATAGGTTGTATTAGAAATGTCTGGATTACAATCATGATTGCAAGAAGTGTCATGTTTACATAGCATTTCTCATTTCTGAATCTCAAAAGATTTAAATATTAGTCACCAAAGCATTCTTGGAGATATGCAGGTGGGTGTTTTTAGCATTATTATCAACAATTAAATAATACCAAAGAGATCAATCTTATCTCTTCCCACATAAAGGAAGTATAAAATTTTTTTTATCTTTAAAAGTTTCATAATGGGTAAAAGAAACACATTTAAATATAAATATGCCCCTAAGCGCACAGCCAAGTATCAGTAGGGTACTTATACAAAATGAATGTGAGATTCATACTGAAGAAACTGCTCTTTTTAGAGTATCTTTGATTTCTGTGAAAACAACTTCAGTAGTTTCAGGCCTCTAGGATATGATTAGGTGCATCAAAACAGTAATTTAATTTATTGATTCCAGTGTACTTTGCATTTTTCAATGGCTCTTACTTTTAAGGTTATATAAATTAAATTTTTATTAAGCAAAAACAATGGAAAGATGTGGCTTTGACAGATAGCTCAGTTGTTTGGAGCATCATCCTGATACATCCCCCGTTAGGGCACATTCAAGGGCCAACCAATAAATGCATAAATAAGTGGAACAACAAATCAATGCTTTCTCGCAATCTCTCCCTTCCCCTCACTCTCTGCAAAATCAATAAACAATTTTTAAAATGCCATTAGCTGAATAACCCTTTTTTAAAAAGAATATGTACAATTAGTCATTTATCTGTTGTAGCTAATTGTACTTAATATTCTGAATTTATCCAGACGATTTTTACATGTTTGGGATTCTTAAAAGTGGGACTACATCTGTACCTTAATGGCATAGAAGTTAAATTTAATTTTCTAAAAGACCATAAAATATTCCTAGAGAATAGTTTCTCCAAGAAAGAATCTTTGTTAGCGAGACACTGTCATTAATAAAATTGGCAACAAAATTTGCATCTTCAATAAAATTAAAAATAATAGAAATTCCTCAAGATGTTAGGTAGACACATATGCTTGATTTTGATGTGAGTAAATTTTTACTAAATTCAAATGTTATGCAATTACTTATTTACCATGACTCATCCTTTTGTGCTTAGTAAAAATAAAGTTAAATTTTTAAAAATATTATCCAAACACAGTAAGGACATTTTTAATTTTACTCTACAAGTTTTAAAACACTGGTTTATTTACATGTATAGTGAACCTAATTACCCCAATATTTTTACCTAAACTTGACTGAAATCAAAAGATGATTAACATGCAATGCTTATAATAATGGATTTTTGAAAAACTGTTATTTGGAAATTTAATTTTAAAATATTAGGAATTCAGCCCTAACTGGTTTGGCTCAGTGGATAGATCGTCGGCCTGTGGACTGAAAGGTCCCAGGTTCGATTCCGGTCAAGGGCATGTACCTTGGTTGCGGGCACATCCCCAGTAGGAGGTGTGCAGGAGGCAGCTGATTGATGTTTCTGACTCTCTGTCCCTCTCCCTTCCTCTCTGTAAAAAAATCAATAAAATATATATTTTTTAAAAGAATTCATAAAATGTGACTTCTTTGACCACACAGTTAAAAATCTTCAAAACAGTGACATCTGTATTAATGCTGTCAGTATTAATGCTATTGAGAAGTATCTTCTACACTAATAAAAGAGAAAGATGCAAATTGACCATACCTTCGCAATGCCCACCAGCCAATCAGGAGTGGGTATGCAAATTAACCCAACAAAGATGGCGGAGTAATTTGCATACACAGGCGTTCTGCACCCCCACCCCCCAGCCACTCTGGGCCTCTGGGCAGCGTGGGAAGGAGGAAAGGTGACTCTGGGCAGGAAAGAAGGAAGAAAGTCAGCTCTGGGCTGGAGCAAAGGTGAAAAGGTGGCTCCAGCCGGAGCGAAGGCAGTGCAGGAAGCAAGGGGAAGGAAGGCCCATTCTTGCATGAATCTTCATGTATTGGGCCTCTAGTCTACACTAATAAAAGAGAAACTTGCAAATTAGTGTCACTCCGCTACCCCTCCCATTGGCTAATCAGGGTGATATGCAAATTAACTGCCAGCCAAGATGGCGGCCAGCAGCCAGGAAGCTTGAAGCAAACATGATGCTTGCTTGCTTCAGTGACGGAGGACTCCAACGTTCTCTGCCTGCCACTGCTAGCCTCTGAGCTTGCAGTTTGAAACATTGTTACAAATATAGAAGCTAAACAAAACCCCAGAACCTGCTTTCAGCCAGCTCAGCCTCAGAGCTGGAGTTGAAACAGTGTTTCGATTATAGAACCCAAACAAACCAGATACCTGCTTTCAGCAGCCAAGGCCTAAGAGCTGGAGACAAGTCTCAGAGCTAAAGCTGGCCCAGAATAAAAAAAAAAAAGAAAAAAGAAAAAACGGAGCGGTTGGGAGCTTCAGTCACCTGCCAGCCTGAAAACAGCCCTCAGCCCCTCACCCAGACTGGCCAGGCACCCCAGTGGGGACCTCCACCCTGAAGGGTGTGTGACCAGCTGCAAATAGCCATCATCCTGTCACCCAGACTGGCCAGGCACCCCAGTGGGGACCCCCACCCTGAAGGGTGTGTGACCAGCTGCAAACAGCCATCATCCCCTCATCCAGGCTGGCCAGGCACCCCAGCGGGGACTCCCACCCTGATCCAGGACACCTTTCAGGGCAAACCAGCCGGCCCCCACCCATGCACCAGGCCTCTATGCTATATAGTAAAAGGGTAATATGCCTCCCAGCACTGGGATCAGCGTGATAGGGGGCAGCGTGCAAACCCCCTGATCGCCCTGTTTCTCTGTGTGTGACCGGGTGTGGTGCCCCAACCCCCTGATTAGCCCTGCTCTGTGTGTGACGGGGTAGAGTCATAACCTCCCCATCGACCCTGCCTTGAGTGTGACAGAGGGCGGTGCCCCAACCCCCCAATCGGCCCTACCCTGAACGTGACTGAGGGTGGCATCGCAACCTCCCAATCCACCCTGCTCTGTGCATGACAGGGGGCAGCGCCCCAACTCCCCAATCGGCCCTGCTCTGAGCCTGACCAGGGGCTGCACCTAGGGATTGGGCCTGCCCTCTGCCACCCGGGAGCAGGCCTAAGCCAGCAGGTCTTTATCTCCAGAGGGGTCCCAGACTGCGAGAGGGCACAGGCGGGCTGAGGGACCCCCCCCCCCCCCGAGTGCACAAATTTTTGTGCACCGGGCCTCTAGTATATAATAAAAGGCTAATATGCAAATTGACCGAACGGAGGAACAGTTGGTTGCTATAATGCGTGCTGACCACCAGGAGGCAGACGCTCAATGCAGGAGCTGCCCCCTGGTGGTCAGTGCATTCCCACAGGGGGAGCGCTGCTCAGCCAGAAGCCGGGCTCACAGATGGCGAGGGCAGCAGTCGTGGCAGGAGCATTTCCCACCTTGCGGCAGTTGGACATCCCCTCAGGGCTCCCAGACTGCAAGAGGGTGCAGGTCAGGCTGACGGACCCCCCTGAGTGCATGAATTCCATGCACCAGGCCTCTAGTAAATGTAGAAGCACAAATGTGTGACATTATATTTGTTGTGTAAAATTATAAAGAGTTATTTCTTACTCAAGTGCCTCAGAAAAGTAAAAAATTTTTCAAAAGTAAATACATTAAATATGACTCTATAATACAATTTTTAACCATAATATAAAGTGGCATTCTCTCTGATTTTTATTTCACAAAAGTTTAGCTCTTAAAATGTACTCTACATAAAATTTGACTTGCCGCTTTACAATGTAGATATTTACTGAGTATTTGTAGCAGAGCCATTGCTTTTGTGAAACAATCGTTCATTTGTGTGTGCATGTGCACATCTATATATATAAAAGCCTAAGCAACCATTCAACCATTTGACCAGCAACTATACTGTGCACTGACCACCAGGGGGCAGACACTCCGACTGGTAGGTTACCTTGCTGCAGGGGTCTGACTTATAGGACTGGGCAAGATGGGCCGGACATGCCCTGAAGCCCTCCCAGGATCCCTCCCGAGCCCCAATGGTGCACTGGTGGTGTTCCTTGGCCTGGCCTGTGCCCTCTTACAATCCGGGACCCATCAGGGGATGTTAGAGAACTGCAGACCAGGCCAAGGTGCACCATTCCTCTAGTTAACACATAAATTTTACACGAAGTAAGCAAGCATTACATTTTAAGATATAACATATTAAATTAAAGCATCTATTGAAATACATTTTTACTTCCACTGAGTGTAGCATGTCACTCATGCTTTTTGCTTTCATTCCTACAAAATATCTATTGTTCAGATCTGGTTGACAGACATGTTAAGAACAATTTAGAACTTTTAAAGGTGGTTAAAACCTCCATTTATGTTTAGCACTGCATAAAGCCTTTCAAAGAGTAACTATTTCTTTTATATCCTACTTAGTAGTAGTAGTAGCAGTAGTAACATTAAACACATTACCCTAAGAAAATGTATTTTCTTCATTTATTAATTTTATGTCCATACAATTGTACAAATATATTATACACAAAAGTAGATGTCTAAACTGATGATATAAAATAAGAAAAATACATGTTCAAATATTTTTTCTGAGCCTCTGAGAATAGACAGATACTTTGTATATTACTTCTTCAAGGCACCAAAGTTTTCCTACGTGCAATCCAAGCGGTCCTAAATACATTAACATAACAGGCATCTGCTAAGTCTTCTTATGTACTTGGCTTTTCTTTTTTCCCCAAATTACTGCATACTAGTATGTATTTGTTAGCACAGAGAGTAAGTTCACCTTCTATCAAAAATAATCACAAAAAAAAAGAAATTCAGGAATTCCTCCCACATGAGAATTATAATTCACTATTTAACTCATTCTTGCTTTAAGTTCCCCTTAAAAGGCTGTATTTTATGGTTGCTGAAGGTGTTGCATAAACATATGCACACATATTTGCAAAGATGCATATAAATATACAAAGACCTTATAAAAAGACTCAAGTTGTCTTCATCCCACATCCTGGGCATTTTAGTGTAATCTGCACAATTCTTAATCACACTGGCATTTAAGGATGTGATTTCAGGGATATGTTTATTTTGTTGAACCAATTACTATGTTAATATGCAATTTTGAAGTTAGAAGCTGAGAAGGATCTATATCTCTCTCTCTTTTTCTTTACTGAATAGAGGAAAAAAGATCTGGTGCTCTCCAGGGAAATCTGAGAATAAGGAGGAGGCAAGGAAGGAGCAGGAAGGCAAGTGGGGCCAGGAGAGATGGCATAGGTCTTAGCATTGGGAACCCATATTCACTTTAACTAGGTTTTCAAGAGGCAAAGGCCACCAACTCAGATATGGATTGCTTTATTACTATTTATATGTAGAATTGAGGATCCTATATAATAAAAGGCTAATATGCAAATAGACTGAATGGCAGAACAACCAAACAACCAGTTGCTATGACATGCGCTGACCACCACGGGACATGTATGGAACATGGCTGGCCTCGGCTGCGGCAGGGGATGGTGGAGCAAGTGAGCGGAGGCATCAGAGGGGTGAGCCTCTGGTAATTACTGAAAATTCTTTGCTCCCATGTGCTGTGGTCCTGCCCAACACTCGCACCTGCTGCCAATGCTGGCCCCGCTTGCACCCGCTGCTGGCACCCGGCACCGGTCCTGATCGCTCAGCTCTGTCAGTGGATGCGAGCAGCAGCTGCCAGCACTCATCCCTCCTGAGGGCTTCTCCACTGCCTCCTGCTCCTGAGGGGTGATCGGGGCAGCAGCTGCCGCTCACACCCACTGATGGCGCTGATCCCGCTAGTACCTGCTCCTGGTGCTGGCCCCAATCTGTATTGTCAGTGGGTGCGAGCGGGGCTGGCGCCATCAGTGCATGGGAGTGGCAGCAGCGGGAGCAGGGCTGCTGGCAGACAGGGGACGGGGGCCGCGGCGGGAGGGGTCGGGCAGGGCCACAGAGGATGGGCTGAAACTTGTCCCTGTGCCTACCGCAACCTTGTGGCCCACAGTTCCTTTCAATGTGCATGAATTCATGCACTGGGCCCCTACTATCAAATAAGAGGAATGTGGCAAAATATAGTTAAAAGCCTAATATGCAAAGTATCCCCTTGGGAGTTCGACCAACCAGGAGTTCAATCACTTGTTATGATGTGCACTGACCATCAGGGGGCAGCGCAGAACGAAGGGAGGCCCCGGCCGACGACTGGCAGCTGCTAGGGACCCTACCCATGCACAAATTTCATGCAATGGGCCTCTAGTAGACTATAAAGGATGCCAGTCAATTTGGATAAGATTGTGATTAAAAAAATTTTGTCAGTATTTCAGTTATTTCACAAGCTCATATCCAATTTCTCTAGT
The DNA here is from genome assembly GCF_028538775.1 of Myotis yumanensis. Taxonomy (NCBI): domain Eukaryota; kingdom Metazoa; phylum Chordata; class Mammalia; order Chiroptera; family Vespertilionidae; genus Myotis; species Myotis yumanensis. The sequence goes on from NW_027223754.1 coordinate 143,430,786, forward strand.
TACTTAATATTTGAGTTTTTCTTTGTTGATAATCCATCAGTTGAATTAATGGGAAAGATTATAAATAAAGCTTTTACATAAGCTAACCTTTAACATATACTGTTCTTATATTGTACAGTAACACCTAACATGCCATAGAGGATTATCTAGCAAAAATGAGATAGAAATCTAAGATGACCTATATTCACATATTCTTTTGGACTAAGTTGTTAGTAGTAAAAACCAGGTACATACATAGAACAGAAATTTTTCAAACCAAAGATAGTATCCAGGTATTATAGACATAAATCTGAGATGTCCCATGTGACCAATAAAAAAGGCAACAAGGTATTAGAGAAAAGAAAAAGACTTTGATCCACACGTAGCAGCACAATAACTTGGCTTTTTCTTCTACTAATTGTGTGAGGTTAGGACAAGTTTATGAAAGTTATTTAAGATTGCTAAGAAGAAAAGGAAGTTAGGTAAGCCGGAGGCACTGAATTAGTTCAACTATGGCTTAAAGAAGCAGGTCACATGGAAATTTGGATCATAAAGTCATTCCACTCTATTAAGCAAAGTTAAATACTCAATTCTAGAATTTTCACTTTTGCTGATTCGTAGGGTTGAGGAGACATGGGACAGTTGTAGATGAAGAATTTTGTGACTAAGTTGGAGACAAAGGCAATTACTTCACATGTCAGGTAAAGCCCAGCTTTTCAGAGAAACCCTTCCTGACCCCCTTGGTTTAGTGCTTGTCCCTCACACCTAAGTGGGCCTAGCCACCTTGGTTCTGCCTTTCATGGATGCTTGATTCTGCGATTCACTGTTTACTCTCTTACCCTAATTTGGTTGTCAGCTTCAGGAACACAGTCTGTTTTATATTGTCTCGTCTCCAGCACAGTGATGAGCTTTGGATGAGGTGCTCAAAATATTTCTAAAAGGAATATTTCAAATTGTAGTGCATAAGTACCTGCAAGTTTGAGTGCCTGCTCTATCATGGCAGACTGTCTCATGGAGATAAAGAACAAAACTATATGAACAGCAAGATTAGAGAACGTATACATCCACCGAAGGCCATTTTTAATGCCTGCATCAGTCACCTTTCTATTATTGGCACAGCATTCAGAGAGTGAAATCACAGCTAGTTTTCACCCTCTGGATTTAGACCCCCTGGATTCAAATTCTGGTTCTTTGTGGCACAAGGTGATTGTGGGCCTGTCACCTATACCTTTCTTTCTCAGTGGTGGTAACAATTTCTAGTTTCATATGGTTGCTATGTGAGGGAAAATATACGGTTATATCTAAAGCACTTAGAACCATAAGTACAAAGCAAGCGCTCAATAAATATTAGCTATTATTATCTGAGCCACTATTAATCATACATTGTTCTGTCCTTTGATGTTTAGAGTCTTAGCCACTCAGGTGTTTCATCATTCAGTGCCCTATTTCATCATTCCCCACTGTCTTTTAGGAAAGCTATAAAATTCCAGGACAGAAATTTTTTTATGCCAATGAGTCTGAAGTGAAAGCATCTTGTGGGTCCCCAATGGAGAAATATGTATATTTCTAATTCTCCAAAGGCCATTTACTGAGAAGTCTCAAAATCTTATTCATAGACATGGCATTTTCTGTGGCCAGGTCTTATGCAGCATGAATCATAACTACTTTCTGGAAATTCCTGTCCTATATGAAATTCATAGAAAAAAAGAACCCCTATTTCTGCAATCGTGCTTTTTAAACATATGTTTCATAGTGGCTTCCCACATGTTTTCCTTGATTGTTGGTACAATGACTTTAAATAGATGATACATCAGGGATAGCATGTGTTTTATAGTTTAGAATCTTGCCTCAGTAGCTATATAGTCCCATGCATCTTCTTGCAGAGTTAGGAAATTAGAAATGGAGCTGAACTGTTATTTAACTTCTGTAAGCAATATTTTTAAACTAGTAGCACCCTACGTCAACTCTACTTTTATCTTGGTGGTGAATTGTTTTAATTAGGAAACTTTGGGTTGCAAGGGAAAGAAACCAGTTGCAATTAGCTCCAGCTAAAAGGCAATTATAATAAGAATGCAGGGTGTCTCACAGAATCTTACATAGGAATTCGGCCAAGTTTTAGAAATTACTGAAACGATAAACAGAAGTTGGAGTGTGCTCTTTACTTCCTTCTGCACATGTGCTTCAAGCTCTTCTGGAAGGACAGGCCTTCGCTGACACATTGTCCATGTGGACATAAGAATCTTAAAATCTAACATAACCCCATTATTGAGTCTTACAACCATGTTTTGCTAATATGCACTGGTTTAGTACAGCTGCTATCTTATATTCATGCCTTAAAAATTGAAAAAAGGACCTTCATATATAAAATGTTTTCACATAATTATTCAACTTTGGGTATCCTAAAAAGTAATTGCAAGCAGTGATAAAAGTTGTAATCATTAAGATCTCTAGCAATGTGCTATATGTATTAAAAATTTAGCTACTATATTCACTAATAAAAGAATACTACTTAAGTAATGGTCTAGTCATTCTGTGGAAAACATGGCCTAGTCATTCTGTAAATAATTTGTTACATGGAAAGAATAGTGATGTTTTGTTAAAATGAAAAATGGATGTGAAATGTGTTGTAGAGTTAATGATAAATGTTTCAGTAGAAAATAACACGATTTTCCCAAGTATATTTAAATAAAGTAACCTGAATATTCTTAAAAGGTGTTAAATTGGTTGTATGTATATAACATGTTGGAAAATATTAAATACTTTTTTAAATGCTGTTTCTCAGTGTCATATTAATCTGAATTTTGTATCTCTAGAAGAAACAATTTACATGTTAGACATTTTTGATAAAAGCATTGGTTCTAGTAGCATTTAGAGAAACAAATAAATTTAAAACAAAATCGGAGTAAAAATTAAAATAAAGAAATATTGGAATGAAATAGAACTAAAAGTATGCATACTAGTTTTCTTTGAATGACTCTACCAATTGCTCTTAAACTTTTATGTTTCAAACCTTTTATTTTAAAAATCATCTGTTACTTTATTTTACACTATTACCTAAAATGTTATCTTTCTTACTAATGTCTTTTAAAAGCAAGTGATGGCTTCATTTGTTAATATGCTCCTCTAAATAGGTTAGTGTTACTACAACAGCAAAAGAAAATAAACCTCTAGTGAGAACTCCTTTCATAAAGTATTTATTTAACTATAGTTATTTTTTTATTTGATTATTACTTAACTGGTATACTAAAGAGATAAGCCATATCTGATTTTTGTTTTATTTTTCTGTATGTCATAGTTCATGTGTTTGCTCTCTATTTTATTTTACTCTTGATAGATTTCAGTAGAAATGAAAGAACAGTTTGAAAATTTAGTAATTATAGGCTTTGTATAGTGGAATTGGCTTATTTCAAAATGCAAATTGCACATTTACATATTAGGGACTTATTTGCCCTGGTGCCATTACCAGAGGGAAAACACAACCTTGCTTGAACATTTATATCTATGAGGAACCACTGACCTTCAGTTAGTGCTATTAAAATTTTAAAAATAATTTCATTCAATTGAATGATTCTGGGAATAATTTATTTTAAAAGGATGATATTATCTTAATTAAAAGTGCATTTATGTGTGAAAACATAAGGTCAAATGCATTTCTGTTTTACCTATTATCCAGACATGTGAACAAAAAGTCATAAATTATTAAAATTGTAATTATTATACTCCTAAAATTATTTTACCTTATGTCTGTGAGACTTCAGCTTCTCTTTTAAATTAATGAAGAGCATACTGACTAAGCATTTTTGACTGATCTAAAGTGACTATAGCTCATCTTTTAAAAATTACATCTCTATTTAAAATTTTAAAATTAATTTCATAGTACTGTGTTAGCCCTTATGAAGACAAGTATGTTAAGTTATATACAAGAAGTTTAAAATGAAGATAATTGTATAAGTAATTTAGAATACACCCTTGATACTTTCTCATTTCCCATCAAATTCTCATTAACATCATCAAATCCCAGAAGGGTATTTTGTACTTTAATTAATTAATTCTGAAACAAAAGAGTTTGATTAACCAATTACTCCAGTCTACATATTGATTTCCTCACATTGGGTTAAATATAGCACAGACTATATTAAAAAGTAAAATGCAAGGCCTGCATGAATATGAGGTTAATATATTTTCTAAACACATGGTTCATTTATACATGAATTCAATAAGAAGCATATTTGATTTGGTTAAGAAATTTACATTATATCATTATCAAATCTATGTCTGTTAATCCTCTTCCAAACATAATGAGCTCTTTTACGTGCATAAAGATTGTCCTTTCATTTTCCTGATGCTTATGGCATGTCTTCTCCTGAACAAAAACAGTATGAATAGACATTTCATTTAAGAGTGCTGAGCAATCAGAACTTTTCCCTGAGATGTCTGAATCTGGCAAGAGTTGCAAGGGATATAGCGTTTATGCCTGGCAGAGTGAGAAGTAAAAAGGGGTAGGAAGGTCACTGCAGGAAAAATGTTACTTCATTTATGTGTTCACTATCAGATCATTCATTCATTCATTCATTGAGTTAGTCAATCATTCATCATCACGTCATTACATACTAAGAATATAAAGTTGCATATTCTGATGTCTAGTTCCCAACATAAAAATACTCAAGCAGAAACAATTATGATTAAATTATGAAAAATTCTATAAGAAAGTTTGTCTTTAATATTAACAAAAAAGGAAACTTAACTGACAAAGACTTATCCTACTTTTGCATATAATAAGAAGGTTCTGGGCCTTATAGAATGTGTACTTCAAAAAGAGATGAGAAGACAAGCAATTCTATAATGAAAAAGAGAAGTGCCTGGCCAGAGGAGCTCAGTTGGTTGAACATAGTCCTGTGCACCAAAAAGGGTGCTGGTTTGTTTCCAGGTCAGGGCACACACAGGGGTTGTGGGTATCCCTGGTTGGGGCATGATGGTTCTCTCTCACATGGATGTTTCTTTATCTCCTTTCCTCTCTCTAAGCATGTTCTCTGGTAAGGATTTAAAAAAGAAGAAGAAGAAAAAAGGAAGTGTTCTATTATTGTCTTCATTAGTTGTTTTAAAAAATGTAAATCCTTAGAGTTTCAGATAAAATGCAATTTTTTGAATATCCATTCATTCAAATTGCAGGGGATCAGAATACATGACCCCAAAATACACCACTTTGGCATTTGGATAGTTTTGAACTGAAGGCAGTCAACACTCAGAATTTAGATAAGGGGTCTGCTCAGAAAGAGAGCTAATACCAGAGATAACTTATATCTGAATGACCTATCTGGAGGGCAGGACAAACATCTAATTACCAAACATCTGCTGCTTAAATGTCCTGTGAATGCCCTACTCCCCTCTGAAGCCCCAGGCCCCTGTCCCATACCTTAGCTCAGAATGGCATGTAAACTTCAACTGGCCCCACTTGCCCTTGGGTCTTATATTTTTATGAGACTCCTGTACAAGTTATTATTTTTTCTTCAGTTAATCTGTCTCATGTCATTTTAATTTTTAGACCAGCCAAAGAGGCTAGAATAGTAGAAGGAAATTTTTTTCTCCCCAACAAAATAGTATATTAAAAAAATAAGCATGGAGTGTGCTAGAAATTTCAAAAATGTAATTTTATTAACATAGCAATACACTTAGGAGAATATTATTATTATTATTATTCAAAAATAATCCAGCCATTTATTTAGAATAATTTGACCAATATTTCTAATTTTTGGCTATGAACAATGCAAAGCCTATTGAAATCTGTTAAGGAATTGGTTTGCAGGGTTCTGGAGGCTAAGAAGTACCACAACCTGCCCTCTGCACACTGGTGACCTGGGGAAATTAGTAGTGTAGTTTCTATCTGAATCCAAAAGCCCCAAAACCAGGAGAGAAAGTGGTACAGTTCTTGTCCAAGTCTAAAAGCCTGAGAATATGGAGTAAAAATGGCTTAAGCTCCAGTTCAGAGAAGCAGCAGATGTCCCCCTCAACAGTCACCACACAGAGAGAGAATTCTTCCTTCCTCTGTATTTTTTTCCCTACTCTGGCCCTTAAAAGTTTGCATGCTGCCCACCAACGTTAGGGATAATAATCTGTTTTACTGAGACTGCTTTACTTTACTGATTCAAACACTAATGTCTCCCAGAAACATGCTCATAGTCAGATCCAGAAATGTTTAACCAAATCACCAGGCATCGTTAACCATCACATAATACATTTTTTAAAAGCAAAAATCATATCATTGACTTTGTGATAAAAGCCATTAGCAAACTTAAAAAATATATATGTTTTTATTGATTTTTAGAAAGAGAGAAAGGGAGAGGGAGAGATACAGTAGAAGCATCAATGATGAGAGAGGAACATGCCCCTGCTGGGGATTGAGCCTGCAACCTGGGCATGTGCCCTGACCAGGAATCGAACGTGTGACCTCTTAGTTCCTGGGATGATGCTCAACCACTGAGTAACACCAGCCAGGCCATTAGCAAACATTTTGATTTTTTAAAAATTATTTGAGGGAAAGATTAAATCAAAGTATTTCACTATTTCTAACTAAATTTAGCAATTATCTGACAGAACTGTTATATCAGTGTAGCTAACCTCTCAATCCAAAACAGTTTTTTCTCAAGAGACATCCAAGGATCTTTATTCAACCTCTGAAAGTATCAAAATGATAAAACTTTTGAATTTATTAAATTTATTATTTTATGATATAAGGCTGTAATAGGTGGCAAGGAGGAAACACATTTGATTATAAAGAATGCCTAAAAATAAGAATTAAGCAGCATTGAATGGAGAGGTTTAACTATCCAAGACCAGAGAAAGTCACATTACAGATCCTTGTTTGTTCTTGGATAAAAGTTAATATTAATCAATGAATTAGTAATAATGATTTTTTTAAATGCATGCATGTAATTTCTAAAACACATGCACATAACAATGTTAAATGCAGTCCAGTGTGAGTGAGAGAAAAATAGAAATGTTTATTTCTTAAATTTATTTCTGTGACAAAATTGGGGATTGACAATAAACTGTTTCATAACACACTGTTATAGGCTTTCTAAAATTTTGATTATTGTTTAGATGTGACTGATAATATATGTTCTTCAAAGGCACACATACCATCTGCATATTTTGAAAATAATACCATGGACTTTTATTATGGAACAATTTGTGGTTCCTTGTGATTGCCTATTTCTTCTAGAGTTCTGTTGTCATTACCATTTGTAAATGTTTCACCTACTTTATCTCAACTGACAAAAGTTCTAGATAGATATATATTAGTACAACTATATTTTTCTCCTTAAAACTAGTGTCTGTGTGCAATTCATTGTGTAAAAGTATAGATTAAACCTTAACACAAAATTATACTGATTTTTTAAATGTTTTCAAGTTTTATTTCATGGTATAAGGCTGTAACAGGTGCTAGAGATCATGCATTTCACCCCTCTCAGCCTGCTGTATCTACTGGCAGATGCACAGCATTTGGTAAGTATTAATAAAAAAAATCATGCATCACAAAGGGATGAATATCATCCAAATTTAGCACAGGTCAAGGAAGACTGATGGTGGGAGAAATATCTCTATAGATATATTTTTGGTAGTGAACTAAATGCTAAATGAAAAGAAATGAATGAAAAGGATTGAATATTATGCATGCATAAAATTTTCTCTAAAAATATATGTATTTTAGAATTATAAAACCTAAGTATATAATTTATTCTAGTCCTTTGTTTCATGTATTCTTGTAATATATCATCCAAAATGACAACTGTATCTTATATTTTTGAAAATTTCCAAGGCTAGAAATATCACTCCCATGGTTAGTAATTCATCTTTCCTTCTTTCTTCCTTTCTTTTTTTCTTTCTTTCTTTCTTTCTTTCTTTCTTTCTTTCTTTCTTTCTTTCTTTCTTTCTTTCTTTCTTTCTTCCTTCCTTCCTTCCTTCCTTCCTTCCTTCCTTCCTTCCTTCCTTCCTTCCTTCCTTCCTTTCTTTCTTTTTTCTTTCTTTCTTTCTTTCTTTCTTTCTTTCTTTCTTTCTTTCTTTCTTTCTTTCTTTCTTTCTTTCTTCCTCCTCCCTCCCTCCATCCCTCCCCCCCTCCCTTCCTTCCTTCTCCTTCTCCTTCTCCTTCTCCTTCTCCTTCTCCTTCTCCTTCTCCTTCTCCTTCTCCTTCTCCTTCTCCTTCTCCTTCTCCTTCTTCTTCTTCTTCTTCTTCTTCCATGATTCTTTGACCTTTACATCTGGTAATTCTTTGAGTCAAAATTATAATGTGCATTACCCTAGAAAGGCTTTTCCTTTCCTTCTGTTAGCGGTATTGCCTCCTACCAATCTGAGACTAACCAATATACATTACAGTAACTTTTTCAGACGAGGGAGATGGTATGAATTCAGGTGGTATGATTAGAGATTCTTCACAGCAGCTAGGCTGAGACAGACATAGGTCCTCATTATCACCCTGCCTCTCTGCATGTCATATATTTTTTTCTAATTCAGCCCCTGAGGAAGCTGATTTTTTTAATTTATTTTTTAAGAAATTTATGATATAACCTCCTACCAGAAAAGCTCCTAGGTATTGTTTCCTATCTCCCTTGTCGTCAAGGTTACCTGGCCCAAGGGTAAAGGCTGGACTCTGGGCTCACTGGCCTTCCTGAGTTCCCTCCATTTCACAGTATGTATCCTCTGCGAACTTCCCTTAATTTCCTGATGTAAGCCAAGCATTTTTAAAAGAAGTTTTCCTCTCTCACCTAGCACTCTTACACTCCAAGATTCTTATATTTTCTTAACTGGGAAATTGTTTATAGTTTACTTATTATTCATGGTCTCAATTAATATTAAGTTCATTTGCAAAACTGCAAAACTAAAACAGCACTGGCATAAATGAGATAGATATTTGTTTTTTATCATGTAAACTAAGGCCCAGTGCATGAAATTCATGCACGAGGGGGAGTTGGTGTCCCTCAGCCCGGCCTGTACCCTCTCCAATCTGGGATTCCTTGAGGGATATCTGACTGCCGGTTTAGGCTTAATCCCACAAGGGCAGTTAGACATTTCTCTCACAATCCGGGACCACTGGCTCCTAACCGCTGTCCTGCCTGCCTGCCTGATCAACCTTAACCCCTCTGCCTGCTGGCCCAATCACCCCTACCTTGCCCCCCTGCTGGCCTGATCACCCCTACCTTACCCCCATGCCAGCCTGATCGCCCTTACCTTGCTCCCGTGCTGTCCTGATCAACTCTATCTCCTCCCCTGCTGGCCTGATCATCCCTAACTTGCTCCCATGCTAGCCTGATCACCCCTAACCACCTCTGCCTCAGCCCCTGGCCTAAGCCGTAGTCTGGCCTCCCTCTGCAGGAGGTAACCTGGCAGATCAGGGGAAGGGGCTGCCCCCATTCCCCCTCTGCTACTGCCATTGCCGGCCTGAGCCTGGGCCCTTCGCAGCCACGCTTCGGCCCTTAGCAGCTGCCCACGGCTGCCTGAGCCTCGGCTCCCACAGCCGCTGCAGCTTTGTCTGGAAGGACGTCTGGAAGGTCGTCTGGAAGATGTCCACCCTAATTAGCATATTACCCTTTATTAGTACAGATGCCCAAAGAGTCTGAGACTGATATTGCTCTCCAGGGTCTCAGAGATCCACTCCCTCAATCCTGTCCATCTTCCATATGTGGTTTTTACCTTAGGTCTCCAGGTGTTTCCTTCCGCATACCTTGTAGCTGAGGGAGGAAGGCAAACAGAAGAGGGCAAGGAACACAGTCCAATATCTCTTGAAGGTTCTGAGACTTGACCACATGGCACTTATATCATTGATCAAACTTAATCATATGGCCATATGTCTCTCAAAATAAACCTGAGTAATAGTCACTTTGTCCTGCACCCAACCAAACATTTTGGACTTCTATTTCTATAGAATGAGACAATGGATATTAGAGATAAGTCTACTTTGCAACACTAACTGATTGGTGTAAGCTCACTGTTTGGTGGTGTTGCTGTTGTTGTTTCCTTTTGTTTTCTGTGAGCATAGGAATGCTTTCAAAGATGTGCTTGTTATAGATAGTTTCTATTGGTATGGAGATAGAGATCTTTTCAATTTATTTACTTGGTTATACAGAGGGAAATAACAAACAAAATTTCCTCTTTCTGAATGTATTAGTACTATTGCCTAGGATATGGATTTCTTGCACATTCAACAAAACTGTCACTACATTTCACATATGTGCGTTGAGGGAGAAACAAAACAAAACAAAACAAAACAAGAACAACAACAAAAAAACAGCCCCTGATGACTGTTAGTTCATGCTTTACTTGTGGAATGCATCAATTAACATTAGACAAGGCTACACGGAGACTAACATGAGGCCAACATGAAACAGGAGCAATCCATGATCATGTTTCAGCAAAGACGAAAACAAAAGCATTGTCAAACACAAATGACCAAACCTCTTCCTCTCCCAACTAACATAAGTAACTGCTGCTTTTCTAGAAATTGCAATTGTAGTTCCTTCCCATCTCCTAGATAAAATTATTAAGATAATCATATAATCACCACTTCTTTTTCTGACAACATCCTATCCAGAACAAAACTATACTTTCTTGAACTCTCTCCCAATCACTAAACAAAAGCACAAACTTTATAAGAAACCTGTCCTAACACTTTCTTAATGTTCCCATTACTTCCCCACCCCAAGTCCATGCTTTGCTCACTTCCTTGTTCCATGGAGCTAATAGACTCACCTTTGTTCAACTGCAATGTATTCTGTTCCCTTTGACTTATGTTTGTAATTCAGAGACACCAGTCCATTAAGTGTATTTCTTTTGATAGCTGCTGTGATCCATCATGTGTGAGTTTTGTTGTTTTATTTCACACAAGTTATTGATTTCTAGTGTTTGGGGATATAAATACTAGCTCTATACATCCATAGCTACATTTCAGTACTAGCTTTCTATGGACACTGTCTAGTTTTTGTTTGCTTGTTTTTAATAACTAAAATAAAGGGTGCTATTAGTTGATATTGATATAATGTGAAGGTTTTTGTTATCCATGTAAAAGAAAAACAATTTGGGCTAATTTAAACCAAAAGGTAGAATTTATAATAGACATTTCAATGAATTTATAGAACAAATCACATTTCAGATCATAGCTGGCTTTCAGGAAAGAGCTAGAATTAGAAGCTGCCATTGCTTAATTCAGCGGTTCTCAACCTGTGGGTCGCGAACAATGAAAATACATCCTGCATATCAGATATTTACATTACGATTCATAACAGTAGCAAAATTACAGTTATGAAGTAGCAACGAAAATAATTTTATGGTTGGGGGTCACCACAACATGAGAAACTGTATTAAAGGGTCGCGGCATTAGGAAGGTTGAGAACCATTTTTCCCATTTTATGTATACCACTTTCTTTATTTTTTCTTTTTCAGAATAAGTTTCTCTATATTTCCTTTGAAATATCAGGCTAGTGATAGCCACCCTCAACCTCCCAAGTTCATAACTCAGTCAAGAAAACTATTCGAAGTAAATTAGAATTACTTGATTATAATTATGAAATCAAGGAATCTTATATAATAACTAGAGGCCCGGTACACAAAAATCTGTGCACTGGCGGGGGGGGGGGGGGTGTCCCTCAGCCCCAATTGTACCCTCTCACAGTCTGGGACACCTCGGGGAATAACGACCTGCTGGCTTAGGCCCGCTTCTGGGTGGCAGAGGGCAGGCCCAATCCCTAGGTGCCTGCCCCGCAGCCCCTAGTCGGGCTCAGAGCAGGGTCGATGGGGGAGTTGGGGCATCTTCCCCTGTCACTCTCAGGGCAGGGCAGATCGGGAGGTTGTGGCAACGCCCCCTGTCACGCACAAAGCAGGGCCCACCAGGGGGTTGGGGCGCTGCACCCTGTCACACAGAGAGGAGGGCCGATCAGGGGGTTAGGGAGCTCCCCCCCGTCATGCACAGAGTAGGGCCGATCCCGCAGTTGGGGCGCTGCCCCCTGACACGCTCAGGGCAGGGCCTATCAGGGGATTGGAACCTCACCCCCTGACACGCACAAAGCAGGGCCGATCAGGGGGTTGGGGTGCCGCCCCCTGTCACCCACAGAGCAGGGTCGATCTGGGGGTTGTGGCACCACCCCCTGTCATGCTGCTCCATGGGCCGGGAGGCCTCGCGGCTCTGCTGATCCCGGGGCGGTGAGGCCTCGCTGCTCGGCAGCTTCAGGGCTGTTTGGCTTCGCTCCACTGCTTGGAGCCTGTGTATGCAAATTAACCGCCATCTTTGTTTAATTTGCATATCACCCTGATTAACCAATGGGAAGCGTAGAGGAGGTATGGTTAATTACCCTTTTTGTCTTTTATTAGATAGGATAAGTTAATATGCAAATCGACCAGACAGCAGAATGACCAGTCTCTATGATGCACACTGACCACCAGGGGGCAGACACTCAATGCAGAAGCTGCCCCCTGGTGGTCAGTGTGCTCCCCCTGTGGGAGTGCCGCTCAGCCAAAAGCCAGGCTCGCTGCTCCTTAGTGCTACCTCAGAGGCAGGAGAGGCTCCCACCACTGCCCCTGCGCTGAGAAGCCAGGCTCATGGCTGACAAGCACAGTGGGAGTGGCAGGAGCCTATCTTGACTCCGCTGCAGGTGGGCGGTAAGGAGTGAGGGGTCCCAGACTGCAAGAGCCCCAGACTGCGAGAGGGATGTCTGATTGCCAGCAAAGGCCCGATCCCCCCGGGATTGTGCCTAAGCTGGCAGGCAGACATCCCCTGAGGGGTCCTGGACTGCAAGAGGGCACAGGCCAGGCTAAGGGATTCCCCACCCAGCGTACAAATTTTGTGCACTGGGCCTCTAGTAGTATCTAATTTCCCAACTTGAGTCCAACCAATGATGGCAAAGTGGACAAGGTTATTGGGTCTGTTCCTGCAGAAAATTGGCATTTGTGCAGAAACCACTGAAGAATCTTCCACAGTGTGTCATACTTCAAATTATCAATCTTAAATAATTTTTATTTTGTTGGGATTTAAAAGTACTTGTTTATTTATTTCAGCTTAATTTTAAGAAATTTGAAAAAATAGAAATATTTTGCCTTCTGCCTTTCAAGATATAATTTCAATTTCCTCTTCTTTGGTCAAAATACTTTAATAAGATATGGGTTGAAGAATTAAATTAGAAAGCGCCTTCAGAATTTGCATTCATTTAGATTTTGTTTGGGGGAGCCCTACAAAAATGGGAAGAAGAGACCATGACAATAATGATTTACAATGAGCCAGTTGCTCCACTCAGAAAAGAGGAAAGAAAATGGCAGAAAATGACAGAAAAGAAAATGAGACCTATATGTGATTTACAGACAGGAATCTAGAGAGATTATCCCCTTTGGTTACCTCTGGGATTGGATAGCACATGATGAGGGTCTGAAAGCAAGAATCGGAGAGAAGAGACCCTTCTTTTAAATGTTTAATATGTTTTCAACAGATGACATCAGATAAAACTCAGACAGAGCTGAAAGATTTAGCATATAGAAAAGAGGTAAAGAGAGACACTAACATAAACAAAAGGCATGTCTTTACCCTATTTCTTTTTTGCGGGGGAGGGGGTACCATGCAAACTTTTTAGATTCTTGTGCGACTTTAAGAGTCAGAGCCCAATAGACTGAATGAAATAGAATGGTTGTTAACCTGTCAAGTTGATTTCCTATTAAATAATAGTTTTAGTGAAGCATAACAGAGGAGTGCACAAATCATATTTTTAACAACTGAGAAAACACAGAAAGTATATAGACTGGTGTACTTTTATAAAATGAACACAAATATATAACCAGGATTTAAATCAAGAAATCCAAAATCTGCCCTAACCGGTTTGGCTCAGTGGATAGAGCATCGGCCTATGGACTCAAGGGTCCTGGGTTCGATTCCGGTCAAGGGCATGTACCTTGGTTGTGGGCACATCCCCATGTAGGGGGTGTGCAGGAGGCAGCTGATCGATGCTTCTCTCTCATCGATGTTTCTAATTCTCTATCCTTCTCCCTTCCTCTCTGTAAAAAATCAATAAAATATATTTTAAAAAAAAAGAAATCCAAAATCACCTACATCATAGGACTTTTTATGTATCTCCTTATGGTCTTTATGCCTCTGTCTTCACAGAGATAAGACCATCCATTCTTACTTCTAACATGAATAATTAATATTGTCAGCTCTTGGTTTAATAATATGTGCAATATTTTGGTTTCTCTTCTTGTACTAGATATCATGTCTATGACACCCACACATGTCGTGGCATGTAGCATTATTGTAATTGTATAACTGTAACACATTTATTTATCTATTCTCTATATGATAGACATTTCATTCATTACCAGGTATTAGATACTATAAATAGTATATTTTTTCATTCCTGGTATATGTAATTTATGCTTTTATTCTTTTTTTAAAAATCAGTTTTACTAGAGGTCCTTCCATTTTTAATGAATTATTCTATTATTTTTAGTTTATATTTCATTAATTTCTTTTTCTATATTTATTACTTCCATTTTTTTCTATTTCCTTTGGTTTAATTTGAGTTTCTATCCAAAGTTTATTTTAATACAAGATTAACTCACTTAAAAAATGTTTTTCTTTAAATCTTTTCCAAAATATATATATATATATATATATATATATATATATATGCCTAAGCGACCGTTACTATCGGCCAATTGAATGACCCGTCGATCTGTCACTCTGACGCACACTGACCACCAGGAGGAAGACACTCAATGCAGAAGCTGCCCATGGTGGTCAGTGTGCTCCCACAGCCAACCTCCCGTGGCTGGCCAACCTCCCATGGTCCCTTCCCCTGATCGGCCGGGCCCAATTGGTCTCTGTTGGGACTGAGCAAGATGGCCCTGATCAGAACTGGGTGAGACGACCCCGATTGGCCCCAATCACCGGCCAGGCCAAGGGACCCTATCCATGCAAGAATTTGTGCACTGGGCCTCTAGTATAAATATATATTTCTCTTGACTCTTGTCCTAAATTCACCCATGTTTAAATGTAGTGTTTTTAGTTTCATTTAGTTTAAAATATCTTTCTAATATATATTGTGATTTTTTTTCCTTGACCCATGGATTATTTAGTCTTCTGTTTATATTTAATATGAATGTCTCTTGTATTTCTACTAAGGTTAGATAAGCCTGTCAGAGAATAACAAATACTATATAATCTCACTTATATGTGGAATAATCTGAACAAAATAAAAAGAGGCATGGATACATGGAACAGACTAAGAGCTGTCAGAGGGGACTGGATAAAATAAGGTGAACATGTTAATCAAATAACATGTATGTATAACCCATAGTCACAAACAACAGTGTGTGATGGCCAGAGGGAAGAGGAATGTAGGGTCAGGGTTGAAGTGGGTAAAGTGGGGAGGGGAATGGGACATCTGTGGCAACAGTAAGAATAAGATTAAAAAAGTATAAATTTTTATTTTTCAAATATGTTAGCTCTTAAATGAATATTTTGCTTTATTTATTCTATGTCTTAATGAGGAAGGTATGTTAAAATTTATTGTTATAACTGGAGATTTTTCCATTTTTTTCTTTATGTCCATCCTTTATTTGTATATTTTGTTTATAAATTGGAGATTAAATCACATTTAAGTAAAGAACCTTAACTTATTGAGTCTACTATACATTATTACTTTACGGTTTAACATAAAATACAAAGACCTTATTAATTACATTACCCCTCTGACTTTTATGTAATTTTTGTCAAGTATTTTAATCCTGATATATTTAAATCCCATTATTCTATGATTATCTAGATTTATTTGCACGATTTACATTTCTACAAATGTATTTGATTCTGTATTGCTTACTGTAATGGTTAATTTCATGATTTTATATGTCAACTTGACTGGACTATATAGTGTGCCCAAACGTTTGGTCGAATATCATTATGGGTATGTCTGTGAGGGTGTTTCTGGGTGAGAGTAATATTTGATGGATATACCTGGTGAAGAAGACTATTCTCCCTAATCAACTGAAGACCTGATTGGAACAAAAAGGCTGAGTAAAAGGGGGCTCTGCAAAACTGCCTTGAGCTGGGACATGGTCTTCTCTTATCTTTCCATCCAAACAGTAAGATCAGCTCTTGTTTCTCAAGGCTGCCGAATTTCAGACTTAAATTGACGCCTTTGGCTTCCTTGGTTCTCAGGATTTCAGATTCAGACTGAAACTACTAGAACTCTACCATTGGCTCTCCTGAGGCCTCAGTTTGCTGACTGAAAAACTTGGGACATCTCACTCTCCATAATTAATAATAAATCAGTCTTTGTGTGTGTGTGTGTGTGTGTGTGTGTGTGTGTGTGTGTGTATTTACAGTTATTCTTCTGGAAAATAATGCAATAATTAATAAATAATAATAAAATAATATACTCTGTGTTTCAGGTATCACCATTGCAAACCTGCTATTGCCTCACGCATACACACTCATCTTCAATTGGTTCTGTTTCTCGGGAGAACCTTAATACTGCTGTCCAGCACACTTTTACTGGTACATGTACTTCCATGGGTCACAGCTTTCTCATTTATATGCAGACTTGCCTTTGGCTAACTGGAACCTGCAACCCAGGGAATTTCTGTCCACTTCCCCATTTTATCTCTATTTTCTTGAAAATATTAGTCACATTTATTTTAAATTTATGTTTAACTCTAATACCTAACTTTTCTGAGAATCTTTTTCTGTTGTCTACTTATTTTCCCTTGCTTTTTGGTGCTTTTATGAGTAATGATTTATGAGTAAATGCTGAGCATCCTATGTAATAACGAGGTAATATGCAAATTAACCCTCATGCCCTCACAAGATGGCTACCTATGACCAGGCCAGCAGGGGGGCTAGTGAAGGATGACCAAACAACTGAACAGCAGGCTGCATGGGGCGACCAGGCTGACGGGGGGGGTGGGGGGGCATGAGGGGCAATCAAACCAGCAGGAGGGGCAGTTGGGGGTGATTAGGCTGGCAGGGGAGCAGTAAGGGGCAACTAGGCCAGTGGATGGCAGTTAGGGGCAACCAAGCTGGCAGGGGGCACAGTTAGTGGCTATCAGGCAGGAAGGCAGGTGAGCAATTAGAAGCCAGCAGTGCAGGACTGTGAGAGGGATGTCCCTAGGATCAGGCCTAAACCGGCAGTTGGACATCCCGAGGGGTCCCGGATTGGAGAGGGTGCAGGCTGAGCTGAGGGGACCCCGCTGTGCACAAATTTCGTGCACCAGGCCTCTAGTTATATATGAAAAATGTAGAGATAATGTTACAGTTTGTATTATCTTAACATTCTCAATAGAGGGCTTCTTGAAGGTTGGCTACAAGCAGAGTGTGTTGATACAATATATGACTGACCTAATAGTAGATGCCAGGAGCAAATAGCAAATAAGAAAGTGAAACAAAAGTAATTTCATATTTTTTTTTCATTTTTATAGGAAGACTCATTAGTCCTTTAAAAATGGAGGCTTATGACAAAATCTAAGTTATGCATAAAGTAGTCATAGAAGCACAAAGCATTATACCTTTCCCAAATGCATTTTGAAGAATTTTTTAAAGAGCGAAACAAAGATACTTTAGATGTTTGCAGTTGATATGGGTTAAGAATGTTGTTGTGACTAAATAGATTGAGTGTACAGACCAGGAGGTAAAATACAAGCCAGGAGAAATTGAAGCAAAATATGTTTGTTGGGGTAATTTTGATCAGGAGATCAAGAGGAAGAGCTAACAAAGCCACAGAATAGCCTCTATTTTTTAAAAAAAAAAGAAGAAGAAGAAGAGGAAGCAGAAGAAGAAGAAAGCATTAAAGAGGCTTTTGTAAAGAAATTCCTCATAACAATGAAAAAAGAAGTCTGGCCGTGGACAAAGTGGATGTTGAGGTCTAAAGAAAATTACCAAACACCTAACTAGTCATTGAAGGGTCTAGGAAGAGCTATTAGAAGTGGATGATTGTGAAAAAATAGTAATTTTGCGGTTTGTGATAGCAGTGAATAGCTGATAACTACAATTCCATGAAGACTATGTAGAGCTGTCCCATACCACAAACACAATAAGGGGCTGTATAGGAAGTGACATGACAAATTTCATCTCAACAATGCAAGCAGGTACAAAGTATAGGCTTTGTTGTTTGTCACAGCGGGGAATGGAGTTGAAGGCAGTTCTGCCAAGCCTCACTCATTATAGTGATGGTCACTCTGTTGAGAGTAATCTAAAAGACATTTTCAAAGGATCCTATTTTTATAGTGAAGGGATTTACTGTCTATTTTCTGAAACCAAGAATACGTTTGTTGTTTTTAATGCACTTTTTCTGTTTTCATTTGACAATCTTGAATCAAATGAAATAAATTGACAGCTGTTTAAAATAATGTCTATGTATATAATATAGCACATAAATGGCCATAACTTTTTAGTTTTATTATATATTCATATGAATATAAATATATATGCATAGTATGTAGGCTATATAAGTGTATATCTGTGTATGTATGTGTGATCTTAAAATGCATAAGACAACTCCCTTCCCAATAAGACATTACTTATCCCCAAATATAAGAAATTGTGCATAGATAAATCACTTCTCATCAGAAACCACAAATACATATTATACCTTTTTGCTATAATTTTAATGGGTATGTCCAGCAACGGATGCTAATTGAGTGCCCCCAGTATAACATGCTGCCCATTAAAATGAGGATAGAACTAGCACTATCCAGTTTAAACAGCAGCTATTTGTAAATGCTGCCATCTTTCAAATATGCCTGGCAATGAGTAAATTTATGAGAATTCTGCGGTTAATGGTACTCCTTGGAAAAGTGAAATGCAAAGCTTGGGAAACTGTATGCAGAAGTCCTGATAGGATGACCATCTCATTCCAGTTTTTCTCAGGACATTCTTGGTGGTAGTGCTGAAAACTCCACATCCAGCAAAACTCAGTCTCAAACCATCATGATTTGCCATCCCTCTAGAAATAGTGGTAAGCAAGATAAATAAAGCTCCTGCCTTTAAGAACCTTGCATTTAAGTTTTCAAAAACTGACAACAAAATACAAATGAATAGATAAAATACATTCTTCCAAGCATAAATAAGTGATTTATAAAGTGAAAAAGAATGAAATTCGGGACTACTTAAGATTTTGGTAGTAGCCACAGGGAGTATATCTCTGGCTGAGATTAAGAGAAACAAATAATAATTCAATTTTAATTAAATGTTTATGCTAGTGTCTCAAGTCAGCCTCAGAAAAGTATTTAAGACACCTGTGTTCTATTCTCAGAATTGTCAATAATTGGCTGAGGCCCTAAATAAACCACTTAACTTTTCTGGGCTTGAATTTCTTCACCTGCCAGTTAAGCAAGATGGGCAATTTGATCTCTGTGGTTCCATCTCTAAGTCTAAAATTTGGGGATAGAACGTTTATAACCAAGATTTAAATATTACTTGTATTTTGCCCTCAGACATAATAAACATCATGTCACCTATTTCTGTCCAGTTGCTATTCAAAAAATGGGCCTTTTGACTTTTGAACAATGTTAACGTTTCATCAGAAGTGTATGGTGAATACAAATGTATTGCTGTGTAACATTTTACCCACTGGGAAGGGATCGCAGATAATAATGGAACTGTTTACAGCAAAATTCATTTGTTCTAAAGCGTTTGCCTTCTGTGTGAAGCTGATGAGGGATTTTGTGCTAGATCATTTCCTCCTCACGAGTTCTTAAAAAGACTTTCCACTTGCTGGGCAATCATATAGCAAGCAAAGTGAAGTTTACAGTTTTATAACCCTTTTGTCACATATAAAGGGGACAAAGAGTTTCTCAATGGTAGGATATTAAAAACCATTTAGACTGCAGTCATCATAAGCAATTACCTCCCTGGTGACTTCTTCTAAGGCTCTTTGCATTGCGCAGGCTTTTTAAGCCTACGCTCCTTAGAATCCAAGGGTCTTGTTTGGAAACCAGCTCAGTGACTTACTAGGTATGACACTGTGGACAGGAGGATAATTATCCTCCTTTATAATCAGGTCAAGCATCTCTCATATTATATAGTTTTTTTAATGCAATAATACAGATAAAGTTCTAAGTACAGTACTTGAAACACACTAACTAACCAATAATGTTTTCTAGAATCATGATTATTTTAAAATTCAAAACCAGTCCTGTGGCACAGGTTATTAATAAAGCAGTAGCTCACAGTTTGGTACCACTGAGAAATCTTTTAATACAGCTAAGCCACTTTTCTCTGTTATGACAGGGTATTTATAAATGTGGTAAGTTTCATGGCAGTCAATAGGTTAGACTGTGGATTTTAGTTATTTGAGGTCATAGTTGTTGTTTTATTAAATGTGGCATAGATGCACATAATGAAGTAGTTGTTCCCAGTTGAGATTAAGTATATGTTGCAAAATAATGCAGTAATAAACTCTTTTATACTAACTTGCATTCAGATAAAAATTATAGCCTCTAGAAAATATAAATAAAAACTACTTGAAAGCATTGGAAAACAATGAAAAGTAAGCAGACACTGGATGGCAGTCTACACTTGACTTAAAGGAACAGTCATGGTGAGCAACTGATATCCTTACTTATTCCACTTTTTAGTGAGGAAATAAGCCCAGTCTTACTGGTTTGAAGAATAAGAGAAGAGAGATTGGGATAAACCAGAAGCTGAAATGAAAGAGGAAAAAAAACATCACAGAAAGAGTCATAAACTGGTGCCCCAAATTTTCATAAAAATGTCTGCCTAAATTGAATACTGACTCCTAATATGTTTGTGTGGGGAAGATATCAAGTAACCCAGCTAAGGACCAAAGAAACAGAGAAATTCTGCTGCAAGAAAGACAAAATTTGGAGTTTGAAAAAACATTTTTTCAGAGAAACCTAGTATAATAGTATAATTTTGAGCCTAAACTACATTATATATATATATATATATATATATAATATATACATATATATTATATATATAATATATATAATATATATAATATATATATATTATGTATATATATTATATATATATATTATATATATATATGTATATATATTATATATATATATATAATATATATATGGCTAAGTGACCGACCATCTGTCCGACTGTCTGACTGAACGACTGGCTGGTACATATGATGTGCATTGGCAATTCAAAAATAAACGTTGACTCGTGCATGCTCAATACACATAAATCTCTCGCCGGAGCCAATCGCATACATGTGTTTCAATCTGTCATTGTCGATCATGAACTTGGTTATTTTTGTTGACATTCTGAAATTGAAAGACAGTGACGTTGTCAACAGAATATGTTTGAAGACCAACTATTGGCACAACATACCATTTGAGTGATGATTCCATTGATTCAGTGGATGATGCCGAAAAAGAAAATTTTCCCATCAAATTTCTTAATAGTATTACTCCTCCGGGAATGCTGTGTCATAAATTAAAATTGAAAGCAGTTGCAATCATCAAGCTACTGAGAAATCTTAATAGTAAATGGGGTCTTTGTAATGGTACTAGATTTATTATCAAAAGATTGTGAACTAACATAATCAAAGCTGAAGTATTAACAGGATCTACAGAAGGAGAGGTTGTTCTGATTCCAAGATTTGATTTGTCCCCTTATGACACTGGCCTCCCATTTAAATTAATTTGAAGACAGGTTCCCCTGATGACAGCATTTGTGATGACTATTAATAAATCACAAGGACAAACTCTAGACAAACTAGGAATATTCCTACCTGAACCCATTTTCAGACATGGGCAGTTATATGTTGCTTTCCTTTAAGTTCGAAGAGCGAGTGACATTAAAGTTAAAGTTGTAAATACTTCATCACAAGGGAAATTAGTCAAGCACTTTGAGTTTTTACTCTTAATGTGGTATATAGGGAGATATTAGAATAAGTTTAATCAATTTATCAGTTATTGATTTTATCAATTTTTTTATATCATGTTGTTTTTATATCATGTCTTTGTTGTTGTTATATCATGTTGTTATTGTTTATTTATTAATCAATTTATATATTACTAGAGGCCTGGTGCACAGATTTGTGCACATCGAAAGTAAATTAATTAGAAGGTGGCTGGCAGGGCGGGACTGGGTGAGATGGGGCTGGACAGCCCTGGAGCCAACCTCCCGTGGTCCCTCCTCAGTGGGGTGTCACCAAGGGGGAGGGGGTTCAAAGGGCGTCCCAAGAATGAGCGAGATCCCTCCATCAGGTGGGGTTCCTTGGCCTGGCCTGTGGATATTGGGCTGAAACTGGCAGTTGAAAACCCCCGAGGGGTCCCAGAGTGCAATAGGGCACTCTGCAAAGTTGCTGTTGTTTGGCAGCTCCTGCATTGAGCGTCTTCCCCCTTGGTGGTCAGTGCATGTCATAGCTACTGGCTGGTCAGCCAGTCACTTAGGCTTTTATATATATAGATTTTCATATACATTTTACTAATTTTCTTTCCTCTCTGACACTTCTATTATAGAGAAAGAACAAGTAGAGATATTAAAATATTTCATCTAATTAATTTCCTTTTAATGTGCACAAATCCATACACCGGGCCACTAGTACATTGATAATATCTAACATATATTCCAGACATACTAGGTATAGAAAGAAATAGGAAAATATGATCCAAGATTTAAGGCTATCAGTACAGACTCAAGATGATCCAGATGTTGGAATCAGCAGACAAACATTTTAAAACAGCTATACTAATTTTGATTTAGAACATATGCTGAGATAAATTGAAGAAGAGTTAAATACGTGAAGCAATATACATTGCTTATGGATTGGAAGATTGAATATTATTATGTCAATTTTATCTTAATTGATCTGTAGCTGCAATGCAATTTCAATCAAAATTCTAGTAGGCTTTTTTGGGGGTGCAAATTGACAATTGGTTCTAAAATTTGTATAAATTCAAAGGACCTAAATATAGAAAACATCTCTGAAAATAAACAAAAATGAAGAGCATACACTACCTAATAGTAAAGCTTTTTATAAAACTTCAGAAATAAAGACATGAAGTCCTTAAAATAAAGATAAACAAATTGATCAATGATACAGAATAAAAAGTTTAAAAATAAACTCACACATATAAGGTTAATTAAATTTGACAATGAAGTACAAGCAATTCAATGGAAAGAGAATAGTATTTTGAGCAAATGATTGTGAAAAAATTACATAGCCACATATGAAAAACATGAACTTCAATCCATAACTAGCAATATATACTACAAATAAAATAAACAGATAAACAAACTAAAATTATACACCTAATGTTTAACCTGATTTTAAAAATATAAAGAAAAAAAGCACAAAATAAAATTTTGTCACATTTTATTAAAGTTTTCTTAGATATGTCCCAAACACATAATGCATCAAAGATAATCATTGAGAAATTGGGATTCATCAAAATGAAGACCTCCGTTCTTTGAAAGTAACTAAGAGAATGCTGGGAAAAAATTTAAATCACATGTCTGATAAAATACTTGTATCTGGAATACATAAATATTTCTCTAAACCTTATAATAAAAAAGTGACCAACACAATTTAAAAAATAGAGAACAGTGTCATATTAAGATACTTAAAGACATTGGACAATTAAGAGACTTTGGTGCCCTTTTCAGACTGGTTGTTGAGTGGTGAAGGTAGAATACATAGTGCAGGTTATCTGGAGGTTGAATAGTATCCCTAACATATAAAGAGCTTAGAAGTGATCACTTTTGCTTTACAACAGGAAAAAATATGAAAAAATTGAAAATCAATTTTTCACAGACCCATCAGAGAAGTGAGATTACAACAGAAATCTGGAAAGACAGCTGAGCTCTGCTTCCAAGGAGCCATAAACTGACAGGTCACTTACATGACAACTTTGACAAACTGCTGAAAACATAGGGAGGTATAGAATGAGATTAAGAAATTCCTGATTCCACAGGCTTAGAGAGGCACGTGTTCAGGGTGGATTTACTGTTGTTCATATGGAAAATAATGCAATAATCTATAATAATAAAAGTGTAATATGCTAATTAGACTGGACAGCCGAACGACCTTCTGGACGTCATTCTGGATGTCCTTCCATATGAAGCTGTGCCAGTGGGGGCTGAGGCAGAGACAGTTAGGGGTGATGAGGTAGGCAGGCAAGTGGTTAGGGGTGATCAGGCAGGCAGGTGAGTGGTTAGGGGCCACCAAGCAGGCAGGCAGAGGGGTTATAGGTGATCAGGCAGGCAGGAGAGTGGTTAGGGGTGAATTGGCAGGCAGGCAAGTGGTTAGGGATGATTAGGCAAGCAGGCAGAGGGGTTAGGGGCAATCAGGCAGGCAGGTGAGTGGTTAGGGGCAATCAGGCAGGCAGTGGTCCCAGATTGTGAGAGGGATGTCCGACTGCCGGTTTAGGACTGATCCCTCCTGGGCCTAAACCAGCGGTTGGACATCCCCTGAGGGGTCCCAGATTTCGAGAGGGTGCAGGCTGAGCTGAGGGACCCCCGCCCCACACACACTCCCCTGTGCATGAATTTCATGCACCGGGCCACTAGTTAATAAATAATAATACAAGAATAAACTTTGTGTTTCATGTGTACTCACAACTGTGAACCTACTTTTGCCCAAACCTGTATTTACATGACCTTTGCCTCTTCAGTTTCTCATTGTGAAAATTCTAAGATATCTGGATTCTGGCAAGGGAAATGAAAAAGTACCCATTGTGAAATACACTCATAGCATTCTGCATAACGAAGGTCTATGATCCAAGGAAAAGACTTTATCAGAGCTCTATGCATCCACCAAGGAGAAGGTTTTCTTGATAATATATACATGGATATGAGGTGATGAGAATGGCACTTCTCTTCTGTGGTCTTGCTCCCCAAAACCTATTATACTAATCAAATTGAAAGAAAGTCTGACAGCCTAAGGCAGAGGTTCTCAACCTGTGGGTCGCGACCCCTTTGGCGGTCAAACGACCCTTTCACAGGGGTCGCCTAAGACCATCGGAAAACACATATATAATTACATATTGTTTTTGTGATTAATCACTATGCTTTAATTATGTTCAATTTGTAACAATGAAAATACATCCTGCATATCAGATATTTACATTATGATTCATAACAGTAGCAAAATGACAGTTATGAAGTAGCAATGAAAAAAACTTTATGATTGGGGGTCACCACAACATGAGGAACTATATTAAAGGGTCACGGCATTAGGAAGGTTGAGAACCACTGGCCTAAGGAAACATGAAAACTAAATGTTTTGTGAAAACCTGGTTGGGATCCTGAAACAGCAAAAGAATATTTAAGTAAAGACTAAAGAAATCTGAATAAAGTGTAGACTTTATTTAATAATAATGCATTAATACTGGTTCACGAGTGATGGCAGTTACACCCTGTGAAGCAGTCAACTGGAAACCATGCACTCAACCACCGTACTCCATTACCCTCAGAGGATGAAACCCCACCCAGTGGAATTTCATCTGATAAAATATTTCTAGTGTTTTATTTGAAGCATTTAAAGAGATTTACTTTTTTAACTCCTTTCTATTCAATACTTTTCTAAGCTATTAATTGAAGCTGTGATAAGCAGAATATTAACCATCCCAAAATACCTGAATCCTAATCCCCAGAAATCATGACAATGTTGTCTTTCTTACATGGAAATAGGCATTTTGCAGATAAGAGTAAAATTAAGGACCTTCAAAAATGGAGGTTGCCCTAGCTGGTTTGGCTCAGTGGATAGAGAGTTGGCCTGCAGACCGAAGAGTCCCAGGTTCTATTCTGGTCAAGGGCAGGTACCTTGGTTGCAGGCTCCTCCATGGCCCAGGCCCTGGTCAGGGCTCATGCAGGAGGCAAACAACTATTGGTGAATGATCAGATAAGTATATAGCTTGTTTTGAAGATCAAAGAAGGAGACACAAGCCAAGGAATGTGGGAAGTCATTATAAGCTGGAAATTACAAGAAAGGGATATTCTCCTCAAGCCTCTGGAAAGGACCACAGTCCTGCAACACCTGATTTTAGCCCCCGAGGCCTGTGTTGGAATTCTGACCTACAGAAATGCAAAGGAATGAGTTACATTGCTTTAGGTTACTAAGTGTGTGGTAATTTGTTACTGCAGCACCTCCACTTAATACAAAACATCTTGGTGTAAACGACCTCTAACATCTATAAGCTCTCATTTATTTTATTTTATTTTTTGATTCTGTAAGAAATCAGTGGACCAAACAGTGCAAGTCAGTAAAAAAGGCTAAAGTCTGAGGTGTGAATTTGTGACTGTTTTCACATGCAGATTTTAATTTCCTTGGGTGAAATGATGGCCTTGCTACCCACAAGAGACCTCCATTTTTAAGTGTAGACTGCATCTAACAACCATGATGTACTGATGAAGTAAGTCTTCTCAGCTTAACACCAAAAGGACCGAATCAATTTCTGTGAAAACATAATGGGTCCAAGGTTAGAGCCACAAATCAGAAATGAGCTGAACTGGACATGAAGTAGGAATAGGGTCGAGAGGGACAAAATGTCTAGTTCAGGATATGGTTGAGTGGGAAGAAGAATAAAAGTCCAAATACTATTATTTGAAAAATATAACTGAGGCTAAAGGACTCCTTTGAGATTGTTGAGGGTTGCTAGCTCAGCTTTTTCTAGTAGGAAAGAGGAACAGCCCTAGCAGGTTTTTATTTTTTTATTGGATTAATTGGGTAATAAAATTGGCTAATGAAATTATATAGATTTCATGTATACAATTGTATAATAGATCATCTGTATCTTGCATTGTATGTTCACACCCCAAGTGATCTCCTTCTGTCACCATTTATCCCCTTCTTTACCCTCTTCTACCCCTCCCTATTCCCTTTTCCCTCTGGTAATCATCATACTGTTGTCTGTGTCTATGAGTTTTGCTTTTTTTTGCTTAATCTTTTTACTATTTTTACCCAGGTCTTCACTCCCCACCCCTCACCCCGCAGACACATGTCTGTATCAGTTCTTTGTATCTATGAGTCTATTTCTATATTTTTTGTTGTTCATTTATTTTGTTCATTAGACTCCTCATATAAGTGAAATCATTTGGTACTTGTCTTTCCCTGACTGGATTATTTCACTTAGCATAATACTTTTCAGGTCCATCTATGTTCTAATAAGGGGTTAATATCCAAAATATATAAGTAACATAAAACTCAACACCAAAAAAACTCAAACAATCCAATTAAAAAATAGGCAAAGGAGCTAAATAGACACTTCTTCAAAGAGAGTGTTTTAAGAACAAAAAATAAACTTCTGTTGAAGTTGGTAGACTAAGAGGCTGTGCTTGCTTCCTCCCATGAACACATCAAAATTACAACTGTCATTGAGAATGGACAGAAATCTAGCTGAAGAGAATTCTCTTATCTAAGGATATACAAAAGAAACCACTACAAAACTGGTAGGACAGGTAGATATGTGGAACAGGCTGCTCCCACACTCACATTAATGGGCAAAAATTGGGAGGAAATCTCTCCTGTGGAGGTCCCCCATGAGAATTGAGGGGTCCCACACCCACACCAGGCTCCGCAGTCCATGGTTCAAGTGCCAGAAAAAGAAGTCTCCAGAACTTCTGCCTGGGAAAACTAATGGAGATCGTGGCTAATGAGATGAGGACTGTTGGCATTCTTTCTGAAAGTCTCACCCCACAGACTTGCTCACTGATGGACTCACTTGCTCTGAGCTCCAGCACAGGGGGAGTACCTCAAAAAGCACCAGGGACATCCAAGGAAGAATTAAATTTTTGCCTTCAGAAGAAGGGCTGGAGGAGCAGTCCTATTAGAAGCCATTTTTCCCTTATTGAATCCCCCCACCACCCAGCCTGCAGCTTCAGGTGGGCACCAAGTCTCCATCAACCTGGCTAGCACTGTTTACTGGCCATGGTGATTCCCTGAGACTCCCACCCCACCCAACAGGCAGGGCAACTCAAGATGTTTCCAGTGGCTTTTCCATACAAACAGACTAACTTGGCTCATGCCAAATCTCTCAAATGTCCACAAACCCCAAACATGTAGCATTCAGCCCCAGCAAGCTCTGTAACTCTTGCTAACTGGCTGCAAACCCAGCCAGACTTGGTTCACAGCTCAGCCTCTTCCAGGCACCACTAAGCCCAGCAAAAGTGGTAACCATCTGCATATCACTTTGTACCTCATACCAACTGGCCTTGGGCCCAACATAGGCTGTAGCTGAACTTGGCTTGCACCAACGCCTCTCCCAAGAGAACCCAGAACCGACACACCCAGGGGCCAACTTTAAACCACAACAAAGCACCACTCAACCACTTCTCCAAAGGACATACCCAAAGTGCAAACTTGGCAGGCACCAGAGCATTTTTAAAGTGAATCCTGCTCCCTGGGTTCAGCCCCTTCACAATAGCTCCTCCACTGTAGTCATGGCCAGTCCTCACAGCCAATCATCCTATTGACATGACAACAACAATCAAGGCTCAGCCACAACAGGAGATCACACACAACCCACAAAAGTAATGAACCTGGGGTTCATGTTACTACGGAGACTTCACCAATGGGCCCCATAGGACCCAATTACATAAGGACACTCCAGCAAGACTGGGAGACATAAAAGTAAACAAGGGAGGCAGCCATAGTGAGGAGACAAAGAAACATGTCCCAAATTAAAGAACAGAACAAAACTCCAGAAAACAAACAAAACTAAACAAAATACAGAGGAGCAATCTATCAGATGCAGAGTTCAAAATACTGGCTATAAGGATGTTCAGTGAACTTGGGAAAGAGTAGATAAACTCAGTGGGGTCTTTAACAAAGAGATAAGAAACAAAAAAAGCAGAGATAGAAAACCTAAAAAGAATCAGTCATAAGTGAAGAATACATTAACTGAAAAGTAGACTACATTAGAGGGATTCAATAGTAGATTAGATAAGGCAGAGATTCAAATAAGTGATTTGGAAGATAAAGTAGCACAGAACACCCAATTAGAACATCAAAAAGAAAACAATTTTTTTAAATGTTTAAAATATTACATATGTCTTCTATTTCCACGATTGACATCCCCTCACCCCGGACACTCCCACCCCTTGGACTGACCTCCCCAGTGTCTGTGTCCAATGGTTATGCTAATATGCATGCATACAAGTCCTTTGGTTGATCTCTAAACCCCTCCCCCTCCCCTGTCTTCTCTCTGAGGTTGGATGGTCTGTTCAGTGTTACCTTGTCTCTGGATCTATTTTTGTTCATCAGTTTATGTTGTTCATTAAATCCCACATATGAGTGAGATCATGTGATATTTATCTTTGCCTGACTGGCTTATTTCGCTTAGCATAATGCTCTCCAGGTCCATCCATGCTGTTGCAAATGGTTAAAGTTCCTTATTTTTTATAGCAGCATAGTATGCCATTGTGTAGATGTGCCATGGTTTTCTAATCCACTCATCTGCTGATGGGCACTTAGGCTGTTTCTAAATCTTTGCTATGGTTAATTGTGCTGCTATGAACATAGGGATGCATATATCCTTTCTGATTGGTGTTTCTGGTTTCTTGGGATATATTTCTAAAAGTAGGATCACTGGGTCAAATGGGCGTTCCATTTTTGGTTTTTTGAGGAATCTCCATACTGTTTTCCACAGTGGCTTCCCCAGTCTGCATGCCCACCAGCAGTGCAGGAGAGTTCCTTGTCATTTGTTAATTTGTTGATGATAGGCATTCTGACAGGTGTGAGATGGTATTTTTTGTTTCATGTTGTCCCAAATCTCCCTTAGGCTCTCCTGCTTTTTAAGTTTGTTTTCTTTTTTCCAGTTGCTGCTCTGCTTGGGTGTGTTTTCCTATTTTGTCTTCTAGCTTGGTGATGCAGTCCTCAGCTTCTTCTGGGATACTATTGATGCTTTCTATTGTGTTCTTTATTGCAGCTTTGCCATTCTTCATTTCCTCTTGGTTCTTCTTCATTTCCTCTTGATTTTTACACATGTTGTTGAATTTGTCATCCATCCTTTTCAGCGTCCTTATGACCATTGCTCTGAATTCTTTCTCTGACAAATTGTTTGCCTCCATTTCATTTAATTCCTTTTCTGGTGATTCCTCCTTATCTTTCTGTATGGGGGCTGTTTCTTTGTCTCCCCATTTTTTGTTACTCTCAGGATATCTGGTTATGGCTCACTCTCTAGCACGTTGACCAAAAGGCACAAAAGACAACTCGATAAAACACAATACAGAGGGAACAAAACACAAATGTATTCATGACACCAATAACCCTAAATAAAGGTGACGACCAGAGTAAAGATAATTAGGGAAGTGAAAAGAGCACAAAAATGATATTAAGAAAAGATAAAAAGGTAGGAGAGAAAAGAAAAAGAAGAAAAAAGGGGGAAATATATATGTACGCTATATGGGGAGAAAACTCCACAAAACAAATAAACCAAAAAAAATGCAAACAACAAACACCCAGGAAAGAAGGGGGGGAACTGAATCTGCAGAGGCAGAGCTTATTTCCAGAAGGTAAGGGAAAAGAATTGAATGAGGGGGGAATGGCCATGATTCAGTACAGAGGAGGTAGAAAGGGAACGAGTGTATTTGAAGGTTAAAAAAACCCAAAATACTCCATAAAAAAATAAATAAATAATAATTAAAAATATATACATTAAAAATACATATTTATTAAAAATTCACCTTTCTTTAATCTATCTACATATTCATCTATTTTTGGAAAAGGAGAATAGAGTAGAGAGCAGATAGGCCTGAGTTTGGTGAGTGAAATTAATTAAGCTATTAGTAAAAGAAGAGAGCAAATGAGGAGAGGAAAAACAAAAGCATAAAAACAAACAAACAAACACTCAATCAAACAACAACAACAAAAAAAAAATTGGCTAGCGAAGAAAGAGAAAAGAGAAGGGTACATGGACTTGGAGCAGGGGAGAGGAAATTAGATATATGAGTAAGCCAACAGAAACTACTATAATAGTAAATCATCAATAAAGCAGATAAAAAAGATCAATTTTTAACAAGGAATAAAAAGAAAAGAGAGAGAAAAACTAATGCAGGAACAGGAGAAGAGAAAAAGTATGAAAAATGAGGAAGAAAAGGTTGGCAAAAAGGAAAAAAATGAGATAAAGTAAAATAATGATAAAAAATAAAAATAGAATGTAGAACACTAATCCAAAAAATAAAAGGTTAAAAAAAATAACAATGATAAATAAAAATAATTAAAAAAATAAAATAAAGAAAAACAATTAATTTCTTAAGTAAAAGATAAAAAATAAAAAAGTGAAGTAGTGAAGTGTCATTCACTTCAGCTGAGTTTAATGTTCCATGGGGGCTGGTTTAAGACCCCTCTCTACTGTCTGTCTGCCATGTCTCAGTTTCCTGTTAGGTGGTCAGCACCCTGTGGAAGTTCCCAGCGACCCACTGTTCCTCTGTGTCAGACTCCACAGCCTTGGTTTCAGGCAGGTGGGATCAATCTGCCCGCTTTGTTTTTCTCCCTGCTTTCAGTTGGATTTACACAAGTGTCTATTTCTGACATGGGTTGCAGGTGGCGGTGTTGCTGTATTAGTTTCCGAGACCAAATGTCCTCTCAACCCAGTCCCTGAGGGCTCCCTGGTGGTATTCAGAATCTTTATTTCCCTGCTGAGCTCAAGGCTGGGTGCAGCTGTGCTGCTAGGAAGGGCCTGGTCTTCAGGAGAAAAATGGCTGATCATGGTTGGAGGGACCAGACTGTCCCAGAGCTGGCTTCCTGGTTGCCTCTCCCTATTTTGCTCTCCAGCTTCCACAAAACCACCTTCCCTGCAGCGCAGCCTCAGTGAGTGTTTGTAATGGAAAGATCCTATGAACTGTGTTGAGCGAGTAAAAGCAAGGAAAATATAAAGACAGAGTAACAACGCAGCTGCATGTTTCTCTCCCCCTGGCACTGTGCTGCTCTGGCAGAACTTCAGGCTGCCTTTCTGGGCACAGCATCCCATGGCTGTGGACTTAGATCTAGAGTCCCCAGCAGCCAGCAGCCCTGTGGACCCCCTTCCACAGTCGAGTGTTATACATATCCCCAAGGGACGCAGACTTGGTGCAGCACAGTTTCCTTCTGACCCTCTATACCCGGTTGCATGGCACTCTCTGTCTCCAGCCCAGATCCCTGATCCTACTGTTCTCCAGGCTTCCCCCATCTTTCCAGCCACTGATTGTCTCACCAGCTGTATTTAATTTGCCAGTTCCAGGTGGGTGTTATTTGATTCAGCTGTTTCTTCTATCTACTTCTTGAGAAGGTGCAGGACACATCTGCCTATTTGGCTGCCATTTTCTCTCTCCCTGGACAAACTTTTTAGGAGCCCGCAGCAGGGGAGGCTGGAGTCTCCGTGTTCGTGGGTTCACAGCTGAGGCAGCAGGTCCCTGGCCAGTGTGGCTGTAGGGTCCTGGGTGGTGTCTGAAGTCTCTCCAGGTGGAGGTGAGGCTGGGCTCCCAGTCCCAGCCACTCTCCCCTTCAAGATGGTGTGGTCTCTGCTGCAGAGCCGGCCACCCTGGAAGAGATTGCAGCTGTAGTAGAGGCTGCCTGGCTAGGGGAGCTTGGTCTGCCAGCCCCCTACAGTCCTGTGGAGTATGACTGTCCCTCACTCACACATACACCCCACACGTCCATGCACTCCCCTTTTGCTTCCTTACTCTCTCACACTCTCTTCTGCACTGCAGTCCTATTGGCCACCACCTGGGTTGTCAACAATTTTTTTAAAGAGACTAGTTTAAGTGACTTCTGGGACAATTTCAAGAGTACCAACTTTCATGTCATAGGGCTAGCCTGGCTGGTGTTACTCAGTGGTTGAGCATCTCCTGATCACAGTTCCATTCCCCATCAGAGCACATGCCTGGGTTGTCAGCTCAATCCCCAGTGTGGGGCATGCAGGAGGCAGCTGATCAGTGTTTCTTTCTTATCACTGATGTTTCTTTTTCCTTTTTTAAAATACAAAATTTTTATTAAAGTAATTGCATTTGAATGCAAAGTTTCAGAAAAATAAATTCTTTCATATTTATAAATCCTAACTACACTAAGTAATCAATTTTCAACCTGCCAGAAATAATTTTTCATTAACAATTGGATTTTATATTCATATTTTCAACAAATATTTTTGGACTCAGCTATGGACTGAATTGTGTCCACCTAAAATTCATTGAGGTCCTAATCCTGAATGTCTTATCACAGATGTTTCTATCAGTCTCTCCCTCTTTCTTCTTCTCTGAAATCAATAAAAACATCTTTTAAAAATATGGCTACCAGAAGAAGAGAGAGACCAAGGGATTGAAATTATCTATACTATAAAAGGCCTGTGGCCCTAACCCTGTAATGACTAAAGATCGGCATGGATGGGCAGGGCTGTGAGCACAGCAAGGCAAGCAGGTGGGCGGGGCTGCGTGATTTTGTGCGCTGGGCTTCTAGTATTTTAATAAATAATGATGGAAAACTTCCCTAACCTGGTGAAGGAAATAGACATACAAGCCCAGAAAGTTCAGAGAGTCCCAAACAAGGTGAATCCAAAGAGACCCACACCAAGACATACCAAGATTAAAGACAAAGAGAGAATATTAAAAGCAGCAAGAATAGACAACCCACAAGGAAGCTCCCATAAGACTATCAACTGTTTTTTCAACAGAAACATTGCAGGCCAGAAGATATTGGCACAAAATATTTAAAGTAACAAAAAGCAAGGACCTATAACCAAGATTACTATATCTAGCAAGGCTATCATTTAGAATCAAAGGAGAGTTGAAGAGCTTCTCAGATAAGAAATAACTAGAGGATTTCATCACCACCAAACCAGTATTACAGGAAATCTTGAAGGCACTTTTAAAAAAAAGAAGGAAAATAAAGATTAAAAATATGAATAAAAAAATATCAATGACTACATATCTATCAATAATAACTTTACATTTAATGGATTAAATGCTCTAATCAAAAGTTGTAATGTGGTTGAATGGATAAGAAAACAATGATGTCTACAATATACTTTCTTCAAATTGAAAGACACAGACAAAGTAAAGGGATGGAAAAAAGATATTTCATAAAATTGGAAACAAATAAAAAGCTGGGGTAGCAATACTATACCATACAAAATAGACTTTAAAACAAGGTTATAGCAAGAGATATAGAAGAATGCAGCATTTCCAGTTTGGGGTATTTATCCAAAGAAACCCAAAATAGTAATTTAAGATGACATATGCATTCCTGTGTCCATTGCAGTATTATTGACAATAGCAAGATATGGAAGCAAACTAAGTGTCCACCAATAGACAAATAGACAACTGAATAAAGAAGAAGTGGTAGATATATATATATATATATATATATATATATATATACTGTGATATGACTCAGCCATAAAAAAAAGAAATATTGCCATTGGCAACAACATGGATATACCTAGAGGGTATTATGTTAAATGAAATAAGTCAAACACAGAAAGAAAAATACTGTATTATTCACTTTTATATGGAATCAACAGAAACAAACTGATAGATTCAGAAACATTTTGATGGTTGCCAGATGGGAGAGGGGCTAGGAGGATGGGTAAACAAGGGGGAGGAATTAAGATGTGCAAATTGCCAGTTATAAAAACAGTCATAAAGTGGTTATGGAGGAAAACATATAAAAGTTAAATTCTGAAAGTTATATATCATCCAACCAGCTATCAATTCTTTCATTGCACAAATATTTATTAAGTGGCTTATATATAACAAACTCTGATTTGAACCCTGGAACTATAGTGAATTAGACAGAGTAGGACTCTGCTTCATGGATTTAATGATTCCAGAGGTGACAACAGAAAGAAAAAACACAAACCTAAATAAATGAGTATACAGTAACTGATATAATTTAGGGAATACAAATGCTCTGAGGAAAATGAAGCAGGGTAATTATATGGACAGTGATTAGACTGGGAAATTTTAGATAGAGTGATCAGAAGGAAACTTCTAAAATTTTGATATTTAAGAAAAATATCTCATTAGAAGAAGTTATTCCTGTGAAAAATTTTAGCATCCCAGGCAAAAGAAACAGAAAAAATGTAAAATTTGAAAAAATAGGAACAAGCCTTGATGGTTCCAGGAGTAATGAAATTAATATGATAGAACATTGTAAGATACATGTTAGAGGAGAGTCTAACTTGACAAGCTTTGCGAGATACTCATTATTTTGTACACCCTGGGAAGTCTCTGGAAGGTATTCTTAGTGAGAAAGGAAGTGATCAGGATTAATAGCTAATAAATGAGAAAAATATGACTTAAAATTTTAAGAAATAAATTGACTGCAATATGGGTTATAGATGTAGTGAAAAAGTGTAAAAACAAGGAGAACCAAATTTATATCATTAAATTATCTGAAGTGATAGCTGATAGTGGTAGGCAGCGTGAGTGTAATAGAATTGGAGTGAGTAACAAGTGATCAAATATGGATATATTCCTGAAAGGAGAGTCAAAATAACTTGCTAAGAAATTAGATATGGCAGTGCAGGAAATATGACTCAATTTATTTTGGCATGAGCTACTAAATAAGCAGACTTGGCATCTATTAAGCTGGGGAAGACAGGAGAAAAACGTTTTTGTAGGGACAGTCATTAAGTGTTATGTTTTGAACATTTGCTATTTTAGATATCTATTAGACATGACAAAGATGTCATAGATGACTGGTGTTTGAGTTTTAAACTCAAGTGAGCTATTGGGCCTAAAGATGTAAGTAGGTCATACCATCAGGCAATAGATTTTTGTAAGTACATGAAAATGCATAAATTAAACTACCATTAGATTACAGAAAGAAAAAAGAAAAGGGCTTATATCTACAGTAGGTTTTTCCAAATTTTAGTATTGATAAGAAAAGTTGCCACAAATAAAGAAGAAATTGCCATTGAGATAGAAGGAATAACAAATGTAAAATACTGTGTAAGGTTGAATTAAGGAGGGAGAGGACAAATACTCCAGTAAGTTCACAGAACCAACTATTACTCTTGCCAAAGTAACCTTCACTAGAGTGAAAGGAACAATGATGGCAATAATATTTATTAAAGATATTATAGCATAAGCATCAGTCTGATCACTCTATTTCTATTATGTCAGTTCTCACAAAACTAATTATTTTCCTGATTTTACAGATGAGGAAAATGAAGCCTGGAGGAATTAAGTTAAATTTATTTCAAGACTGCACAATTAGTAAGTGAGGCAGCTAAAATAAAATCTTGAGAAGTCTGATTTTGTGTTCATGGTCTTAACCACTGTAAGAAATTTAATGATGAAGGCTTTGAATTGAGCCCTTTAAGGGAAAGAGAAGCCAACAAGTCTACCAGTTATCCTTTCTTTTGTTAAACCTATATTCAGAGATCCTAGCTAATCAACAAGATAGAAAAAAATAATTGAGACATGAAAATTAAAAGGTAAAATCAGTTTTTATTATCTATATATAAAAGAACACAAGAATCATCAAACAGAACTAAAAACAGGGATTTTGGAAAGTTGTTCTGATATATGTTAAATATATAAAATAATAGTATTTCTTTTCTGGGGAATTAAAATGTGATGACGCTTATTTATGTGTCATGATTTTACTCTTTTTTAAATTCTGATTTTTAAAAAGGTAGTGAGCAGTTATTATGTATGAGAACTTCCATAGCCTCAAGGGAAAAAGAGATCCATAGGATAATGCCATGAGGAGCTCAACACTTAGTAG
The DNA here is from genome assembly GCF_028538775.1 of Myotis yumanensis. NCBI lineage: Eukaryota > Metazoa > Chordata > Mammalia > Chiroptera > Vespertilionidae > Myotis > Myotis yumanensis. The sequence continues at coordinate 143,467,418 of NW_027223754.1, forward strand.
AGTAGAAAAGCAAATTGATAAATAACCACTGCAAAGTGTTACACATGAGAACAGACACATGAACAAATTATTATGTGAAAAGGGAAAAGGAGTATTTAATTCTCTCCGGCTCTAATGAGGCATTTGCAATTCCTGAAGTCATTACTGATAGCAGGGATGGTGAAGACAGGATCCAGGTAGGCAAAGACAGGGTCACACGAGTGCACGGCATACAGCATCATGCAGTTCAAGGGAAGACTAGCAGTTTCTAGTGGAGAAGGCAGGCATTTAAGAATGAGGAAGATGGGCAGTGTAGACACAGTACCCAAGAAATAAAAGGCATTATATATTGTATTAGTAGTTTGTTTTTTATCTCATTGAAAATGTAAATTAGAGACTTATATTTTTGTGGGGGAAATATTTTTACATGTATGAGAATCGAAGAGATGGACAGAGACAATGAAGGGAACACAAGCCGGTCAAAGGAAGTAAAATTTTCTATTTAAAAACCCTCTCATTTCATTTCCTTTCTGAAAATTGGTTTCCTTCATTCTGATTAAAATGTTTCTGATCTCTGAAGATTGATTTTTTTCTGGATAGCTCTTTTCAGCTATAAACAACTCTCTCCTTGATATAAAGATCCTTCAGTGCTGATCTATACAGTTTGGAATTAATTGCTTGCTATTTTATTAATATACATTGTCTTTTCAGTTGGGCAGTAATTCTTTTTTTTTTTTTTAAATATATTTTACTGAATTTTTACAGAGAGGAAGGGAGAGAGATAGAGAGTTAGAAACATCGATGAGAGAGAAACATCAATCAACTGCCTCCTGCACATCTCCCACTGGGGATGTGCCGGCAACCCAGGTACATGCCCTTGACCGGAATCGAACCTGGGACCCTTGAGTCTGCAGGCAGACGCTCTATCCACTGAGCCAAACCGGTTTCGGCAGTTGGGCAGTAATTCATTGAAGGCAAGACCATTGCTGTTTTTCTAATATATTCTATTACATTTAAAGGATAAGTGGGAAAATATGTAATTACTAATGAATTTCAAATTTAATTTCTAGCTTGACCTTCTCTCTTAAGCTACAGGTTGACATATTTAACTAATTACTGGATATCTCCACTTGATGTTGAATAGGCACCTAACACTTAACACATAGAGGCTGAGCATTTGAGGTTTCCTCTCAATCTGATCTAAAAATAGTGTTAGCTATTTCACGAAATGGCAACTCTATTCTTCCAATTGTTGAGGTTCAAAATTTGTAGATTTCATTGAATCTATTTTTGAACATTCCCCATGCAATTCATTGTTCATTCACAATCTTGGGAGTTCCCCAAGTAAAATCTGAAACTGGTCTGCATACATGGAGGGCAAGAAGAGACCAAAGAACGAGGCAGGCCACTTGAGATTGGTAGGTGGAAGTCTTAATAAACAAGGAAACTTACTACTAAGCTTGTCTTGGCTGAGTAGATCTCAGCACCTGTCCACCAGAATCTCAAAATGTTATGTAAAAGCCTTAATGGGGTTCAGTCACATATACAGTCCAGATGGTCTCAACAACACATTACTATCTCAAGGTGTATCCTTCAAATGGCTTCAGCTGTGGGAATGGTGGGCAGAACATACACACTCCAAGGACACGGGAGTGGGTAAGAGCCTCTGGTTGCTCAGGCCCAGTTTGCAGGTCAACCAGCTGTCATGTCCTCTTAATGACCTCTTCCAACATCCATTGACGAATTCCATCAGCTTCACCATTAACATTTATCCAGAATCTGTTTACTTCTCCTTGCCTCTACTACTCCTTTCAGAATTACATGTCCAGTCTAAGCTACATCACTCACTCCTTGATTTTTGAATAGTCCCCTAAATGGTTTTCCTGCTTCTTTTTTTGCACACATTCAGTATATTCTCAACCTCTGTTAGAATGACACTATTAGGCATATACAATGGAATACTACTCAGCCATAAGAAAAGATGAAATACTGCTATTTGTAATAACATGGATGGATCTTGAGAATATCATGCTGAGCAAAAAATCAGAGAAAGTTAAGAACCATATGAGTTCACTCATATATTGGATATAAAACTGAAAATGACAAATGAACAAATAAAAAAAACTCTCATACACACAGATAACAGTACGGTGGTTACCAAAGGGAAGGGGAGTGGAGGGGGTAAAAGATAAAGGGGGTCAAATATATGTGACAGAAGATTTGACTTTGGGTGGTGGGCACACAATGCACTATATATGATATACCATAGAATTGTACACTTGAAAATTATATAATCTTACTAACCATATTCACCACAATAAATTCAATTAAAAAATAAGATAAAAATATGATGGATCTTGTTGATTTCAGTACCTTCTCATCTAAATCAGAATAAAAGTCAAAGTCTGTAGAGTGATTTGCAAATCCTTCATGGACTGGACCGAGGGCTGATCCATCCATGCTGATTTCTGGCTCTCTTTTCTGCTCACTTTGGAAAGGCTCCTATGGGCTTCTGGAAACAGAGAGGAGGTAAGTGAACAGATTGTCCTTTAGAACTGGTGAAAGTTCATTTTCCAGTTTGAAGACCAGACTTCAAGAAGGTTTTTTGTTTGTTTTCTCCCTTTTACTCTTTAATGCTTTGTTCCCTCAACCAAAAGTATTCCAGTCCCTATCCTGGATTTTGTGGCTCTCATTTTTATTCCTGTTCAAGGTACATAGCTTTATTAGTACAGTGCCACCTGTCTTTGTTTTTAATCTGTATTGGGTAGCCATACACCTCACACAATGCTATCAGGAGGATATTTCCCTGAAAATTCCTAGGGACTCTCTTTATAGAGTAGGATTGTTTCTAGGGCCCAATATTCATCTGTCTATATCCTGGGGAAAAAGTGATTTAATTTTTTATCTGCCTTTCTTTATTAACTTCTCTAGTATGCAGAAGAAGCAGAGGGAACAATTTCAGCTCATTTATGCTTGAGTAGCACTGTGCTGGGAGTCAAAAAATCTGCACTATGCTCTTCCATCTGTTCTCTGTGACTGGAAGGCCATCCTCCCACTCTGGGCCTCAGTTGTCTACCTGGTAAAGTGGAATGGTAATATTTACCTGCTTAAGGTGGGGGCTGCATTAATTAATATATGAGGTTCTTTGAAAATCTAGGTTTCGATCACAGGCAAGATTATGGGCTCATCTGAAATTTACCAGTTTCTAAAAAAAGGCCCCAAAGCTAATGATGGGTAGAGAAAAAAAAAATGAAATGCCTCAGTGGTGGTAGAAAAGCAATGTATTGAATGTTTACTCCCTATCCAACACTATGAAGGCACTTAAATGAAATAGGTGCAAAATCCACAATGTCCCTAACCTCACTAAAATGAAGAAAGAAAGGGTGAGGTACCAGGTGTTATGATTGATTAAGATGCCATGTGTTGTGCCAACTTCTTCATGTTTGAGTGTTCTCATCTATGAACAAGTACTTAATCCATCAACAGTATCAAGTACTTAGTGAGACTTTCTTGCTCCCTTAGAATTGACACTATAAACCTTATCTAATGATGTGGATGCATGAAGACCACTCCCTACATTCCAAGTTCGGAGAACCTCCCGCTGTTTCTTCCATGCTAAGAGGTACTAAGAAAAAAAAAAAAGCATGACAATTCACCCTTCTCAAATGAAAAGGGGTTCGAGCCATGGGAGGACACTGGACACCTGAAAGAGCAATCTTATTCTTTATTCCTCTTAAATCTCTTGAATGATTCCTTTCCATGGGTGGGCTGTAGGCTCGGGGCTGCTTTTTCTTACTAGACAGCAGTGTGAGAAGCTCTGTGATGACAGGCCAGGCATGTTTCTGTCCATCTGGCCCCAAACATGGAGCAGATATTCCCAGATTTCCCAAACTTTCCCAGGGTGCTAGCTTCACAATCACAAAGATTCTATACCACGCCTGAGGATGGTATGGGCCAGGGAGCTCCTGTGCTTCTCCTTTCCTGCCAGCAACTTTTAGACAAATGGACATAACTGGTCAGACTGGTCCCTACTCTCACTCCAAGAAACAAAATGCCTTCTTTTTCTTTCATGCACAACTACCCCTTTTATATATACCACTGGAGGCCTGGTGCATGAATTCATGCACAGGTGGGGTCCCTCAGCCTGGCTGGTGATCAGGGCCGATTGGGGCCAGCCAACTGGTGGGAGGGACCACGGGAAGTTGGCCGGCTGGGGGCAGGGACTGTGGGAGGTTGGCTATGGGAGTTCACTGACCACCAGGTGGCAGCTCCTGCATTGAGCATCTGCCCCATGGTGGTCAGTTCACATCATAGCAACCCGTCAATCGGTTGTTCGGTCATTTGGTCACTTAGGCTTTTATATATATAGATACTGACTTTCATCATGGTGGGCAAAATCCTAAAATTCTCTCCCATCCCAGATTTCTGTCTCTGAGTTGTTCAATTAGACAGTAATCTAATTGAACAACTGCTGTGAAGGGATCTGTCTGGTGGAATTAAGTTGCTAATCAACTTACCTGAAAATAGGGAGATCGTTCTGGTATATCCAGGGAGGCTCATTGCAATCACATGAGCCCTTAATAGGAAGACCCAAGAGTGAGTCAGAAAGATGTGGTAAAATGGAAAGAAGAAGTTTGTAGCCTAAGAAAGATTGGACTCCTATTGCTCAAAGGTGGCCACATGGAAAACACAAGGAGGAATGTGGGCTATCTAGGAGCAAAGCTCCCTTGCTGATGGCCAGCTAGGAAATCGTGATCTCAGCACTACAACCACATTAAACTGAATTTTGCTTGAATAAGTCGGGATTGGTTTCTATCTAAGCCTCCAGTAAACAATGTCACCTTGCCAACATCTTGATTTTAGTCTTGTGTGATCCATGACGAATTTGACTTATAGAAACTGCGAGATAATCAATTTATGTTGTTTTAAGCTGCTGAATCTGTGGCAATTTATTGTGGCAACAATAGGAAACAAATACAATACTATCCTCCTTGTACTGTAAGGTGCATTAGCCTTCCTGTTCCTTAGAATAAATTATAGAAAGAGTTTAGGAAGCTGGATCAGCAAAAGGAGAAAACAAATTGGTGGGAGTGGAAACATTATTCTCTTTACACTTTCAACTTTATATCAATGTGATGCCCTATAATCTACACTAATAAAAGAAAAACATGCAAATTGGTGTCACTCTGCTATGCCCACCAGCTAATCGGATGAGTATACAAATTAACCCAACAAAGATGGCGGTTAATTTGCATACATAAGAGCCCAGCAGCCTGGGTCCTGGGAACAACATCGGCACCCAGGTCACTCTGAAGTAGGCCCCATGTGGGCCCTGAGCAGCCTAGGAAAGGCCTAAGCCAGGGGGCTCCTGGGCAGGGCCAAGCCTGCAATCAGAGCCATGGGGGGCCCCTGCCCAGGCCTAACGCTTAGGCCAGAGGCTTTAGGTCTGGGCAGGGGCGGAGCCAGCAATCGGAGGGTCTGGGGGTCACCTGCCCAGGCGTAAAGCCTCCATCAGAGGCAGAGCCGGCGATCAGTGTCAACTACAGAAGAAACACCTTTTCTGACCGCTCATTGGCTAAGCTCCCTGTATGCCACTGGTAATATTCTTAGTAACTTGGGTAATAAGAATCCAAGAAGGTGATCTAGGGTTTTTCCACCTCACTCCTGGAGAAAAAAAAAAAAAAACAAAGGTTCGCTGCTGGAGGGCTAAGAAATGTCATATTCTGCCCTAGCCGGTTTGGCTCAGTGGATAATGCCTCAGCCTGCTGACCACAGGGTCTGGGTTCAATTCTGACCAAGGGCATGTACCTAGGTTGCAGGCTCCTCACTGGCTGGGGCCCAGGTCAGGGCTCATGCAGGAGGCAACCAATCAAAGTGTTCCTCTCACTTTGATGTTTCTCTCTGTCTTTCCCTTTCTCTTCCACATTCTCTAAAAATCAATGGAAACATATCCTCAGGTGAGGAGAAAGAAAGAAAGAAAGAAAGAAAGAAAGAAAGAAAGAAAGAAAGAAAGAAAGAAAGAAAGAAAGAAGAAAGAAAGAAAGAAAGAAAGAAAGAAAGAAAGAAAGAGAAAGAAAGAAAGAAAGAAAGAAAGAAGGAAAGAAAGAAAGAAAGAAAGAAAGAAAGAAAGAAAGAAAGAAAGAAAGAAAGAAAGAAAGAAAGAAAGAAAAAGAAAGGAAGGAAGGTCATAGCCTATGAAAGACACATCTTGAAAATGCCTAAAGAAGTTGTCACTTTTTCATGGTGAAGGGACTGGAGTCCGTGTTGATGAAAACACCTTGGTGGCTGCGGTGACTGGCAGTGGCTGCATAAGTGGGGTGATGGGACTGGTGCCTTCCCCTGATCAGCCCAGTCGCCTCCCACAAAGGGAGGCCAGACTGCGGCTGAGGCCCACTCTCAAGGGGAGCAGGGAGAGGGCCTAAGCTGTCAGTAGGACATCCCCTGAGGGGTCCCAGTATGTGAGGGGGGGCAGGCTGGGCTGAGGGACCTCCACCCCTAGTGCACCGGGCCCCTAGTTAGATTATAAAACTCTAGACAGAATAAATTCTAAAACATGTATGTGTTCATGTGTAAGAGAGATTTGAATGAATAGTTTTTCATATATGAATATGTTTCATAATAATATATAAATTATTAATCAAACTTTAGATATTCAATTAAATATTTTCTTATTTGAACCTCATTAAAACTCTATGAATTAAGTATCTGTATGTGCATATTATAAGTAAAGAAGTATGAGGCATAGAAATTTCAAGTCATCTGTCTAATGTCAATGAGATGAAAATCTAATTGCAAAATGGAGCAAACTCTAAGGAAATGAAATGTTTAAAATTAGTGAAGCTGAAAAAGTAGTCTGACCTAACCCAAGCTTGGAGAAAAAGCCAGAAGATGTCTTGGCCTAGCATAGGAATACCAACAGACGGCTTGCGTCTTACTATCTGTGATAATACAAATATATGAGTTTCCCACTGGTTCAGGGAGCATCTAGTTTGGTGTGTTAGACCTCAGTTGTTTAGTTAAGGGCCAACTGACAAAAATCTGTGAAGTATGCCACCATAGTAAGCACTCAGTAAATATTAAGCATAATTATACTACACAGTCACCACTTTGATGGCTCATCTGAGGAACATTTAAACTTAAGCACACACACACGCACACACACACACACAAATAAATAAATAAATAAAAATTCTGGTAATAATTTGAATAGGTTGGAGTGAGGAGTGGAGACAGCAGAAATAGCTTAAGGTAGATCTCCTGTGCAGGAGAAGAGTCCTATAATACCCTCTGTATAATCTCATATCTTTCTCCGAAGGGAGCTTGCATTTGAGTACCTGCTATGCAAAAGTAATGGAAACCAGCTAGTATTGGCTGCAGAATTAGTAGCAACCCACACAATGGGGACAACAACTTTTGTACTACTAATGTAGAGTTGTCATTTTTACCCCTCCTTTCTCTGCATCTTCCCAACTAGAGGAACAAGTGCAAGAAAAGGTCCAGAAATTAAAGGTTTCCACCCAACACAAGCTGTGGAGGGAACTATGAGGCTGGATTAAAACTGAAAAAAAGGAGGACTTTGAACCAAATATGTGATTGAAGACATTTAGAGTGATTGAAATTCATGGACCCAAATGAGAAGCAATTATAGTAATCAACTACACAGTGGGAAGGGAGATTTCAAAGTCTGTAGCAAGTATTAGATAAAATAAAAATATTTTCACTTTCTACTTTAAAGATTTTTGATTCATTGGTTAAACTTACTTCTTATAACATTGCTTATACATGAGCTGTGTGTGTGTATGAACTTTTATATATATTAAAATATATATTTTGTAATCTTAGGAGTATTTTACTAGAATTGTCACAATAAAATTTAAAAATTTGTTGAAATGCTCTTTTGATATTTCTCTTTCTATTTTGGCCCTTAGAATCTCTTTATTTTATTTTATATTTTTAAATATATTTTTATTGATTTAAGAGAGAAAGGGATGGGGAGAGAGAGATAGAAACATCATTGATGAGGAAGAATCATTGATCGGCTGCCTCCTGCATGCCCCTGCGCTCTTGACCAGAATCAAACCTGGGACCCTTCAGTCTGTAGGCCAACACTCTATTCACAGAGCCAAACCAGCTAGGGATCTTTTATTTTTAAATGGTATAGTTAATATTTTCCTAATAATATCTATAAACTACAGTGGATTAAGTTATTTTGTTCTTTGGCCACCTAGATCCAGAACCTCATGTTTTAATGAAACAAGTTTATACCAGGGTCTTTTGGCATGCCATAGTACCAATTTTGTAAATGACTATTCTACTTTTGTAGAGTTTTTACACATGATTTCATAATTAACATTTTCTTGCATGATACGTTATTTTTATTTTTTGTATGATTCTTATCTGGTTCATGGTTTGAATGCTTTTAAAAATTCTACCATTTTGAAGAAAATAAAATCTCATTATCTACAGGTTTTACTGCTAAAAAGCAGACCACAAAAATATAAAAATATGTAAATAGAAAAAGGAGAACATTAAACATAAATATAGACAAATAGGACTCTAATAAAACAACAGAAAATTTGGTTCCATTAGTGCTCTTTTCTCCTTGAACTATTTGTTTTTATTCTTTAGGGATTGTAACTTCTGAAAAAGGAACTCCTTAAAAGTACAATAATATAAGCACTCAGTTGAAAATTCTGTTCTTATCTCAAATAGATATACATTAATTTATATAAGCATATATTAAGTGTATATATATATACACTGTGTATATAAGTATGCACACTTATATATATTTAATATTAACCCAACAAAGATGGCGGTTAATTTGCATACGTAGGGGCGAAGCAGCAGAGCGAAGACTGAAGGCTCTGTCCGGAGCGAAGGCCTGGGTCCCGGGTGCTGGAGGAAAACCGGTGCCAGCAGCCAGGGGAAGGAAAGTCCTATTGCATGAATCTCTTTGTGCAACAGGCCTCTAGTAAAAATATAATTATATATTTTATTTTGTATTTATACACAAATTATTAGAAATATCTCATTTTCAAAAAGGAGCTGTAAATATTTGAATTTTCCTCAAAATTAGCCTCAAAATGGTACATAAAAATAGAGGAAAATAATATTGTTTTCTGATTTACCTTATTTCCTTTTTTTATGTAGTCTTAAGATTGCCAATTGGCATGTTTTCTTGTTTTTAGCAATATACTATTTTAAACTTTAATTAAAACAAAATCTCAAATTAGATTATCTTTCAATATCCTTCAAGAATATACATTTCACAGAAAATTAAAATAGCATTTAGTTCTCTGAATAAAAGCTGTTATTAAAGTATTTAATATCATGCGGTTTTTTTAAAATTAAAACGAGGATGAATTCAACTTTGATATTGGATACAAAGTCTTTTTCTGGAATTTTTTTCTAACTACAAAAGATATTATTTATATTTGACATAATGTCAAGGGAATAAGAAATAAATATTTTCAAATATTTGTCCTTTCATTATTTAAGTTTTTAAGAATAAATAAAAATAAAACCACCTGCATCTTTTTAAAAAATATATTTTTATTGATTTCAGAGAGGAAGGGAAGGGAGAGAAACATCAATGATGAAAATCATTGACCAGCTGCCTCCTGCACGCCCCCTACTGGGGATCAAGCTCGCAACTTGGGCATGTCTTTTGACAGGAATTGAACATGGGATCCTTCAGTTGGCAGGCTGATGCTCTATCCACTGAGCCATGCCAGCCGGGTAAACAACCTGCATCTTAAGCTAATTTCTCATTATACCTCCAATATCTCTCGTTTTTATTTCTCTATAGAAAATGAGAAAGTATAGCTTTTGCTAGAACCAAATATGAATAGTAAATATGTGTATTTCATACAAATTTAAAGGTTCAATGAATATACAGTTACTTAATTTATAAGTAGTCATTCATTTATTTCAGAACGGTCTTATATTTTATCCTTACTTCTTTATTTTATTTTATTGATTTTTACAGAGAGGAAAGGAGAGGGATAGAGAGTTAGAAACATCGATGAGAGAGAAACATAGATCAGCTGCCTCCTGCACACCCCCTATTGGGGATGTGCCCGCAACCGAGGTACATGTCCTTAACAGAATCGAACCTGGGACCCTTCAGTCCATAGGCTGATGCTCTATCCACTGAGCCAAAGGACAAGTTAGGGCTTGTCCTTACTTCTTATTTCTTCTTTACATTTATTTCTCTTCCATAAATATTTATTTATAACTTTTTTTTAATTAATCAAGCCCTCTTCAACAACAACAACAAACCTGCACTCTTTGAGGAACTTTCACATGTTTTGGGACAACTCAATATTTTACTTATCATTTCATATCCTACTGGCAACTCTATGTCACTAAGAGAAGTGACCACAAAAGTGATGCCTAAAAATATAAAGAAAAAACAATTATTTAAGCTTCACCTTAGGAAATAGAAAATGTCAAGTAAATTAAATCCAAAGTAAGAGGAAAATAAACAAATTAGAGCAGAATCAATGAAATAAAAAATGGAAATCAAGAGAGAAAATGAAAAAGAGCTAACACTGGTTCTTTGGGAAGATCAATAATACCAATAATTCTCTAGTCAGGCTTTAACTAAATGGATAATCAAGGGATGATATAAATAATTCTATTTCCACAAATTTGAATACCAAGATGAAATGGACTAATTCCTTGAAAGACACAATCTTCCAATCTCACTCAAGAAGAAATAGATAATCTGAATATCTAGTAATAAAATTCAATTAATAATTAATTAATTAACTTTCAAAGAGAACACACCAGTCCAGATGTGTTCACTGGTGAATTCTGCCAAATAATTAGGAAGGAACTGTACCAATTTTCTAATCTTTTTCAGAAAATAGAGTCAGAGAGAATATTTTCTAACTCATTCTATCAGTCTGGCATTACCCTAACATGAAACCAGACAGATATTTAAAGAAAATAAGCTGTCCCTATTCATCATAAGGAAAGAAAACTAATATATTTCAACAACAACATAAACTAATATCTTATTAACATAAATATAAACATTCTCAACAAAATATGACATCTAATAAAACAATATATAAAAAAATATATACACCTTGACCAAATAGGATTTATTACAGGTGTACAAAGTTGGTACAACATTCAAAATCAATTAATGACATTTATCACATCAAAAGATTAACAAATAATAAAAACATATTATCAATTCAAGGGACACAGAAAAAAATATGGAAAATCTAAATACTTTCTGTCCAATTTTACTGTGAACCTAAATCTACTCTAAAAATTATAGTCTTTTTTCAAAAGTATAAAAAGGATTAGGGCTGAAAACTATGTTTAAAAGTTAGATAAAAAAAACAAAACAAAAAACAAAACAAAAAAACACCTGTGGTAACATTTACACAATGGAATACCATGCAAGTATAAAAAGGGAAGGTCTTTTACTCTTTGAGACAGCATGGAGGGATCTGGAGATGATTATATTAAGGGAAAAAAGCCAGTCAGAGAAAGACAAATATCGCATGATCTCATTTATATGTGGAATTTAATAAACACAATAAACTGATGAATAAAATAGAACCAGAGGCATGGAAAAATGGAACAGACTGGCTAATCTCAGAAGGAAGGGAAGAGGGGTGGGCAGGAAAATATTAACCAAAGAACTTATATGCATATATGCATTGCTCATGAACCCAGACAGTAGGGTGGAGAAGGCCTGAGGAAGTGACCAGGTAGGGGGGATAAGGAGAAAAAAAAGAGGAAATATCTGTAATATTCTCAATAATAAATCTTTAAAACAACAAATCAAAAACAAAAACACCAAAAACAAAATTATTGTCTTATGAAGAAACTAGAGGCCTGGTGCACGAATTTGTGCACAGGTGGGGTCCAGCCACCCCACCCCGATTGGAGCTGATCAGGCCAAGGCTGGCTGGGGGGAGGGGTCGAAAGTGGTTGGCTGGCCAGCCCTGCCCCAGATCAGGGTGGGGGGACCAATCGAAGGTAGGGCTGGCCAGGGGAGGGGCCATGGCCAGCTGGGGGAGGGGCCACAAGAAGTTGGCCAGCCAGCCCCGCCCCTGGTCGAACTCCCAGTTGAACTCCCATTCAAGGGGACAATTTCCATATTAGCCTTTTATTATATAGGATGATATAAAATATACAGCCTTCGGTTTTGATTTTTACATTTCATCTCATATAAATTTTCCCTCAAATTGTAAAAGGCAAAATTGTATACAATATTGATCTCCTATTTTTAAAAAAGCTAGAGATAATTTATAATAAAAAGCTATGTGAAACAAGTTAAAACTATTTACATATGGTACCTAGGAATTAATCCAACTTTTAAAAAAATGTTTGTTGAAATTCTAATATGAGCAATTGGAATATAGTAAAACAAACAAACAAACTAAATCAAACAAACAAATAAAAATTGTTGGTTTTGAGTCAAAACTAAATATAATTCTTAGCTCCAAAATTTAACTTGTGATCTATCATCCAGCTATAATTTACTTTGGTAGCTATAAACATCTTTGTGTGTGTGTGTGTGTTTGTGTGTGTGTGTTTTACCAGATAAGGATATTAACTATTTTTTTCCATTGTAATTTGGCTGGGTAAGTGAAATCATATTTTGAAGTTATTTAACCTAATTAAACTAAATGTTAACTGAATTAACAAAATATTTATCGATACTTTGGTAATCAAATTAAATCATATTAATGACCAGAATCTCCAATAACCTCATAGTTGACATGTTTTTATATACATTTTACTTAAAGTTATTTGAATTTATCCCAACTGGTATGGCTTAGTGGTTGAGCTTAGACTGCATCAAGAGGTCGCCAGTTTGATTCTAGGTTAGGACTGATGCCTGGGTTGCAGGCTCAATCCCAGTAGGGGGTGTGCAGGAGACAGCCAAACTATGTTGATGGTTCTCTCTCATCGATGTTTCTATCTCTCTCTTCCTCTCCCCTTCCTCTCTCTCTAACAAATCTAAAAAAAAATCAATAAAGTTATTTGAATCTAAAAATAATAGATGTTTATTACCTTGTGATCCTCGATAGTTCCTGGAATGAAGCACAAGACAAACATATTTATTAAATGTTGAATAATAGTAAGAAAGTTATGCATCTTTCCTTTATTACCATGAGTTTTTTCACAAGTTCTTCAACTTTTCATGTTTTCTTATTTACAATTCCATAAATTCATGATGCTCAAGTATATGCCATAGAATTGACTCCAGCTTCATCAAAAAATTCACATGGCTTATCTTTATTTTGGCATTAATGACAGTGTTTGGGCAATGAAATGAAGGAATGTAATCTGCACTATGAGAACTCATTATATCACATATAATAAAATAATTACAAAGATATAATAATGCTTTACAAATAAAATGATTCAAAAGTTAAGATATTCAAAATACCAAAATCTTTGGTGATTTAATTATGTTCATATAATTTACCTAACTCATGAGCTTTTGGACTTAGGCTTTCAATGGTATTGGTAACTTCAATACACCAATTACAATTAGAAATCCCCCAACCTGAAGTAATAAACATATCTGTTAATAACTTAATTATTTCTTGTTTGCTTTGATAAGTTTATTGCATAAAGGAAATCCTACAGTCTGCTCTTGAATAGATGGCAGTTATCATAAAGTTAAGAAATTACTGTAACAAGGATATACAATTAATCAGTTTTATGTGTCATACTACCATGTGCATGCTCTGATGCATTGCTTTCAGCAATACAACAGCTGTTCGTTAATGCATTTTTTAATGTCTCCAAGTAATTCTTTCATGATGAATTATGGCACATTCAGCTAGAATTAATAATGCACCAAAAGCATGTATAATATTATAAGTATAATCTTTACTGAAGAGTTAAATTTTATTTGAGATTTATTTTTATTAATTTGACAGAGAGACAGACACATGTCAGTTTGTTGTTACACCTATTTATGCTTTCATTGGTTGCTTCTTATATGTACACTAACTGGGGATTGAACCCGCAACCTTGCTATAGTGGGACGATACTCTAACTGGGCTACCTACCAGGGCCTGATTTGAGATTTTAAATTAAAAAAAAAACAAACAGAGTATGATAACTTTTCAGCTAATCAAAATTCTACCTTGTAAATATTTTTAAATGGCCAGGAATAATACAATACTTCACTGAATGAAAAATACATATGAGCTTCAGAAAGAAACAGAAATTGCCCACTTTTGGTTACAAGTGAGAATAATGGTAATTGAAAGAAATACCCAAGTATATATTGTTAAATTTGCAATTTTAAATTTAAGACACCTTCATGTTATGGATGTGCTAACTCCTCAATCCTCACAAGTGGAACCTGTCCAGTGATTTTTACTTTTCTTACTCACTTTCACCGAAGTGAACCTAACAAGAACCTTGAGATAAGTCACTTATATTGTAGTATAAATTATCTGAATTCCATTTAATTAGCAAGTATTACTGGAATGTTGATGATTAAGGAGAGCTATTAACAGACTGAGTCCAATCAAGAGAGAGAATCCATATAGTAAATTGAATAAGGAAAGTTTAATGTGAATAAATATTAGTTATAACAAGAAATCGAAGTAACATGGCGTAAGCTTAGAAGAAGTGAAGAAATATTAAACATTATAGGTATAGCAGATACCAAGAACAGCCTCTCCTTCTATGGCTGAGATAGAGCATCCAAGGAAAAGGCCCCACAGGGTTAACATACAGATCATATGGCAAGACACTACCATGGTTAACTAGATGGCAGAGAAGTCACTTTGGTGCAATACAAGTAAAATTTGCTGGAAATCTACCCTTTAGCAGTTGCTGGTTTTCCACCCATTGGGGTACTAGGGAAAGTTCTTCACTGGGAGGTACCTCACTGGAGACACTCTACCATAAAACCACCCAAGGCGGGTGTGTGGTGGAAACTGCTGGCCAAGGTATGCTGCTGGCTTCTGTGCACTGCAGGAGTCAGGACTGAGGAGTTGCAAGCCCTGAAGGAGTCAGGTGCTGGAGAAGGTGTATACTTGTCCAACTCAGCTAAGAGGAGTTAGAAAAATCAGGAAGCAATTTCTCTCCAGCACCCTCTCCTGATGAAGTTGTATATCACACCATTTGGCCCAGCAAAAATCTTTCAAGGACAAAAATCCACTTTGGGATTTATGGAAATCATGTACTATATCTGTTTTAAAGTTCATTTTTACAGAGCAAGCAAACTTTTGAATTTGGAGGTGAGAGTCGATAAATCAGTAACTGGGAGTGTGATATAAATGCATAAGGGCGATTGCATAAGATCCCAAGGCAGTTATGCTTAAAAATATGACATTCATCACATTAGGTGATAACTACTATCAAAAAAACTAGCCACACTACCTATTAGGTAGCTATTCAAATTTTGATGACTTCTAAGTCATTTCATAGATCTTACTTAATAGATAACTGAGATAATAAAGTTTTTTAAGCAAAGGGCTAAAGGACCCAAAATGTTTTCTATAATTTTTTTCTTCTATGTAGTGTGTAAGATACATAAAGTCATTGTAATATATCTGGGCCTTATCACTTACTATGAAATAAGTAGTTTTATTTTTATCTAAATAAAAGTATTCATAGAAAAGCAAATGCAAGAGAGAATATATAAACTGATGCTTAGAAAGATGATCCTTTAAATCAGCATGTAAGTTAGTAGCCCATATTTTGCCCTATAATTAAGAGCAGAATTGGCCATAGTTGATGACAATATACAAAAATGGTAATTAAAAAAGGATGTTACATGGAGATACAAAGAAGATAACTATACTTGACAACTGCACAAACTTACACATATTTAAAAATATATATTCCATTGTTACATTTCAAATATTGTGGCTATTCAATATTCTTCTGTAGTTGCTTAAAGTTAATTGTAGTAAAGTCTAAAGCTCACTATCATGCAAAGGAAACTGAATATAGAGCAAAAATGTATTCAAATCTAAAATATAATTCAAGTCTAAACTTCGCTATGTTCCATGTAATGTTATGCATAAAAATGAACTTTAAGACAGATATAGTACATGATTTCCGTGCAGATAAAATAGAATAATGTAAATGAAACATTTTTATTAATTGGAAAGCACTACTTAAATACAAGGCATTTACTATGATTTATTTCAACTGTGTTGAGGAATGCTAGTATTCTAAATGATAAAGATTTATTTCTTAAAGAAACAATTTTTAAAAATTGTATCCAGTATAATTTTATTAAGGATATCTTCCTCAGGATATCCAGAGGAAAATTCATTTTTCTTCCTTGATCTGAACAATGAAGAACATGGTTTCAAGATTAAGGTTTTTCAATAGAAATTTCACAATCTTATGCATATTCCATATTTGATTTTATAATTACTCTAATTAATGATTTTCAAATAAATATGCTTCCAACACTTTTTGACATTTTATTAAATGATTGTCTGCATCCTCTTTTTTTAATAAGTCTACTCATTCAAGTTTACTCATTTATTTCTAACTTTCCAAGATCCATAATTCTAAGCCTTTTGACACGTTTAAAATTTTAACCCATATACCTTTAAAATCTGTTTTAAAATATTTAGTTTTAGTTTAACTAGGTTTAAAATTTTCTGTTGATAAACTTACAAAAGAAATAATAGCTTACTAAATAAGTATTATTTTTGCAGAAAACTGTTTTACATGGGTCATATATTTCATAGTGGAAGTTAAAGAATCTAATTTTTGTTTTCATTAATTAAAAAATACATATATTCAGCACTCAATTTGCATTTGCTAAAAAAAACAACAACAAACAATCATTGTTGTTTTGGATTATGCCATACTAAAAAGAAATGAGCCTCATAATGTAGTTCCAAACTGGCATTTATCCCAGAAATTAAAGGGGGATTTTACCAGGAAAAAAATAACAAAACAAGATTTGATACTTGAACCATATACACTTCCATACAGTATGTCTCTTTGCAGAATAAAGGAATAAAGAAATGGAAGTCTCTGGAAATATGAGTGTCATGAGCAAAATCCAAACCATACATTGGAATACAAAAGCAGAAACTTGCTTGTATTTATCCAGAATAAGAAAGTCATGCCAACTTGTTTCTGATTTTAGCAAGCATAAGTGTTGCATAATGGAAGATGATCTTGAAATAGAATGACTTAGTCTAATTTATGAAAAACAAAAAGGTAACATAACATAATTGACGGAAGATAAAATGCGAACATCAGTGTTTGATGCCATTTAAAAAATATTTTATTGAATCACATCAAGATGGTAATTAGCTTAATAAAAAACTTAGGTCACTGAAACTATTGAACTATTAAATAGATTTAGAAATTTTAAAAGCTATTGATTAATTCAGGTGATGTGTATCTTTTTCTCATTACACACTATAATGATCTTACTTACACAGCAAAACATGAGCTTTATTGTTAATTATAAAAACTGCACGTGTCACAAAAGATTCTGTATTTCTTTTTCAGAAGCCCTTTAAATTTAGTTACATATACCATGATGTTAAAAATATGTTTAATACATCGAGTGTTATTGCTGATTATCACCATCCAATTTAAAAACTGGATTGAAAACTAACTTTCAGAGTAAAACAGTTTCTGCTTATAGTGGAATAGTTTATATCAGACACAACTTCTCAGTAAGAGTAAAAATAAGCCCTGGATTAAAATTGAAAACTGCTGTTCGAAGATATTGAAAATCAACTCAGGCAGTCAGGACTTCAGGGCCCCAGATTCCCAAGAGAAGAAAAACACAATGAAAGGAATCCAACACTATTTGTCTGCCATTTCTCCTCTTGAGGCTTTTACAACATTGTCAGCAACATGAGGCTCATAGGCCAAGTAAAATGTGGAAATAAGGAGGAAGACAGTGCCAGAAAAGAACTATATATTTACCCGGAGTAGTAAGTGTCTATTATTTCATCAAAAGAAAATGTTAGTTTTTTTTTAAAGTCTATTTCTTTAATTCTGTTGTCTTCAAAAACTATACGGAAGCTATGATTTCATAATTATAAATGAGTTTTGCTTTATAAAAATTTCTGCTTTCGTCTTTTTAGTTTTTGCCATCAATAATATGTAAAAGTGTGATCACTGAAACACATACTTATTGACGGTAGTGAAAACAATATTCTATTAAGACTCATGAGTATTGGGCTCTGCCACAGAGGCTGCACTGTCTTGAAGGGGAGAGTGGCTGTACCTGGGAGCTCAGCCTCACCTCCACCCAGGGAGATCTCGGACACCATCAGGGACCCTACAGCCACACCAGCCAGGGACCTGCTGCCTCGGCTGTGAAACCACGAACACCGAGACACCAGCCTCCCCGGCCGTGGGTGCTTAAAAAGTTTGTCCAAGGGGAGATAAGGTGGCGGCCAAATAGGCAGCCGGGTCCTGCACCTTCTCACAGAGCAGATATAAAAAACAGCTGAATCAAATAACATCTACCTGGAATTGGCGAATTAAACACAGTTGGTGAGAGAATCTGTGACTGGAAAGAACAGAGGCCACCTGGAGAACAGTAGGATCAGGGATCTGGGCTGGGAGAGAGAGACGCGCGCACAACTGGGACTAGAGGGTCAGAAGGAAACTGCGCTGCACCAAGTCCATGTCCCTTGGGGATACTCATAACACTCGACTGTGGAAGGGGGTTCACAGGGCTGCTGGCTGCTGGGGACTCTAGATCTAAGTCCACAGCCGTGGGAGAAAGGCAGCCTGAAGTTCTGCACAAGCAGCACAGAGCTGGAGGGAGAGAAACGTGCAGCTGCGTTGTTGCTCTGTCTTTATATTTTCCTTGCTTTTATTCGCTAAACCCAGTGCATAGGATCTTTCCATTACAAACACTCACTGAGGCTGCGTTGCAGGGGAAGGTGGTTTTGTGGAAGCTGGAGAGCAAAATAGGGAGAGGAGATCAGGAAGCCAGCTCTGGGACAGTCTGGTCCCTCCAACCATGATCAGCTATTTTTCTCCTGAAGACCAGACCCTTCCTAGCAGCACAGCTGCACCCAGCCTTGAGCTCAGCAGGGAAATAAAGATTCTGAATTCCCCCAGCGAGCCCTCAGGGACTGGGTTGAGAGGACATTTGGTCTCGGAAACTAATACAGCAACACCGCCACCTACAACCCATGTCAGAAATAGACACTTGTGTAAATACAACTGAAAGCAGGGATAAAAACAAAGCGGGCGGATTGATCCCACCTGCCTGAAACCAAGGCTGTGGAGTCTGACACAGAGGAACAGTGGGTCGCTGGGAACTTCCACAGGGTGCTGACTACCTAACAGGAAACTGAGACATGGCAGACAGACAGTAGAGAGGGGTCTTAAACCAGCCCCCATGGAACATTAAACTCAGCTGAAGCGAACAACACTTCACTACTTCATTTTTTTATATTTTGCTTAAGAAATTAATTTTTTTATTTTATTATTTTTATTATTATTTTTAACCTTTTATTTTTATTTTTGGATTAGTGTTCTACATTCTATTTTTATTTTTCATCATTATTTATCTTAGTTTTTCCTTTTTGCCAACCTTTTCTTTCTTACTTCTCCCTTTTTCATCCTGTTTCTTTCTCCTGTTCCTGCTTTAGTTTTTCTCTCTCCTTTCTTTTTACCCCTTGTTAAAATTGATCTTCTTTACCTGTTTTATTGAGGTGTTACTATTATAGGAGTCTCTGTTGGCCTACTCATATATCTAATTTCCTCTCCCTTGTTCTAAGTCCATGCAACTTTCTCTTTTCTCTTTCTTTGCTAGCCAATTTTTTTTCTTGTTGTTGTTTGTTTTTTTTGTTTTTTGTGTTTTTATTTTATGCTTTTGTTTTTCCTCTTCTCACTTGCTCTTTTCGTCTACTAATAGCTTAATTAGTTTCACTCACCAAACTCATGCCTATCTGCTTTCTACTCTATTCTCCTTTCCCAAAAATAGATGAATATATAGATAGATGGATTAAAGAAAGGGGAAATTTATTATATATATAGTATATATTTTAAAATTATTTTTTAAAGTTTTTTTTATTGAGTATTTTGTTTTTTACTTTTGTTCTTATACACTCATTCTCTTTCTTCCTCCTCTATACTGAATCGTGGCCATTTCCCCATTCATTCAATTCTTACCTTACCTTCTGGAATTAAGCTCTGCCTCTTCAGATTCAGCCCCCTCCCCTCTTTTTGGGGGGGGTGTTGTTTGCATTTTTTTGTTTTTTTGCTGGTTTTGTGGAGTTTTCTCCCCATATACATATATTTTTTATTCTTTTTCTTTTCTCTCCTACCTTTTTCCCTTTTCTCAATATCATTTTTGCACTCTCTTCTCTCCACTAATTCTTTTTTCTCTGGTGATCACATTTACTTAGGGTTATCGGTGTCATGAATACATTTGTGTTTTGTTCCCTCTGTGTCGTGTCTTGTTAAGTTGTATTTTGTGCCTTTGATCAATGTGCTAGAGAATGAGCTACATAACCAGACACCCTGAGAGGAACAAAAATGGGAAGACAAAGAAACAGCCCGCATACAGAAAGAAAATGAGGATTCACCAGAAAAGAAAGTAAATGAAATGGAGGCAAGCAATTTGTTAGAGAAAGAATTCAGAGCAATGGTCATAAGGACACTGAAAAGGATGGATGACAAATTCAACGGCATGTGTAAGAATCAAGAGGAAATGAAGAAGAACCAAGAGGAAATGAAGAATGACAAAGCTGCAATAAAAAAAACAATAGAAAGCATCAACAGTAGACTAGAAAAAGCTGAGGACCACATCAGCAACCTAGAAAACAAGTTAGGATAAAACACCCAAGCAGAGCAGCAACTGGAAAAAACCCCAAAAGGCAATAGAAAAGCCTAAGGGAGCTTTGGAACAACACCAAATGAAACAATATCTGCATAATAGGGGTGCCAGAAGGAATAGAAAACCTGTTTGAAGAAATAATGACAGAAAATTTCCATGATATTAGGAAGAAATAACTCACACAAGTCTAAGAAGCTCACAGAGTCCCAAACAAGATGACCCCAAAAAGAATGACACCAAGACACATCATAATTAAATTGGCAAATGCCAATGACAAAGTAAGAATCTTTAAGGCTGCCATAGAGAGAGACAGAAAGTTACCCATAATGGATCTCTGATTAGACTATGAACTGATTTCTCAACAGAAACATAACAGAAGGGAATGGAATGAAATATACAAAGTGATGCAAAGCAAGGCACTGAATCCAAGAATACTATACCCAGCAAGGCTATAATTTAAAATTGAAAGTGAAATCAGGAGCTTCACAGACAAAAAAGGGCTAAGGAAGTTTGTTACCACCAAGCCAGCAATGCAAGAAGTGCTGAAGGGACTGCTGTAAAATGAAGAAATAGGAAGGATAGAAGGAACACAGGCATAAAGAATAAAAATGGTGACAAACAAGTACCTATGAATTATAACTTTAAATGTAATTAGATTAAATGCCCCAATCAAAAGACATAAGGTAGCTGAGTGAATAAAAAAACATGATTCATGTATCTGCTGTCTACAGGAAACCCACCTCTGAACAAAGGACTCACACAGACTGATAGTGAAGAGATGGAAAAAAAAATTTTCAGGCAAATTAAAAGGGGAAAAAAAAAAGCTGGGGTAGTAATACTTATATCTGACAAATAAGACCTCAAATAAGACCATAACAAGAGATAAGGAAGGCCACTTCATAATACTAAAGGGAGCAATTCAACAAGAGAATATAACTCTGATAAACATATATGCACCCAATACAGGAGCACACAAATACATAAAAAAAAAACAACTTCTGGAAGATATCAAGGGAGAGATCAAAAGCAATACAATCATAGTAGGGGACTTTAATACCCCATTGATACTGCTGAATAATTCTCTAAAAAAAATCAGCCAAGAAACATCAATCCTAAATGACTCACTAGATCAGATGGAATTAATTGATATATTCAGAACATTTCACCCAAAGCTACAGGATATACATTCTTCTCAAGTGAATACAGGACATTTTCAAAGATAGACCACATATTGGGACACAGACAAAGTCTCTTCAAATTCAAAAAGATAGAAATCATATCAAGCATCTTCTTAGATCAAAATGACATAATATTAGAAATCAAATACAATAAAAACAATGAAAAAAATCAAACACCTGGAGGCTAAATAGTATGATATTAAACAATTATTGGGTTATCAATGAGCTCAAAGAAGAAATAAAAAGTATCCTGGTAACAAACGACAATGAAAACACAACCTTCCAAAATCTATGGGGCACAGTGAAAACAGTCCTGAGAGGGAAGTTCAAGCTCTTCAGACCTACCTCAAAAAAAACAATAAAAAATGGTAATAAATTATATGACCTTACAACTCAAAGACTTTGAAAGAGAGCAACAGGAAGAGCCCAGAGCTAGCAGAGGGAGAAAATAATAAAGATCAGAGTGGAAATATATGACATAGAGACAAAAAAAATTACAAAAGATCAATAAAACCAAGAGCTGGTCTTTGAAAGGATAAACAAGATGGATGAACCTCTAGCCAGGCTCATCAAGAAGCAAAGAGAGAGGACCCAAATAAATAAAATCAGAAATGAAAAAGGTGAAGTAACAACCGACCCCACAGAAATACAAAGGAATATGAAAAAATACTATGAACAACTCTATCCCAACAAACTGGACTAGACGAAATGGACATATTCTTGGAAAAATGAAAAATTCCAAAACTAAATCAGGAAGAATAAAAAACCTGAATAGATCAATAACTACTAGAAAAATAGAAGCAGTAATCAAAAATCTTCCAGCAAACAAAAACCCTAGTCCGGACGGTTTTACAGTGGAATTCAACCAAACATTCAAAGAAGAACTAAAACCTATCCTCCTCAGACTATTTGAAAAAATTCCAGAGGTAGGCACACTTCTAACCTCTTTCTATGAAGCCACCGTTTCTCTAATTCCAAAACCAGATAAAGACACTACAAAGAAAGAGAATTACAAGCCAATATCTTTGATGAACATAGATGCTAAAATCCTCAAAAAAATTCTAGCAAATCAGATTCAGCATTACATTAGAAAGATCATACACCATGACCAAGTGGGATTTATTCTGTGGATGCAAGGATGGTACAATATCCGCAAATCTATAAATGTGATACATCACATAAACAAATTGAGAGACTAAAATCACATAATTATATCAACCAATGCAGAAAAAGCTTTTGACAAAATCCAACACCCTTTCTTGATAAGAACGCTCAGCCAAGTGGAATAGAGGAATCACACAGCAACATAATAAAAGACATATATCAAACCTACAGCCAACTTCAAACTCAAAGGGCAAAAACTAAAACCATTTTCTCTAAGAA
This sequence comes from Myotis yumanensis, assembly GCF_028538775.1. NCBI lineage: Eukaryota > Metazoa > Chordata > Mammalia > Chiroptera > Vespertilionidae > Myotis > Myotis yumanensis. The sequence continues at coordinate 143,490,755 of NW_027223754.1, forward strand.
CAGGAACAAGACAGAGATGCCTACTTTCACCATTTCTGATCAACATAGTACTGGAAGTGCTAGCCATAGCAATCAGACAAGAAGAAAAATAAAAGGCAAACAAATTGGAAAAGAAGAAGTAACACTCTCTCATTATTCGCAGATGGCATAATACTGTACATAGAAAACCCCAAAGCCTCCATCAAAAAACTATTAGATTTAATAAATGAATTTTGGAATGTAACATGATACAAAATTAACACCCAAAAATCTATGGCTTTTTTATTCACCAATAATCAACTCACAGAAAAAGAAACTAAACAAACAATCCCCTTTACCATTGCAACAATAAAATTAAGATATCTAGGAATATATATCCCTTAACTAGGGAGGTAAAAGGCCTGTACTCAAAATCTACAGGATGTTGAAAAAATAGATAGAGGAAGACATAAACAAATGGAAGAACATACCATGTTCATGGATTGATAGTATCAACATTATTAAAATTTCCATACTACCCAAAGCAATTTATAGATTCAATGCAATCCCCATTAAAATACCAACGGCATATTTCACAGACCTAGAACAAACTCTCCAAAAATTCATCTGGAATAAAAAGAGACCCTGAATAGCCACAGAAATCCTGAGAAAGAAGAACAAAGTTGGAGGGATCACATGCCAGATATCATACTATATTACAAAGCCACCGTTCTCAAAACTGGTACTGGAACAAAAACTGACATATAGACCGATGGAACAGAACAGAGAATCCAGAAATAGACTCAAGTCATTATGCTCAATTAATATTTGAAAAAGGAGGCAAGAGCATACAATGGAGTCAAGACAGTCTCTTTAATAAAGGTGCTGAGAAATTTGTTCAGATACATGCAAAAAAAAAATGAAACTAGATCACCAACTTACACCATACACAAAAATAAACTCAAATGGTTAAAGGACTTAAATGTAAGACAGCAAACCATAAAAATCATAGAAGACTCCATAGGTAGTAAAATATTAGACATATGTCGTACGAATATCTTTATTGATACACCTCCTAGGGCAATGGAGGCTAAGGGAAAATAAACAAATGGGACTACATCAAAATAGAAAACTCTGCACAACAAAAGAAACCATCAACAACACAACAAGAAAGCCCCCTGCATGGGAGAAAATATTTGCCAACGATATATCTGATAAGGGTTTAATCTCCAAAATGTACAGGGAACTCATACAACTTAACAAAAGGAAGATAAACAATCTAATCAAAAAATGGGCAAAGGACCTAAATAGACACTTTTCAAAAGAGGACATACAGAAGCTGAGATACATATGAAAACATGCTCAAAGTCACTAATCATCAGAGAGATGCAAATCAAAACAACAATGAGGGACCATCTCACACTTGTCAGAATGGCTATCATCAACAAATCAACAAAGAACAAGTGCTGGTGAGGATGTGGAGAAAAAGTAACATTCGTGCACTGCTGGTGGGAATGCAGACTGGTGCAGCCACTATGGAAGACAGTATGGAGCTTCCTCAAAAAACTAAAAATGGAACTCCCATTTGACCCTGTGATCCCACTTCTAGGAATATATCCCAAGAAACCAGAAACACCAATCAGAAAGGATATATGCACCCCTATGTTCATAGCAGCACAATTTACAATAGCCAAGATTTGGAAACAGCCTAAATGAATTAAAGAGTTGTGGTACAGCCAAAACCAGTTTGGCTCAGTGGATAGAGCGTCGGCCTGCAGACTGAAGGGTCCCAGGTTCGATTCTGGTCAAGGGCATGTACCTGGGTTGCGGGTACATCCCCAGTGGGAGATGTGCAGGAGGCAGCTGATTGGTGTTTCTCTCTCATTGATGTTTCTGACTCTCTATCTCTCTCCCTTCCTCTCTGTAAAAAATCAATAAAATATATTTAAAAGAAAAAGAAACTGTTAAAAAAAAAGAGTTGTGGTACATCTACAAATGAAATAGTATGCTGCTATAAAAAAGAGGGAACTTTTACCATTTGCAGCAGCATGGGTAGAACTTAAGAGCATTATGCTAAGCTAAATAAACCAGTCAGAGAAAGATAAATATCACATGATCTCACTCATATGTGGGATATAATGAAAAACATAAACTGATGAACAAAAATAGATCCAGAGACAAGGTAACACTGAACAGACCATCCAACTCAGAGAGAAGGTGAGGGGGTGGTTAGAGATCAACCAAAGGACTTGTTTGCATGCATATTAGCATAACCCATGGACACAGACACAGGGGTGGTGGGGGCTTGTTCAGGGGGTTGGAGTTTCAAGAGGGGGGGCGGTCAATTGGGAATAAAGGAGACATATGTAATACTTTAAACAATAATAAAGAAAAAAAGACTCAGAGTATTAAGTTCAAGTTCTGCTAATGCCACTTTATCCATTAAAAGTAAAATTAATGCTATTAAAAAAAGAAATCTAACTATAGTGGCTTTCCAAATAGGGTCATATTTTTCTTATTTAAAAAAATGACCAGAGATAAGCAGTCTGGACAAAAGTCTTTCAGAACCTTTAAAATCCAGCATCCAAGATGTGTGTTTTAGACTTCTGGCTGCAAGACAGCTGCCCCAACTCCTGATATACATGTGTCCTTTAGGCAAAAAGAAGTGGCAAAAGGTAAATCAGTTGAGTTTATGCTTTTTATGAGGAAAAACAATCCAGGAAGCTTTATCTAATAGATGTCTATTCATGTACCATGAGCAGTAACTATGATACCCCTATTTACAAAGCAATATGCGAAGATGAATATTTTTAATGAGGCATATGGGCATCCAAAAAAATGGTGTTATATTAGTAAAAAAGAAAGAGTAGATATTGAATAGACATCTAGGAATGTCTGTTCCTGTAATTATATTTTTCTCTTTGGAACTTGTAAGTCCTAAGTCAACTCTTGAGATTCTGAGATTCTAAGATTATATGTCAACTGAAAAGAATTTGGCCAATGTATTCACATATCAATCATATTCCATATCGTAATCATAATAAAAAAGAAAGTGCCCTTGTCTGTAAATAGAACAACCCTGGAATTGTATTTGTGATTATGATAGCAAAATGCTTCATTATAACTCACAGTTTCTCTTTCATTAGACTAAGCAATATTTCTGAATACTGAGTAAGCTAATGTCAGAAATTAGTTAATTAGACCTCGTACTTTTTATATTGTTTACATCAGATCTAAAGGACTCTAGCATTTCAAAGTAGCAGAAATGCAATTTCATGGTATTCTGCTTAAGTGACTTAGAGATATATACTAACTGCCTCAAGTTTGATTATTTTAATGATTTTAAGTCTACCGAAACTCAAATACAGATTTGTGATTCTCTAACCAATATACTTGTTCCAGAGTTAATAATTTAATCTAAGCTTTAATTTATAAATTTGCTCATCTAAACTAATGCACGGATCACAGAGAAGACAATTTTAGTAAAAGAAATTAAAAGTTTTATAAATAATTTATGGCTAGTAAATCAGGCATAGAATAAACTATCACAGAACCTAAATGTAATTTCCAAATAACTTGAGGTTATTGGTAAAGCTAATCTAGCATTTTAATCAAATATTCACTAAAAAGATTTAGATCATTGACAGAATAATTAGTATATTCAAATTTCTATTCTGTCAAGTGGCTTTTTGTTATTATGTAAACACTATTTTAAGATCCTGGTAAATACTGATTTTGAGCAGAATATTTAAAGCTATATATTACCTGTATGAAGTTAATAGAACAATGTATTACTCTTGAGTAATTTAAAGGGTAATATTTGAAAACATCCTGTGATTTAAATTTGCTTATTTATTCATTTACTCATCAGGCATGATCCAGACTTTTCTACATTATGACTAATAAGCACCATGCACATTTGTTTTGTAAAAGTAAATGCAATGTCATGCCATTTATTTCATAAATAACGTTTCAAAAATAATGTTTATTTAAATAATTAATGTACATATTTTATATCTTTAAGAGTTGCTAATTATTTTAGAGATGATAATAACAATGTTACATTAATGTAGTCAAGTTTATATTATCCAAAATGACACATCCTTTTATTTAATTTTCAGTTGTCGATTGGTAAGTGATTACTGGCAGCTTTCTAGTAGATGTCACATAATAAATCAATTCATACACACCTGCATACATACATACCACATGAATGCATAAAAGTGCATAAATGTATGTTCATCAGCACAAATGTATATATCCAGGTTAATATTTTAAAAGTGTACAAGAAAGCCAATGCTATTAAAAAGAAATAGATAAAAATGTAGATATTCAAGACTGACACTGGTCTTCAATTCTTGGTAATGTATATCAAGTAATTCAGGCAGCTTTTCCACTGAGAATAATTAGAAGAGCTTGACAAATAGAATGCATTTGGCTGCCTAAAAGAATGAAGAGTTTCTGTGATGGTTTATGAAGAACTAAGGCCAAGGGAGACCAGCCTGAGAATTGGAAATGTTTACTCTTGTGGTTGTTTTATGATTCTGGTTAGGGTGGCAGAGAAGCTGAATTGCAGAGCAGAGGTATTTTCACATGATTTTTCATTAGAATTTCAAAGATTCGTGTCAAAATAGGTAAATGTACATTATCTGAGATCAGAAAAGGTAGGTTAAGCTGATTTTCTTATTTATTACACCTAGTTCCTCAGAAAAATTAACATTCTCATATTTTCCTTCTTTTTTGATATTTTATAAAATACACAGTAAAACATAAGGTTCATTATTATTAATACAAATGCAAAATGATAAGGTGAGTGGAAAGGGAAAGAAAATGTGTTGATAGATACATAAATACTTTCACATTAAGCAAAAGGGTAAATAGTCAATAGGCATACTCTCCTTATTTGTCAATGATTCTGTGTGTCACTGCTGTATTTATTTACCTTCCTAATAGGTATAAACTTATCAGTATTAACTGAAATATGTTTTTAAAATTAGAAATCCTACATATAGAATAGAATAATCTAGTAGAAAATAATAATAATAATATTAACAGTCTTCCCAGAGAAAAAGAATGGAAAATAAACATGAAAATTTGCTCAATCATTAAGTGCCAACTTGGAAATATTAATTCATATAATGATGTGATACAATTTCAAATCTATCAGACAATGAAAGAAAGGAGGAAGGGACAAAAGAAGGAAAGGAAGAAAAGGAACAAATAAATGCAGGAATAGGAAAACAAAAAAAAAAAGGAAAGAATTAGAGAAAACTGACATTCTAGTTAGGGAAGATGTGCAACAATCAAAACTCTCAGACATTGCTGGTAAGAGCAGACATTGGCAACATAATTTTGGGAAACAATTTGATACTCTAGTAATGTTAAAGATGTTCTTAACCTCTCACCCACCTACTTCCTCCAAGAATTATAATGGTGATTATTTGAACATGTTCATAAGAAGAACTATAAAAGAATATTTGTTGGGATATTGTTTATAAAAACAGTGTATTGAAAAACATCTTCATTTAAAAGAAAACTAATGCCTAAGTTGTAGTAGAAATATACAATTAAATATTATTTTAGCAAATGGAGTGAACTAGGTTTCCTATTTAAATATAGACCACAATAATACAATATTGAGAAAAAACAAGATATATGAATGTAATAAGAATTTAAAATACATGTAAATGTGCATAAATCACACATGTGAATGATAAGCACCATAACAGGATAATGGGATTCCTATAATGAGTAGAAAGGATACCAAGAAAATTTATTAATGGCAGGTTATTTATTTATTTATGGTTTCCTGTTGCACTCCGAGTTCCTTAAACAGAACCTGGCACAAAGGAAGTTCTCAAATATGTTTGATGAATTAATGAATGAATGATATTTTCATTTTTTTAAATCTATATAATTACTAAGATTTTAATTATATCATTTGCACTATTATGTTAAGTATAAACACTTCAGAATTTTTAAAATTAAAACAATTAAACATTTAAGCAGTTATTCTAATTTTTAAAATATTTCAGTGCCATTTTGTCAATGAAGAGTCGTTCATTCTTACAAGGCATTAATATTTTTCTACTACTAATAATAAATTGACACATTATAAACAAGATCAATGCTATCACAGCTTAACCCTCAAAAATATTTTGAATTAAGGAGATCTATTATTTCCATAATAATCTCCCATCTAGTGCACACACTTAAGAAATGGCGAAGATTAATGGCATCGGGTATTGTCTAAAACTTCAACTAAGCAAAATAATTCTCTTAATATCAGAGTAGCACCAATCATCTTACCTTACTCTCCACCAATTTGTACTAACCCAATGGCTTCCTTAGGGCAAGGTTATGCTAATGAGACCAAAGTCCCAACGCTCTGGACCTTGGCTATTGATCATACCATATGGTGGGGGGTCTTGCTTGAGAATTTATACAAGTAGAAAAAAAAAGTTTCATTTAAAAACAACCTGGAGATCTCTGGAATCAGCATCTCTCTTTTAGAAATCAATTTGCTACTGGAATATAAGAAGCTAGATGAAATTCTCAAAGTTAAGGGCAAAGAGGAAGTTATTCATGTTGAGACCAAAGTTAGAAACCTAAATCTGAAGCCATTCCTGGATCCTGTATTTAAATATTGTACATAAGGTTCTCTTCCCTTTAGTTACAACCCAGATGTCTATAGTTATAAATATAGAATGATATATAAATAACCTATAACATCCTAGTAATGACAGGCAAAAATGAAAGCACCAACATTTGCTATTTCCCATTCTTTAATCTCTAGACTTTCTTCAAAACAAAACTCTTTTTACATTATCTAATTTAACCAATTCAAATAATTTCAGGAGACAAGGTATTTATGAATAGATTGAGTGTTCCACCTTTATAAGGAATTGTGGGTATCACAGTGAATTGGAAATGTCACAAATTAATTTACTGTGTGGATATTCAATTGCTTAGTCTAGTTTGTGATTCTTTTTTCTGGCCTCTGCCTTGTTGATCAAATGATCTGCAATACTTCATATTTATCTTATACTTTAGAATTTAACTATGCTAAAATTTATGTGTAGCAACCATATATTATTAAATTCTCTTTCCCTAACATTCAATACATTTAATATATTTTTGGTGGTATAATTCAAGTATACACTATTAAAATAGTCTCAGTAGGAGGTAACAAGGTCTTCACCAATATAGTCATGGCAGTGTGGCTCCTGAGTCTTATTGTTATTACCAGAGGACACCTGCATAAACATAGTAAAATTCCATATGGGAACTTAATTTTGGTGGCTTAGTACAAACTTTTGCTATTATAAAATACTTAATTTGTATGACTCAATACTATTGTACCTGAGTGTCTTCCTTTTTGAAAAAACGAGTTCTTTCCTGGAGAGCACTGTACCATTTCTAATTATTTGATGAGAGTAATGAAGTGAATACATCTTCAAAATTTTAGAGGCTCATGAATTTATGCTCTATTGAAAGCATTTTCATCCTAAGAATATCTACTCTTTTCATGTTAATTTTTCCTTCAGCTGTCCAAATATTCAAAATGTGAAAAATACATTGATCATATCCAAATTGTTCTTTTTGTTTCACTAAATGAATTCCTTTAGGAAAAGGCCATTCTCCATTTCATTACACGTTACTCTGTCTTGGAAACATCATAATGTAAGGGTTGAGATGTCTGACTCCATTCCTTTTGTTTCAGTGATTATAAAACACTATTTATTATTATTTTTAAACAGCAAATAACTGATCAGCTCCATTGTCATAACTATAAAGTGGAACAAATATATGGTTAATGCAAGGGGTTTTATTATTAGGCATTTACATAAAATTTATTAGATGGTCCATGATCAAATTGGAACTAAAAAAATACATAACAGGTATAAATCTCAGTCTTTAAGTTTTGTTGGGAAAATATTATTTAATCATTATTTTTATAACTTCATTTATTTTTGCACTGAACCTTCATTCTTTTGCGCTACCCTTATAGTTGAGCTTAGTAATTATGTTCCCTTTTCTCTTTTACCTTGATTGCAAGACCCTATACATTACTAGTGTCTAATGGCAGAGGTTTTAATTATCTAACCATACAGATCAACAAACATCTTTTTATTTATTTCTCACCTGAGGACATACTTAGAGAGAGGAAGAGAGAGAGAGAGAGAGAGAGAGAGAGAGAGAGAGAGAGAGAGAGGAAGGACATTGATTGGTTGCTTCCCTGTCTTTTGCTTCCAGGACTCTTTTATATCCAGGCTCTCCTTTTCAAATGTCTGGCTTGTCTGACACCACCCTCAACCTCCCCAATTCCCAGTTTCCAGCCTTCCTTCCTTCGTTAGCTACTTGTACTGACCATGCAGTAGGGTGTTTTTTTTCTTTGTTTGTTTGTTTTCACTCTCATTTCCAAATCAAGTCATCTGCCTTTGTCAGCTAAATTGCTAGTTTTCTTGGCCAGTCACAGGCCCTGGGTAACACTGGGGCAGTGAGAGGTAACACGGGACAGCCTTAGATAAGAAGGCCATAGTGCCGCACTGTTTTTAATTAAAATTTTAGTAGTTTTTAAAATAATGGTTCTCAATTTGTTTTTGCCTTTGATCCACATTCAGAATCCTGACATGGTTGTTTTCAGCAACACTGTAGTTTTATACTTGCTCTTTTTAGAAGATTTACTGATACCTGCCATCTATCACTGCTGGAAAACCTGCTTTATTTCTTGCATTGTTAAAGGATTTTTCCCAATTCTCTAATTTTATCATCACAACTAGTTTATGAATTCATAATGATCTTACAAAAGAAGAGTTCATGACCAAATTGATTCAGAAGTAACACCAGAGGTATGGTCTACATATGCCCAAAGACATCAAATGATTGGCTTGCTCCAGGAAACTCATTCATACCAAAGTGATGGTGGCCTTCTTATACATAAATACCCTATGGAAGGCAAAACCAAACCACCATACTTCACAAGTAATCCACACATTCACACATAATGTTTTTATTTTGTTTTATAACTACAATAGAAAGATCCCTTTCTACTTCCCACACTACTTTTCCTCTGCTTCAGTATACAAATATCCTCACTACTAAAATATATTAATTGTTTATATGTGTAAGGAATGCATCTGAAATTAGGAGCATAGATTCTAAAGACTAACAGTTTATTTATATAACATGTAACAAAATCACTTTATTACGAATAAGACTTTTGAAAACATAGCATAAAGGTAAGAAATTATCTTAGTATCTAACAATGACCTAAATTCCTTTTTCCAATTCTATCACTGAGCTTGAAAATATTTTCAAAAGTGTTCCCCCATTTACATTCAGTCTTTTCATACAGCACATTGTTTTATAATAAGAGCATAGTTTATTTTTTATGGGAAAATTCTGCATGATCTAAACAATAGACTTTGCAGCAGGGAAATAAAATGATATCATGAGATATTACAAAATAAACAATTCTCAATTCTGATTAGATTCACCTGATTCATCATTTCAGTTTTGTTGAAAAATATACTCAAATATCAGTTATAAACTGTATTTCGATATTCAGTTATGTTGAGTATATGAAGTAATATTATAGCTCAAAACTAGTGTTGAATATTGTATTAGTCAGTTAGTGCTACCATAACAAAATACCACATATTGAGTGGCTTAAATGACAGAAATTTATTTCTCATAGTCTGGAGACTGGCTACTCCAAAACCAAGGTGCTAGTAACATGGGTTTCATTCTGAGATTTCTTCTCTTGGCCTGTAATCAGAAACCATGGCCTCTTGTTTATGTGTTCACAGAAAAAGACAGAGTGAGCTCTCTGTTGTCTCTGCTTTTGAGGACACTAATCCAATTGGATCAGTTCCTACCTATATAACCTCACCTAATCCTAATTACTTCCAAAAACCCCCACCTCCAAATACCACCACATTGGGTTAGGACTTCAACATATGAATTGGGGAGGGGGAGGAGAGGGCACACACATTCAGCTCATAACAAATGTCAACTTAAGTCCACTCATTTATATAGTTAAAGAACATTTATTTGGAGAGTCTACTGTTAGACATTGTTATTGTCCTCATAGAGCTGGGATCTTCTTTTTTCCCATATCTACTTTGGTAAAAATTTTCAAAGAAATCATCAGAATCCAGGGGAATTGTATTTATACTGAGAGAAAGAATTATTATGGCTCCATTTTTCATATCATGTGATGTTCTCTGAGGTCTTTCTTTATGAGCGTTAGTTGTACATCAATATATAACACATGTACTGATTTCTCCTATAACATACTAGAGGCCTGGTGCACAAAATTTGTGCATGGCAGGAGGTGTGTCCCTCAGCCCAGCCTGCACCCTCTCCAATCTGGGACCCCTCGAGGTATGTCCAACTGCCTGTGTGGGATTGGGCCTAAACGGGCAGTCGAACATCCCTCTCACAATTCAGGACTGCTGGCACCCAACCACTCACCTGCTTGCCTGCCTGATTGCCCCTAACCACTCCCCTGCCAGCCTGATCAATGCCTAACTGCTCCCCTGCTGGCCCGATTGCCCCTAACTGCCCTCCCCTGCCAGTCTGGTCACCCTTGATTGCCCTCACTTGCCAGCCTGCTCACCCCCAACTGTCCTCCCCTGCTGTCCTGGTCAACCTTAACTGCCCTCCCCTTTCCAGCCTGGTTGCCCCCAACTGCCCTCCCCTGCTGGCCCAGTTGCCCTTAACTGCCCTCCCCTGCCAGCCTAGTAACCCCCAACTGCCCTCCCCTGCAGGCCTGATGACCCCTAACAGCTTTCCCCTGTATGCCTGGTCGCCCCAACTGCACTCCCCTGTTGGCCCGGTCCCCCCAACTGTCCTCTCTTACAGGCATGGTTCCCCCCAACTGCCCTCCCCTGCAGGGCTGGTAACCCCAACTGCCTTCCCCTGCAAGCCTGGTCCCTCCCAACTGTCCTCCCCTGTTGGCCATCTTGTGTCCACTTGGGGGTGGCCATCTTGTGTGTTGGAGTGATGGTCAATTTGCATATTACCTCTTTATTAGATGGTGTGTGTGTGTGTGTGTGTGTGTGTGTGTGTAGTGATTAATTTATTTTAACGCTACTTCATATTCATATTTTCAAAGGATGATACAGTGGAAAGATGAGAAGATTTTGGGCAGTGTATAGAAGAAAAGACATGAGTCCAAAATGATATAACAATAATAATTGAAAAAGTGTGAAATAGTAAAAATAGTTTATGTCCAACTGTAAATATTTGTTTTGTTAAAGTACATACTCTAAATCCTATTAAAATCATAACTTACACGTTACAACTTTTTTTCTACAACTTTAAAAATTATGTCATTCTCCCTTAATGTCTTAAAACTGAATATTTTGGAGGAAGTATCATTCAGTGCTGTTTCATACAATTTAGCTGTCATTGTGATTTCATCTTGGAAAGCACTACAGCTTTCTTTGCTTGAGGTTTCTTGTGCCAAATTTATATACATAAATTTTCAGCTGGCATTCAAGGCCTTTCACACTGTGATACAGACGTAACACTATTTTTCCTTCTTCTCACCTATACTTCCTGGCCAAGTCTCACATTGTTCAGCTTGCCAGAAAAACTGGATTGAATACTGTTTGCTGAACAACTATAAATCTTTTTCACATCTGTGCCATTTTCACACTGTCCTTTTCTAGGAATGAAAAACACACACATACACACAGAAGATACATATATCCTGGGGAATAATTCCCATATTATATTTCTGAACTTTCCTAACCACTTCTATGAATATCCACTCACATTTTAAAACTAAATTTGAAGACAGATCTTTAAGTGTTTTCAAGTCAGATAAAATGAATAGCAGTCACATAAATAATTTTTATGTGGTTCAATATCTCTAAAATAAAAAAATATGATATATATTTTTGATATGATATAAAATAAAAAAATATGATATATATTTCTAAAGTATAGAATATATACTGTTTTATTTATTTTTGTCATAAGTTGGTAACTGTGTAATTTTTTTCTGTGTCTCCCCTAGTTAGCTGGCTTGGACATAAATTCAATGTTCAATTGTAGTAACTGTGTGCAAACATTAACTCCAGGAGGTGAGCTTCTCATTCATAAGACGTGGCATATAGGAGAACCACATATAAGAAATGCAAAACCCAAGTTGGTACTCAGTGTGTCTAAATCCTAGGCATGAAGCTGTTTGAAGATTGTGATCTACGGGTGCAAATTAAAACTCTATTTTGGAAGAAAAGAACGAAAAAGGTTTTGGGAAAGCTGAATCTATAAGACATTCTGTCTAATCAGGATGAGGAAGCTGTAGGAACAAGGTTGGCAGTAATGAGGCAGGAATCCATGCCTTGGTCAGCTGGCTGGCTGTGGAACCAAGAGCTTCATTCTAACCTCAAACAAGAACAACCATGTATTCAGAGCTTGTTTGAGCCTGACACTGCTCAGGTGCTGGGGTATTGATGAGAACAAAACCAAAGCCCTGCTTTCATAAAACTTACATTCCTGTGTCAAAGAAAATAAACAAGCACACGCTATCATGTCAGAAAGTGATTAACAGTCAAGAAGATAAATAACAGAGTAAGGGGAAAGAAGCACTAAATTAGATAAGGTGAATAGCAAAGATCTTTCAAATTAAGTGAAATATGACCAGGGGCTTGTATAAAGTAAGGAGGGAGCCTTAAGTATTTCTGAGTAATATACCTTTTGGGCAGAGAAACAAAAATGACAGATGTCCAGGTTAGAACATACTTGGTTGGAGGAGGAAACATAGTAAAGAGGTTGGGACAAAGTGAACAAACAGAGTGGCCAGAAGAAGTTTTTAAAAATATTTTTTTTTAGTGAACATTAGGAAAGCCCAGTGTACATTTATATCTATTTCTAAAAATAGACTTTATATCAATAAGAATATAGTAGAATTTAAATGCATTTTTTTCTGATTTAAACAAGAAATGATTGTTTCTTAATTATACTTCTACACTAAAAAAGAAGGTAGTAGCTTTAAACCAATTTGTTGCAGGAACAATTATGTCCGATCTACCTATATCTTAGTGAATTCACTTCATTGTCAATGTTAGATTGAATGACAACTATCTTGCTCAAATTTCCTGATATTTGGTCAAATATAAGAATTCGGGTAGTACTCAGCATTTTATTATAAAAAAATAAAGAAATTTATGGTCATGTTTCTTTTCTAACACAAAGCCTAGGTATTGTCTCAATATAGGAAAAGTCAACTCAGAAATTGCTTCGTGAAATATTTCTCTCTGAAAAAATATTTTGACTTTTAAATTTTTTGTAGGTTAATATAGCAAGATTTTTTTTATTATTAGATAGCAATGCTGAGATAAAAATATGTTCTTATAAAATAAGTCAAAATGTTTCAATTTCTTATGACTATAGGAGATATGCAATTTATCAAAACCAATGTAGTGGTGAAAGTATGAGGACTATTTTTGAGAAATGAAATCTATTTTTCAAGGAACTTAGAAAGGAGATCATTTGTCCTTATTTTTAAACCATAAGATTGAAGTACCTTGGCATATTCTCATACCTGGGTAAGTCTCATTAGCAGGACGTATAGCACTTGGATATAATCTAGGACAGTTGAGCTTTCCTATATGAAACTGTGACCAATTTGACAGCAATTATTAATATTAAAAGTTGAGATAAGACAGGAAGATATAATAATATTCTGGTTATTATAAATAATAAAAATATATGCCTTTTACACCTTTATACTATATACTAGAGGCCTAGTGCACAAAAATTTGTGCACTGGAAGGGGAGAGGGGGTGGGGGTCATGTCCCTCAGACCCACTTGTGCTTTCTCACAGTCTGGGACCCCTCCGGAGATAACCACCTGCTGGCTTAGGCCCACTCCCCGGGTGGCAGATGGCAGGCCCGATCCCTCTGTGCCTGCCCCGCCTCCCGGGTGGCACACATTGCAGGGCTGATCAGGGGGTTGCGGCACCGCCCCAGGCGGGTTGCACATGGGATGCCTGGGAGGGCCAGCCGATCGCTGCTGCCCTGCCCGGCCGTCCCTGGGTCGTACACGGGATGCCCAGGCGGGCCGGTGGATCACTGCTGCACTGCCCGGCTGCCCTGGGTCGGGTCGCATATGGACACCTGCTGCCCCGGGTCACAGATAGCAGGCCCAGATGGCAGCAGGGCAGGTGGGATGGCGCTGTCCCGCCCTGCCTGCAGTATGCAAATTAGCCGCCATCTTTGTTGGTGGTTAATTTGCATACCATGCTGATTAGCCAATGGGAGGCATAGCGAAGGTACGGTCAATTACCATGTTTGTCTATTATTAGATAGGATAGTATAAGTATATATATTAAGTTACTATATATAGTAAATTAAATAAAACAATACATTATTCTTTATTTTTTTCTTTGCTAAGTGTTATGTTTACAGTACAACTAATAACAACAGAGTCTATGTCCTTGCAAAACTTGTTTTCTTTCATTTTTTCCCCACAATGAAAAAGAGGTATTTAATTGATGTGCTCAAATGCATATTGAAAAAAAAAGTAAATGACTCCATTCCTGGTATGTCAAACTAACCATGTCAAACTAACCTAGACTAAATCTAGACCATGCCCTGTTGTGAATAACTAGGAAAAAATATTAAAAATATAACAATAATTTGCTTAACAGCATTGAAAATCTAACAAGGTCCAACAAATGTATGGTTCTAATATCCGAGAAGAGAAGAAATCTAGGTGAGGATGCTCAGTTTGGGAGCTGCGTTTGCAATAAGAGTATATAACAATGCTGGAAGAAATGGCCTAGAGCTATGGGACCATAAAGAGCTAAGGAAACCAATATTGGAATACAGGATCTGTAAAAGAGAAGAGACACCTGAGAACTTCACAGACACTTTTGGGGGACTCTGTAGAGCTTACATGCAAAATTAAGGATAGAGTAGGAAAATCCTGGCCCTTGCAGGGATGAATCCTGATTTTGAAACATAATTTCTGATTGAATTAGGTGATCTAGAGTTCTAAACCTCTGGGACAGCTGCCACTCTTCATGATTATAGTAGCGCCCAGGCCTCACATAGTATGTACGATGTACTATGTACAATTCGGGAAAGCAGCAAGATAATAGCAGGTAAATGAGCAGATAAGATAGTGTCGTTGAGATTCAAGAGGAACCACAGCTCATGACATGCCTCTCACTGGGAATTCTGGGAAATAGAGCTCCCAGCACCTCCTCTGTGATGCAGGGGCCTGAGAAGGACATATTGGTAAATGGAGAGTTGACAGTGGACAGTGCAGCACAGTGAGGACAGAGATTTGGACATGATTAAGAAATTTTACTTAACACATATAATACAAGTGCACCTAATAATAGAATTTATACTATAAAAGTCAATCTATAAAAATTGACTGTATATGAGCCATGAAGAAAGACTAAAGCAATATTAAAAATTTGCAATCATATGAGGATGTTCTCTATGTAGACAGAAATAAAGCTAAAAATACTAATATAAGTAGAACATAATAGTATATAATTATGAAAAATAATTAGAAAATGAGTGCTAGCAAAATGAGTGTTAGGTAATAAAGCTAATGAATATCAGAAATGTAAGGAAAATAAACCATTTTTGTGAGCCATTGATAAGGTATAAGTGAATTAAGGCATATTCCATATACAATAATATAGTTCATAAATACCAATTCTCCTAATATTGCTCTTTAGATTTATTGCAATTTCAATAAAAGTTTCAACAATTTGTACATGTGTGTAAATTTAAAAATTGTTTCTTAAATTTATACAAAAATGCAAAGGATTTAGAATAGCAGTCAAGTCTAATTTTCTGGCAGTTCTATCCAACTAACCCTGTACTTCAGTTAGTTAAATGAGTCATGAATTTCAAGAGTTTCCAAGAGTTCTTCATTCTTACTGACCCTCAAACCTTTATAAATTGAATGTAATAATGCTTTTTTCTTTCTATATAATATGTTTGCGTGTGTGTGTGTTTTGTTGGTAAAACAATAAGAGCAAGAAATCTCTTGGGAAGAGACACAATTCCTCTTTTATATTAATCAGCACATTTACCAGTAAGGTGATAAAGTCTCAGATCCTTTTTTTTTTTTTGCCCATCTTTTTACTGATCCCTGCTACTTAAGCTAAAGAATTCCTTTCTAAGAGACTAGCAATCCAGACCTCCTTCTAGTACCATGGGGGCGGGAAATATG
Organism: Myotis yumanensis; assembly: GCF_028538775.1. NCBI lineage: Eukaryota > Metazoa > Chordata > Mammalia > Chiroptera > Vespertilionidae > Myotis > Myotis yumanensis. The sequence goes on from NW_027223754.1 coordinate 143,506,929, forward strand.
TACATGCTGATGTCCACTAATCTGTATCTTTAACTTTGAAAACTGAAGTTGCCAGTTTAAAACATCAGTCAGCTTTCCTAGATAAACACATTAATCACATTTAAGAATTTTAAATACAATTAAAAAAAGGGAACGGATGGTCTTCCAATAAAAAATATTTGAAGACTGAAAAATAAAGAATATGGTAAGGGAAGATGCACAGGGGCTGGGATTCATTAAAACGTCTCAGACAAACCATCTCTGGACAGCATGCTCTCAGAAATGAGACTTCCCCATGCTGCAGCAGTCATGAAGGAGATTCATGCTTGACATTCTAGAAATAATCAAATATTGGTGACATTTGTCATAATGATGACATTACATTATATCAGTGACAAAGAGAGAATTGCATAAAGCCTCTACTGGGGAAAGTAAAGGAGAGAAGATTGTTTCTTACAATCAAATGTTACTAACAAATAGAGAAAGACGAATTTATACACTAAAATAGCTTGTTTTACAAAAATATTCTATCAGTAGAGTCTGTCTGACTTTAAAAAATGATATAACTGCCCAGCTGATGTGGCTCGTGGTGAGCATCAACCTATAAACGAGGAGGTCACAGTTCAATTCCCAGTCAGGGCACACACCCGGGTTGTGGGTTCGGTCCCCAGTAGGGCACATGCAGGAGGCAGCTGATCAGTGATCTCATCATTGATGTTTCTATTTCTCTCTGCTTCTCCCTTCCTCTCTGAAATCAATAAAAGTACATTTCAAAAATTCCAAAAAGTGATGTAATTGATGTATAGTATAAAGTATATATGTAAAGAAATAAAACCTTGTAAATAATTTTAATAGATTTGGCTATTTTTTAAATTTTTGATTTAATCAGTGAAATTCAATTTTGCCAGGTAGTTTCTGATTCTGTATAAAAGAAAATATTCATTAAACATTATTATGTATCTAGAAATTATTACATGGGGCTGAGCAATACCTGGGTTATCTATTTTTAAATTTTTTTCTACATATATCAATATAATTTTATAGCATGATATATGTTCTGCCTTAATTTTATTGTACTCTTGTAAAATAGTACTAGGCATATATACACAAATTATATATGTATATATATGTGTGTATATATATAAATATATGTGTATATGTGTGTATATATATAAATATATGTATATATTTATATATATATACATAAATATATATGTACATATATTTATATATATATATTTACTAGAGGCCTGATGCATGAAATTCGTGCAAGGGTCTTGGCCCTCGCAGCCCTGGCTTCATCCGGAAGGTCATCTAGAAGGTTGTCCAGACAGTAGTTCTGCTGTCTGGTCGAATTAGCATATTAGCTCTTTATTATATAAGATGTGTGTGTGTGTGTGTGTGTGTGTGTGTGTGTGTGTGTAGGATTTAGTATATGGAAGTTAGAAAAAATGGGAGAAAAAATGATTGCATAAAAAAAGGAATAAATGAAAAAAAGCATTAAAATCTGTCACATCCTTATAAGCCATAACTGTACTCAGAAAAGTCCAATATGATTTACATCACTTAAATATTAAGTCTTGGGTATGTTCCCAGTACATTTCAGGTAGCAGTGGCATATTATCCTTGAAAGGTAGTTATTCCTATCCTTAACTGTGTTATGCCCCAGGGAAAAGGCAATAATTGAAAAAGGATATGGAATAAGGAAAAATACCCACAAAACTAGTTGTGATTTCTGAATCTACCCATTATCAATGGTGAAAGCTTGAGGAAACTATTCAACTTTCCAATGCTTTCATTTCCATCTCATCAACCACCTAAAGTATTATGCATTTGTGTCAATTTTTATTTTACATTGCACTGGCAAAATTATTTTTTTAATGTGTCTCAGCTCTAGAACTATAAAGGGAACAGTACGGGAAACTACTGTTGAGGATACAGAAGCACGTTATTCAAAAGTTGAAAACTTGCCAAAACCGGTTTGGCTCAGTGGATAGAGCGTCGGCCTGCGGACTGAAAGGTGCCAGGTTCGATTCCGGTCAAGGGCATGTACCTGGGTTGTGGGCACATCCCCAGTAGGGGGTGTGCAGGAGGCAGCTGATCGATGTGTCTCTCTCGTCGATGTTTCTAACTCTCTATCCCTCTCCCTTCCTCTCTGTAAAAAATCAATAAAATATATTTAAAAAAAAAAGTTGAAAACTTAACCCTCCTTTTGTCTCTGTAACTTGTTTCCTGTGTCCATGCAGCCCAGCTGGCTCACTTCATAAACATAAAAATAAAAAGACACAAGTTTAAAACTTAAGATCTTAGCTTAAAAAGAAGAGTTTGTACAAAAATTTTAATTACTTCAATAGTTTCCTATTCAGGGTATCTATGAGTCACCTTCCACCTATTATGAAGATCTGTTTATGGCAGAGTCTTGTAAACTAAGAGCATAGAAACCAATAGAAAGGAGAATTTTTGCTTGGTTTTAATAAGTATTTTGCGCTGGTGTGCAACACATTTCTATATGTTGAAATAAATAAATGCTTTGTGGAAAACTAAAAACATACATGAAACCGATGTTTGGAAAGGAAATGATATTTAGATGGGTGACCAAGGAGAGCTATTGCTTTATTTATATTCATGGGATTTCTTAGAAAAATTAAAGTATTCAACATTATTTACATAATTTATATTAATTATTAATTAGAAGGCAGATACAATTTTATTGAGAGATAAATGAAAGCAGGATATACCAAATTCACACTTCCCTGGAGATGCTCTAGAGGTGAGTCTATAGTTATATCCTCACATTTACATCAGCACTGCCAGTACTCCTTTGCCTGCAGTCTGGGTTTTACCTGTGCCCTGAAACCAGGGACCTGGAATGAAAGAGTTACTTGCCCTGTTCCTTTTATATTCCACTTTTCATCCTCACTGTGCTTCTTCTGGTTCTCTTAGGATTAGGGTGTAGAAATTCTGCACAATAGAAAAAAGAAAATTAAGATTTTACTTAGTCACTCATAGGTTTCTCTTGACTGTTGTCCACTCACTGTCATAGCAGAACACTGAAAGGAGGCTAAGTGTCCCATGGAAAGATCATCTTTCCATGAGAATCTGATTTAGAAGAACTGATTGCTGATATCACAAATATTTTTCTGCTGAGTTGACTAGCACTTAGGTTCTCTTCTTGCATTGCCATCGTGGGTTGGTCCAGCCAGTGAACTTCAACAGTCTTGGGATGACAGGTCGGCAGAGTACTATTTTCACATGTCTTCATGTTTCCGGGACTGCTGTGAGTTCCTCACAAAAACTCTCCCTGCTATGCTCTAATGGTAGTAAAATGAGGCAGGCCTACAATTTTCACACCACTGCTTATGTCTTCTTGGGTACTGAGAGTCCAGCTTTCTCATTCTTTGAAACATCTAAAATGTCTTTAAGAGTTTCTCTCCTGACTCCTAGCAATAAGCGTGGAAATATTACAGGACTCTGAGTCTCTACAAAATACCTTCAATTAATCAATGTTTTTTAATGATTCTGTAATATATGGATGCTCTTGAGAGTTATGTATGCTGGGCTGTTTTCACTGTCTCTCATTACGCCCTGCAAGGCTGTGTCTGGGACTGCTCTTGAAAATGCGCAGGTAATTGTCGTTTTCGGTCGGGAGTGAGTCTCAGACTCTGGGCTCCAGATCCGGGCGAGTCTCTAGGGACCCAGACTCAAACGGGAGAAGCGGGATTATCCGGCATCAGTTGGAACCTGAGGGCAGCTTTCTCTCCGAGGTTTGCAGCGGCTGCCGGGGTTCTGAGAAGCAGAGCCTCTGGGAACGGGACTGAGCGTGGCCATAACTGCTCCCTCCGCCCGCCCTGTTGATCCCGCCCCGCCCAAACTCTGCGGACAGCCATTTGCCGATCGCCTCAGGCAAAGGCTGGATTAGCGCCTCCCCAGAAGGCAGACGTTTTCCACACAGCTGATTTCCACAGCCAGTCGACCTGGGGGTCAAATCCCTCTAGTGTTAACTACAACAATTAAGGCTTGGCTAGAACAAGACTGCGCACAGAGACCACAAGGGGGTGCACCAAGAAAGCATAAAAGATGCGGAGACAAAAAAACATGACAGAAATGGAGGATATGGAGCTAAGAATCGCAATTTTGAGGGCTTGCCATAAATTTGTGCAGAGCCTCACGAAAACTAATGAGACCCTCGATGCTACGATAAAGAAATTAGAAAGTAAGCATACACGGACTGAAATAAAGAATATTATACCCAATAGCAGACCAGAGGAGTACAATAATCAAACCAAAGATTCGACAAAAAACACCCAATTGGAAAAGCAAAATGAAAAAAGAATCCGAAAGTGTGAAGATAGTGTAAGGAGCCTCAGGGACAGTTTTAAGCGGTCTAATATCAGAGTCATTGGAGTCCCAGAAGATGAGAGACAGCAAGATATTGAAAACCTATTTCAAGAAATAATGGCAGAAAACTTCCCCCACCTGGTGAAAGAAATGGACTTACAGGTCCAAGAAGCGCAGAGAACCCCAAACAAAAGGAATCCAAAGAGGACCACACCAAGACACATCATCATTAAAATGCCAAGAGCAAAAGACAAAGAGAAAATCTTAAAAGCAGCAAGAGAAAGAGGCTCAATTACCTACAAGGGAATACCCATACGACTGTCAGCTGATTTCTCAACAGAAACTTTGCAGGCCAGAAGGGAATGGCAAGAAATATTCAAAGTGATGAATACCAAGAACCTACAACCAAGATTACTTTATCCAGCAAAGCTATCATTCAGAATTGAAGGTCAGATAAAGAGCTTCACAGATAAGGAAAAGCTAAAGGAGTTCATCACTGCCAAACCAGTATTATATGAAATGCTGAAAGGTATCCTTTAAGAAGAGGAAGAAGAAGAAAAAGGTAAAGATACAAATTATGAACAACAAACATGCATCTATCAACAAATGAATCTAAGAATCAAGTGAATAAATAACCTGATGTACAGAATGAACTGGTGATTATAATAGAATCAGGGACATAGAAAGGGAATAGACTGACTATTCTTGGGGGAAAAAGGGGTGTGGGAGATGCGGGAAGTGACTGGACAAAAATCATGCACCTATGGATGAACACAGTGGGTGGGGAGTGAGGGTGGAGGGTGGGGTGGGAGCTGGAAGGAGGGGAGTTATGGGGGGAAAAAAGAGGAACAAATGTAATAATCTGAACAATAAAGATTTAATTTAAAAAAAAAAAAAAGAAAATGCGCAGGTAATTTCACGTATTATCTTCTGGCTTAGTGCCTCTCACAACTCAGAGACAAAATGAAAATTCCTACTCATTACCTTTTTCATACTATAAAGCAGGGGTGGGGAACCTTTTTTCTTCCAAGAGCCATTTGGATATTTATAACATCATTCACTTAATACAATTCACTTAATATAAATTTATGTTGCTATGAAAATAGGTCCTAGATTTATTGAATTTTGAGTCTTGCCTTTGGTTGTCTGGCAAGGCCAGACCAAATAATTTTGCAGGCCTTATACAGGCAGTGAGCCAGACATTCCACAGCCATAAAGTTTGACAATAGAAAAATGTTAGTACATTAATCAGAAATTGGGGCTGAAAGTAAGAAGTAACAATAAAAATGAGTGTGCCGGGGCTGACCAGCAGACCCTGAGCGAGGATGAATTATTAGCCATACATTTCTGTGAAAGAGAGGCTAAGGGACTGCTTAGCTATAGAAACCAAACAGCCCCGTTCGCCTGTCTCCTTAAGCTGTTATTATAACACAGCTTGAATTAAAATGAACCTCTAGATACTATCAGCAGTGTAAGTATCCTTGAGAAAACACATATATCTGTAGTGTCGTTTAAACAAGGATGTTTAAAGATTAAACATAAAGATTCCAGCAAAACATCTGGAGGGGCTCAGACTTGTTTGAAAGTCAAGGCAGGGTCTGCCACATTTGTCAAGGTCTCCCTAGAGGCCTCCAACCTTTTGGAGATTCCTCCTTACAGACTTTCTAACCAAGTCCCATGCTTCCCCACATAAGTACACTGATATCCTTTTTAAAAATAGAGTTAAGAAATAGATATTTCCTATACTTATAGATTATCATAGATAGAGTTTTAAGTATACAATAAAATAATAGTTATGGAAATGGAAAATTTTAAATCTATTAACGGTGATTGCCTTTGGGAACTACCCTGGGCATTGGAAATAAGAAAACTTCTATTTTCATATCCTGTGTATTATTGCCTTAAGGCAGCTGTGTGTGTTATCAGAAAAAAATGACTCATCAACTAAAGTTATCTGATATTGGGTCAACTTTTTTTAGGTATAAAGAGAGAACATGAATATATATGATATTTTTCTCTTAAATATACCAATATAATGCTTAGCACAGGATATATATTCATCTTCATTTTATTTAACAAACTTTAAAAAATGCTTGTTGTTTGCCAGACAGTAAAGACAAAGGTTATTAGGACACATTCTCTATACTTCAGGAAAAATACAAGATACAAAACTGTGAAATATTTTTAACAAAAATTTCATGGTAAAGTTTAGACAATTTCTTTAACTGTTTTACTAGCAACTGTTTCACTGGGACTGTTAAACAAGTAATTTGACTTTTCTAGTTTTCTTTGGGAAGAATAAACAGAATTTCTGATACAAACCATATATTTTGATTTGCTTAAGTTCTTTTATAAAAGTCTCATAAAATTTTAAACTAATAACATCAGTATCAATTAAATCTTAACTATTCATACTTATGTTAATATTAAAAATACTCTTTGAAATAGTGTTATGAATTATTTTTAACATGCTCAAAACAATGATGTTCACCTATGGCTAATGAGAACTAATTTTGAAGTTTCAACATTATAAACTACTCTGTGCATGACTTATCTAGCCAAATCCTTAGCTACTGCAGTTAGAATGCCCAAACTGCTCATTCTCTGAGAGGCAGAAATGTCTGATTAAAATGCTACTGTCTTCTGCCTTCCTAGGAGAATAAATACTTAGTGTATCCACTTACTCCCTTCAGGCATTCTGTCAGTATTTGGCCACTAAACCTCTTAGTTAACACTGCCATGTTCTGATATTGATATTCCCAACAGCCCAAGGGAAAATCTTACGACATTTTTCCCCCAATGCCAATTTGAAGTAAAGTAAGATCTTCTGAGAACAGCCAACCTTGCTTCCATTATTGCTTTTCTTCTCATCAGAATAGGAAAAAAAGGAGCTTCTCATTCCATGCACTGCACCTCAATGTCAAAGTCTTTCTACCAACAATATAAAGATTTTTATATAGCAGAATGTTGTTTATATAGAATCAGTACCTATTATCCTTTTTTAAACATATCAAAAATGAGGATATATACAGGCAGAAACTTTGCTATGTTCTGATAATTCTTCCATAACTTTATTCATTTAATAAATATTTATTAAGTAGATACAATGCGCCAGGAATTATTTTAGGCATTTGGGTATATCTATGCATGAAAGAGAACAGATTCCAATTTTATGTAGCTTATATTTTAGCAAGAAGGGATAGACAACAGAAATTGATACAGTAAATGAATTATCTCATATTTATAAGTATGAGGACTAAAGAACCTTTATTAATATACATGGGATCAAAAGTGTCAAGAATTGGGAGGAGCAGAATGCAATGTTAAATAGAGTGCTCTGACAATTCTCATTTACATGATGAGATTTGAACAAGGATTTAAGAAGGTAAGTGATTTAGTCATATGAATTCCTGGATCTATTCAAGAAGAAATGCATAACAAATGTACAATCTTTGTGGTGAAACCAGAGGCCAGTATAGCTGGAATATCTTGGTCGGAGTGGGGGTAGGAAGAAAATGAAATGAACTCAAAGAGTTAAGCGGGAGTTGGGGGAGATACAATTATACAGGGCACTATAGACTGCATAAGGCCTGTGACTCTTATTCTGAATGAACTAGGGTACCATCACAGAGTTTGAGTCAGGGGTGACATGATCTGACTTGGGCTTCGAAGGACCCCTCCTCCTCCTCTGTAAATGAATTCATTGTATTGGGCTGAAAGTAGAAGCAGAAAGGCCAGTTAGATGACTCTTGTTTGAAGGAGCTACTAGCAGAGCAGGTGAGAAGCTGCTGGATTTTGGAACAGCCCAGATCGGGGTGGGAAGGGTGGGAGGTTGGAGTGGTGGGGCAGGGGACAGTCAAGAATGAATCCAGGAATTTGGGGTTTAAGCAACTAAAGGGATGCTCTTGGGTGTAAGCATATTTGGGAGGAGTCAATATTGTACATATTCAGTTTGAGAACTACAATAGACATCCATGTAAAGATATTAGTAAGAAGCTGATATTTAAATTTAAAGTTCAAAAGAAATATAAGGCTAAAGGTATGCATTGAGAGACCATTAGCATGCATGTAGTATTTATAGTCATGAAACTGCATGAACTCACCAAGGGAGGGAGGCTAGTTCAAGAAGAATAAGGCTGAACTCTGAATCTTGAGATATGTCATCAGTTAAACACTGGGAATATTATGAAAAAACAGTCATGATTAAAAAGGAACACCTATGAAGTAGGGGGAAATAAAAGCAGATAGTAGTGCCCTTAAGGAGAAGTAAAGAAGCCCTAACCGGTTTGGCTCAGTGGATAGAGCATCGGCCTGCGGACTGAAGGGTCCCAGGTTCGATTCTGGTCAAGGGCATGTACCTTGGTTGCGGGCACATCCCCAGTAGGGGATGTGCAGGAGGCAGCTGATCGATGTTTCTCTCTCATCGATGTTTCTAACTCTCTATCCCTCTCCCTTCCTCTCTGTAAAAAATCAATAAAATATTTTTTTTTAAAAAAAAGGAGAAGTAAAGAAGTATATCAAAGAAAAAGTGAACTTTTGTGTGAAGTACTTCCAATAGATTCAGTAAAATGAGGACTACAGACCTAGCCGGGTTGGAGCATTATCTTACGGACCAAAGAGGTTTCAGATTCAATTCCCAGTCAGGGCATATACCTAGGTCATGGGTTTGATTCCCAGTTGGGGCATGTTCAGGAGGCAACCGATTGATGTTTCTCTCTCACATTGATGTGTGTATGTCTCTCTCCCTCTCTCCCTTCATCTCTATCTAAAAAATCAGTAAAAACATATCCTTGGGTGAAAATTAAAAAAAAATGAGGACTGTGAAGACATTGGATTTAACAGTGTGGACACTACTAATGAACTGGACAAGAGCAGCAACATAGGAGATGTGGAAGCAAAAATCAGATTATGTCAGGATCTAATAAGAAAATAAAAAGAAAGAAATTGAAGAAATTTAATATATGCAACTCTTCCAAGAAGTTCCAATGAAAAATAAAATAATCCTTCAAGGTAAGAGCCATTACTATTTAATAGATTAGAAAAACAAAATTGATAGAATATACAAATTGCCTAAAGCCACACAGCTTATATAGGATAGAAACAGAATTTAAAATTCAGTCCTGCCTAACTCTTTCTGTTGTACTCTGTTGTTTTCCCAAGTGGCCAAAGAGATTGAAGAATAAGAAATTACTTCTTATTTTATGTGGTTTTGTGAGAATTAAGTAGTTTATTTATACAATTTCATAGCACAAAATCTAGTACATTAAAGGTAAAAAAGGAGTTAGATTTCTTCTCCTTATTTTCCATTCTCCTGTTTACTGTCTGAAATATAAAAGATTATTGATAAATATAAATCAAATATTTATTGCTTATGAAATATGATACAACGAAACATATTATATAGTCTACTAACTTTATATGAAGTTTGTAACTTATATTTCTTCCTCTAATAGAGGACTGTAACCAAACCCAAGTTTCGCTCCCTGTCACAATGAAAGCCAAACTCATGAGACAGGTGCTTCTGAAAAGGAAAGAGGTTTATTCAAGTGCTGGTATCTTTAGAAGATGAGGATTCTTATCTTCTCAGTGCAAAGAGAGGTTTTTATAAGGATGGAGAGGGAAAGCAGAACAAAGAGATCAGGGGGAGGGGTTGTGGACATACCACCTCTCCTGGGTGTAAAGGAAGGGGGAACTGAAGGGGAGTGCAAATATGCCACTTCTCAAGCTTCCTCCCCTTCTCTGTGCTACCTCTCTTCAAACAGGAATTTGTAGATTTACAGTGGATACTAATGGGTCTTCATGGCTGGTGCCAAACAGCCCTTCTCCCCAGGAACAGACTGTTCTAAGCTGTAAAAAAAGATAAGAAGTGAAAATACAAGACTTTATTTACATACTCTAAGAATAGAGAGCTGTCTCTAGCCTTAAAAAAATGCAGATTATACAATCTTTGTCACTTAATTGAAATGTTAAATTATGGTTATAGGACAACAATAAATGTAGGTTTTACCTTTTGTTGCTCATATCTTGTTAGCATAAATAAAGGAATATTGTATCCTATCCATCTGCATGATAATAAAATATGCATATATAATTTTATATGTTATATATATGTAACTTATATTACCCTAAAAATTAGCTATTCATCTTCATAAAAAAGAATGCTAGAATCCTCCATAAGATTTCCTATAATATTCTTTTAAAGTATATATTCTTTTAAAATGTTTTTTAAAGTTTAATGATAGCACAATTCTGAAAATGAACAGCATGTGGTATAGGAATATTCACATTAGTTATATAATTATTTCAGTCACTGAGCAGAAGAAACAAAATAAGTTTAAATTCATATAAAATGATATTATGGGACTAGTGATCACCCGTAGATGTTTACATTCTAACTCCTCAAAAAATTACTTGGAAAATATATGCGGTCAAATTATAGGTGTGTTTAAAAAATAGTAACTGGTCCCATTTTTCTAGAACTTAGACAAATAAATAAAATATATAGACAGTTATTGCTGTATATATGTATACAGGTAAAGATAAGAAGAGAACATTTTTGATATTTGAAGTCTTTAAGAATTTCAAGCTTTTAATATTCTTTCCAACCCAGATTAGGAAAATGCCCAAATAGTCTTTCAAAATTACATGCTACCTTAGGGCTGAGAATTGGAAAGAGATAATAAATATGCAAATGAATAAACTGCTTGTGGGAGTTTGGGGATCTGGAAAGCTGTACTGAGCTACCATTATCAGGAGATATCTCTGAGGGATATTTGATCTGAGAGCAAACTGACAAGGAGGAAGTCAGGCAGGTATTCCAAATATGGGTTAAAGCATGTACAACTGCCTTGAAAAATATCAAAACATGCTCATGAATTTAAGAATCAAAAAGGAGAAGTTATGTGTGCCTAAAACACAGTCAGTATGTGAGAAAACCATAGGAGAGATGGTGGGAGAGGTTTGCCTGACAGATTACACAGGATCTTGTGTAAGGAGTAAGGAGTGTGGACGACACTGTAATGGCAATGAAAGCCATCAGAGAACTGTGAAGTGAGGGAGTGAGGTGATTTCATAAAGCCTTCACCAAATTAAAATGGGCCAGAGTGACCAAAAGGACTCACTATTAGAAGGTTGTCAAGTTAGTCCAGGTGACTGACATTAGTGGTGTGAAGAATGATCTTCACAAAGAAGAAAATACAAGAGCTAGATACAGTAATTTTAACAGATTAAATAAGTTACATATTTTTGTGTGTGTGTGAAATGTGGGGCTGTGTAAAAGGGAAGAGTAAAATGTAATTTTGACTGTGTATTCCTAAGTTTGAACAGATTGAGTTTGAGATACTGGTGGTAGAACTCCAGAAAGACACCAAAATGACAACTAAAGTTTACCAGGAAGATAGAACCAGCTATGTAGTTTGGGGCATCATCAGTCTGTTACCAGACTAAAGGGATCCATCCATCTACCTGCATCAAAGCCCAGTAAGACAGGAACAGGAGTTTGCAGCAAAGAAAGTAAGGGTTTATTTTTAGGAAGTGGCCAATGCCAGAAGACAGGTTAGCTAACGCTCAAAGACTTGGCTCCTGAAGGCTTCCAGTAGATGGGTTATATAGGGGGAAATCATTAAATATGGTGACTAAGGGAGTTAGGGTTCTGGTCAGGACCTGATCTCTCTAATGGTTGGACGGTGCTAGCGTAGGGGGCAGTTGATCAGTGCGTTTGGTTTTGATATCAGCCATGACATCACTTCTGGTTTCCCTGCTTTTCTGGGCCTGGAGCTGATAAACAACTGAGGCCTAGATGTTATCTCTAATTTGACCAAACTCTATCTCTGCAGTCAGTAGATGGACGAGATTGTTCCTAAGATTGTTTGATGCTGATCAGAAACTCATTGTCCTGACAGTTTAAAGATTAAGGTGAGTGATCTGACAAGGGAGTGGGAGAAAGGTAAAAGTCAGGGTGCTGGATGAGGCCAGTGTGAATCAAAAAGAAAGAAAGGAGAAAGTCATATTAAAGAAATAAAGTTTCTATGCAGTTGGTTACAAATCTACAGGGGATAATTAAACTATTAGAAAAAAAATGGCCTTAACCTAGTCACAAAGATTTGGGAACTTTACAAAACATTTCTTTTATATTTAAAATCCTCTAAACTTGAAGAGCTTGGATGGGAAAAAGAATAGTTTAGAATCTAAAAGAAAGAAGTAGAGAGGGACACAGACTCACCTCTATTCCTCTCTATCCCAAGTAGTGCTACCTTCTTTACTGGGAAGAACTGGAACACATGTTATGTTTCTATAATAGAAGTGGTGTATTTACTGACAGTACTTATTGATAGAAGATGTACATGAAAGTGTGCACACTGTCTTCAATGAAGTTATAATTCACTTGTAAAACAAAATCATGGACTTCTTGCTGGTCTCTCAAGATTCATCACTGCACAATATTTCAGAGAAAAGTTCTACAAAATCAATTTTAAATTGGATTTTCACTATCCCACTCCTACATGGCCTTTCTCAGCCAGCTTCCCTCATTGCCAATCCCCTCTGTAATAGATAAATTCCTCCATAATCCCTCCCAAACATAGTTTATTTTTTATCACTCTCTCTCTCACTTTGTTCCCCATTATATTTCTACCTCCTTTCTGAATATAAATTCAGACTTTCTTGGCTTCTTTAAATTTTTCAAGCTACACGTTCAAAGTCAAGACAACAGGAGACCAGCAGAAAAGCTGATCAAACAAAAGATCTTTCATAGAAAAGGTGTGTGTGTGGGTGTGTGTGTGTGTGTGTGTGTATGTGTAGTTGATGTTGAAGAGGAGGGTTGTGAATACTACACTAATCATTTTTGTCCAGAAAGATTAGATATCATCTTTGACATTTTTTAACATATAAAAATTTATGAGAAATCTTCTCTCAAAAGACATGTTCTCTGAAATCACAAAATAGTTAAATTTTCCAATTTTAAGTTTTAAGTTCTAAATCTTAAGTAGTGCTAAACTTAGTCAAGAATCAGAAACTCATACACTTTCAAAAAAGAAGCTTATAAAACAATTAATTTGTCTCTATCTTAATTAAATAATGAAGCAATTCAACAAACTCAGCTTTTAAATTTAAGCATAAGTAATCTAAATAGGTACAGAATGCTGTTTTATAGTGGCTCAATAAGACAGTTTAGGCAGCGGGCAGGAACAATTCAACTCTTTATGTTGCTTCATTTATTCAGAAAGTGATAACAAGACAGAAAATCATTAAGAAGTTTTCTGCTGAGATGATGGTGCACTTTTCAGAGTTTGTCTCTAGATATACTATAAGATATAAAACTCACACACATTTAGAGTCTAGTGCAAGAGCTATTAGATCTGATATTAAAAACATGAACCACAAAAAGAAAAAAAAATTGATAAATAGGACCTCATAAAATAAAATAAAACATTTTTGCTTTGCAAAAGACCATGTGAAAGGATGACAATTAAAGTTTGCAGAAAAGACTTCTGCAGTACATTTTTTACATATATGCCAATGACCTATGTAATTTAATGTTATCTTATATAGAACATATAAGATTTAAACATAATAGATGTGTCTCCCTAGACCAGTGATGGCGAACCTATGACACGCGTGTCAGAGGTGACACGTGAACTCATTTTTTTGGTTTATTTTTCTTTGTTAAATGGCATTAAATATATAAAATAAATATCAAAAATATAAATCTTTGTTTTACTATGGTTTCAAATATCAAAAAATTTCTATATGTGACATGGCACCAGAGTTAAGTTAGGGTTTTTCAAAATGCTGACACACCGAGCTCAAAAGGTTCGCCATCACTGCCCTAGACCAATTTGAAATAAACATAAGTATTCTAGTTATTAATGATACTATTGTAATTAGCTAGTTATTAATAACAGGAACAGAACAAAGGGAAGGCATGACATTATAGGCATGTTCCCTGTCAAACACTGGGGGAGGGAACTACATAGGGAAGATAGATGTATGCCCAGTAAAGTTGGGATGACATAGGGAAGGTACTGTTAATCACACTGTGGGAGAGATGGCTTGCCAGAATGGGCATGGCTACTTCAAGCATGCAGAAATTTGGGATATATAATCTTCTGAACATACAAGTTCTCTCTCTTGATTCCTCTTGGCACACTTGGCTCAAGGCTCACACGTGGCTTCCTAGTATTCTCCCTTGTAGACCACGACCATGGGGACCCCCATACATAATGGACTAATGAACTGTAAGTAGCCTGATTCTGTACTGGACCCTGCTCCAACATAGAACAGAAACTGTGGACACTGGCTCTGATTTTAGCGCCACTGAAACCCTAGCTACACTTCTATGACTGGACTAAAGACTTTGAAATGGGACTTTGAAAACTCTGGGTTGTAATTCCACAAAAAATAAAGATTTCTACTATACCTCATCCTCCTTATTCCAGCAGTACTCCCTAGAACCCTACTTCCAATGATAACATTTCCATCAAAATACTTGGTTCAATTTGCAGTCTACTATACTGAAAGCAGAAGTTCTTAATTCAATTTTCAAAGAAGCATTTAATCTCCCACCTCCAAAATTGCGATTACTTTCTGGCAAAAGCCAAATGACATAAAGATGAGGAAAGCTTTGTCCTATACAGAGTACCTGATGATAACTTGGACAAATGAGAGAGAGAGGGAGAGAGGGAGAGAGAGAAACATGTTGGGAGACCATTTATAAGTATAATAAAAATGGTCTGGGTAAGAGTAAATGAAATCTTGATTGAGTAGTAGCAGGGTGACTAGAAAAAGAGGTGACAAGAAAAAAATATATACAGAAATTATTCCTTATTCTACTTATTGCTTTCTTAATCTATTATTTTCTTTTAAAAATTGTAGCATAAATGGCAAGTTTTTAGTGATATATTGCCAAGTGGTAAGGCAGGTTAAAAAAATAAGACAAAACAGAAGTATTATAGTAGATTACGTTTGAAAATTTGAACATAATCAACTAGAAGCAGTATTAAGCAACATAATTATTTGTGATTATGTACTTCAAAATGAAACATAAATTGTATCTAATAAATATTCCAAATTACTACATTTATTTCCAATGATGTGGATGAGTTAACAGCATTTAAATATACATATTTTTCTTTTAAATATAAGCAAAATTAATATTAAGTCATGGTGAGCCTTTGAATTTACTTTCACTCAACAATGAAGTACTTATAGAAAAAAAAAATATTGCAACAACTGTTTCTAAAGATTGGACATCCATAGGCAAAAAAAAAAAAAACACAAAAAAAATTAAAAAAGACAATGCTACACCTTACAAAAATGAATTGAAAATAAATGACAGACTTCCATGTGGAACATGTTATATAATACATATGAAATATTATTATACTTTCAAGGAAAAATTATAAGTCAATTGATAGGCCCTTGAATACTAGTAGTTTCCTATCTATCATCACTACTGAAAGCAAATAGCTACCTCAAGTTTAGTAGATGGAAGTACCTCTGGTAACATGTAGAATTTCATGAATAGATGTTTTTCTCCAATGGATCAGCAGATTAAATTATCTACTTATAGAAAGTCATAAATGTTAGTTTGTAACTTAAAAAGAATGTTTCCTATTCATCTAATCAAATAAAAGGGTAACATGCAAATTAATCATCACTCCGCAACAAAGATAGCGGCTCCCATAGTGTCTGGGATGGGATGCTGGCATTGTCACCCAGGCGAGGACATCAGCCTCCTGCACCCCAGCCACGGAGGGAGGGAGGGCTGTGAACAACGCGGGGCTGCTGGGCTGGGGGCATGCCCCGGGCCATTGCTGTGTGGCTCGGGGCATGCCCCCAACCCAGCAGACACAATGCAGGGGGTCCACTATGCATGATCTGCAGAGGAAACACCTTTTCTGACCTCTCATTGGCTAAGCTCCCTGTATGCCACCATTCTCAGTGTTCTTGGTAACTTGGGTAATAAGAATAGAAGAAGGACATCTAGGGTTTTTCCACCACACTCCTGGAGGAAAAACCTAAGGTCCGCTGCTGCAGGGGTTAAGAAAATTAATATCTTACCCTAGCTAATTTGGCTTAGTGGATAGAACCTCGACCTGTCGACCACAGGGTCCAGGTTCAATTCTGATCAAGGGCATGTACCTAGGTTGCAGGCTTCTTCCTGGACGGGGCCCAGGTCAGGGCTCATGCAGGAGGCAATCAATTGAAGTGTCTCTCTCACATTGATGTTTCTCTCTGTCTCTCTCTCTCTTCCAAGCTCTCAAAAAATCAATGGAAACATATCCTCAGGTGAGGATGAAAGAAAGAAAGAAAGAAAGAAAGAAAGAAAGAAAGAAAGAAAGAAAGAAAGAAAGAAAAAAAGGTCATATCCTATGAAAGACACATCTTAAAAATGCCTAAAGAAAGTTGTCATTTTTTCGGGTGTAGGGAAAACAACTTGGCGGCTGCAGCAGCGGGGTGATGGGGCTGGTGCCTTCCCCTAATCAGCTTGGTCACCTCCCGCAGAGGGAGGCCAGACTGCGGCTGACAGTAGGACATCCCCTGAGGGCTCCTGGACTCTGAGAGGAGGCAGGTTGGGCTGAAGGACCCACCCCCCAGTGCACGAATTTTGTGCACCGGGCCTCCAGTATAACTATATTGTTCTTAAGTTTGTAGGCAAAAGTGAATTGATAAGTTAAATTTGGACATATTGAATCGGAACACATTGAATAGTCAGTCGAAAATAGAAGACTGGAACTCAGAAGAACTTTGGTGCTAATAGAAGAAAGTTAATGCCAATAAATATAATTGGTATGTAGATTACATTTTAGTGAGTAAGACACAAGAAAGGACTCAGTATGGAACCCTATGTAGTGGCTATAATGGAAAGACAGAAAGAGCAATGAGAAAAATGTGACCCAAACAGTCAATAAATATTTTAATAAAACCTACAGGGAAAAAACAAATGTTGAATGTACAAAAAAGTAATCTCAGAGAAACCAAGATGGCGGCATAGGTTAACGCTGGAGTTTGCTGCCTCGAACAACCATTTCAAAAATACAACTAAAAGACGAAACGGACATCATCCAGAACCACAGGAAGGCTGGCTGAGTGGAAGTTCTACAACTAGGAGGAACCGAGAATCAGAGGAGGCGCAGTGCTGAAGTAAAATACTAAGGTGCGGAGTGCGCGCGGTGTGGGCTGGTGGCTGAGGGCTCCGTCTTCAATCCGGAGGGAGCCTCAGACTCAGAGCTCCAGATCCGGCGAGTCTCTAGGGACCCAGACTCAAATGGGAGAAGCTGGACTGTCTGGCTACGGTCCCTCCGAGTTTTGCAGCTGTTGCTGGGACAGAGAGGCAGAGCCCCTGGGGACGGACTGAGAGCAGCCATAACTGCTCCCTCCTCCGCCCTGTTGATCCCGTAGGACCCGCCCCGCCCAAGCCCTGCACAGAGGCATTTGCCAGATAGCCTCAGGCAAAGGCTAGATTAGCACCTCCCTAGAGGACACAAGTTCTTCCACTGCAAACACAGCTGATTATCACAGCCAGTCGGCCTGGAGGTCAAATCCCTCTAGTATTAACTATAACAATCAAGGCTTAACTACAACAAGACTGTGCACAAAGACCACTAGGGGGTGTACCAAGAAAGCATAAAAAATGCGGAGACAAAGAAACAGGACAAAACTATCAAGGGAGGATATTGAGTTCAGAACCACACTTTTGAGGTCTCTCAAGAGGCTTCTAGAGTCTGTCGATAAACTTGATGAGATGTACAGGAAATCTAATGAAACCCTCGATGGTGTGATAAAGGACCATCTAGAAAGTAAGAATACACTGACTGAAATAAAGAATATTATACAGACTCCCAACAGCAAACCAGAGGAGCGCAAGAATCAAGTCAAAGATTTGAATTGCGAAGAAGCGAGAAACATCCAACCGGAAAAGCAAAATGAAAAAAGAACCCAAAAATACGAAGATAGTGTAAGGAGCCTCTGGGACAGCTTCAAACGTACCAACATCAGAATTATAGGGGTACCAGAAGATGAGAGAGATCAAGATATTGAAAACATAATTGAAGAAATAATGACAGAAAACTTCCCCAACTGGTGAAAGAAATGGACTTCCAAGTCCAGGAAGCGCAGAGAACCCCAAACAAAAGGAATCCAAAGAGGACCACACCAAGACACATCATAATTAAAATGCCAAGAGCAAAAGACAAAGAGAGAATCTTAAAAGCAGCAAGAGAAAGAAACTCAGTTACTTACAAGGGAATACCCATACTACTGTCAGCTGATTTCTCAACAGAAACTTTGCAGGCCAGAAGGGAGTGGCAAGAAATATTCAAAGTGATGAATAGCAAGAACCTACAACCAAGATTACTTTATCCAGCAAAACTATCATTCAGAATTGAAGGTCAGATAAAGAGCTTCACAGATAAGGAAAAGCTAAAGGAGTTCATCACCACCAAACCAGTATTATATGAAATGCTGAAAGGTATCCTTTAAGAAGAGGAACAAGAAGAAAAAGGTAAAGATATAAACTATGAACGACAAATATGCATCTATCAACAAATGAATCTAAGAATCAAGTGAATAAATAACCTGATGTACAGAATGAACTGGTGATTATAATAGAATCAGGGACATAGAAAGGGAATGGACTGACTATTCTTGGGGGGAAAACGGGTGTGGGAGATGCCGGAAGAGGCTGGACAAAAATCGTGCACCTATGGATGAACATAGTGGGTGCGGAGTGAGGCCGGAGGGCGGGGTGGGAGCTGGAAGGAGGGGAGTTATGGGGGGAAAAAAGAGGAACAAATGTAATAATCTGAACAATAAAGATTTAATTTAAAAAAAAAGTAATCTCAAATGCAATTTTCCTCACCTTATATTTTTCATCTTGCTGTCCATTATTTATTAGAATTCTGAGTATCAATTATATCACTGAGTGTATATATACTAGTAGAACATAAAAACGGACAATTTAAGGAAAGGCTGATTCATGTTTCTAATCTTTTCTCCTTTATAATTATTATGTACTTATTTTAAGAACACAATGAAGATATGTTTAAATCTAAAAAGCAAAAAAAAAAATAAAAAGATTGTGAATTTAAAAAAAGTTTTCTTTAGTAAACCATTAACTATAGCTTTTCAATAATAACATTAAAACTTTGTATTTTTTTTCAAATGAATTTGACTCCCTTTCAATAGTCCATACATGTTTTTGTGTGTTTTTTTTAATTTGGGGGATAATTTGGGAAACTTCTGAAAGTTGTGGGACTTTCTGTAGGAGAGTAACGAAGCACATAGTGTTGTTAAAGATTCAGTGAATTAACCATTAGATGCCATTAACCAAAACTCTATCACCATTGCATAACCATTGTCTTTATCAGGTGAGATCTTTGTATCTCAAAAATAGGGACATGGGTCTTATTGCTCTTGTAAGTTCAGAAGTAAGTATATGAGTAGAAATAGTAGATAATCAAAATTACCCTTGACTTTTTTTCAAATAACTCCAATTAAAAATACAACCATATACAGTGATATGCGTTATTATAACACTAGAGGCCCAGTGCATGAAATTTGTGCATGGGAGGGGGGATACCCTCAGCCCAGTCTGCACCCTCTTCAATCCAGGACCCTGCAGGGGATGTCCGGCTGCCGGTTTAGGCCCGATCCCCTGGATCGGGCCTAAACCGGCAATCGAACATCCCTCTCACAATACAGGACCACTGGCTCCTAACTGCTCACTTGCCTGTCTGCCTGATCGCCTCTAACTGGCTCCCCTGCCAGCCTGGTCACCCCCAACTGCCCCCTCTTGTCAACCTGGTCTCCCCCAACTCTCCCCCGCCTGCAGCCTGGTCATGCCCTGCTGGCTTAGTCACCCCCAACTGCTTCCCTGCAGGCCTGGTCGCCCCTCACTGCCCCCCTCTGCTGGCCTGGTCGTCCTCACTGCCCCCCTGCCAGCCTGGTTGCCCCCAACTTCCCCTCTTGCTGGCCTGATTGCTCCCAACTGCCCCCCCTGCTGGCCTTGTCACCCCCAACTCTGCCCCCTGCTGGCTTGGTCACCACTCCCAGCACCCCCTGCCAGCCTGGTCACCCCAAACTACCCCCCTTGCTGGCCTGGTCACGCCTCACTGCCCCCCTGCTGGCCTGGTTGCCACCAACTGCACCCCCTGTCAGTCTGGTCACCCCTCACTGCCCCTCCTCCCAG
The DNA here is from genome assembly GCF_028538775.1 of Myotis yumanensis. Taxonomy (NCBI): domain Eukaryota; kingdom Metazoa; phylum Chordata; class Mammalia; order Chiroptera; family Vespertilionidae; genus Myotis; species Myotis yumanensis. The sequence continues at coordinate 143,527,435 of NW_027223754.1, forward strand.
TCTGGTTGTTGCCAACTGCACCCCCTGCCGGCCTGATTGTCCCTCGCTAACCTGCTTGCCGGCCTGGTCGCCCCACGCAGCCTGCTGCTCAGTGGGTTGGTCATCCCTCACTAACCCCCCTGCTGGCCTGATAGCCCTATGCAACCTGCTGCTCAGTCATTTGGTTGTCCCTCACTAAACCCTTGCCGGCCTGGTCGCCCCACGCAGCCTGTTAGGTCATCGGTTCGGTTGTTTTGGATGTGATGGCCCCTGGCTCTTTATATATATAGATATTGCACTCAGAACAACAAAATATATCATTCCATTGAGGAATCATATTCAGAAATTAAATCATTCTTTTGCATGTGTCTGACCAAATTTCCCAGCACCTTTTTTTGAAAAGACTGCCATACACAAAAATAAACTCAAAATGGATAAAGGACTTAAACGTAAGATGGGAAAACATAAGAATATTAGAGGAATCCACAGGTAGCAAAATCTCAGATATATGCCGAATGAACTTCTTCACTGACACAGCTCCTAGGGCAATGGAAACTAAAGGGAAAATGAACAAATGGGACTACATCAAAATAAAAAGCTTCTGCACAGCAAAAGAAACCATCAACAAAACAACAAGAAAACCCACTGCATGGGAGAACATTTTTGCCAATGATATCTCTGATAAAAGTTTAATCTCCAACATTTATAGGGAACTCATACAACTTAACAAAAGGAAGATAAACAACCCAATCAAAAAAATGGGCAACGGACCTAACTGGACACTTTTTGAAAGAGGACATACAGAAGGCTGAGAGACATATGAAAACATGCTCAAAGTCACTAATCATCCGAGAGATGCAAATCAAAACGACAATGAGTTACCTCCTCACACCTGTCAGAATGGCTATCATCAACAAGTCTACAAATGACAAATGCTGGTGAGGATGCAGAGAAAAGTAACCCTCGTGCACTGCTGGTGGGAATGCAGACTGGTGCAGCCACTATGGAAGACAGTATGGAGTTTCCTCAAAAAACTAAAAATGGAACTTCCATTTGACCCAGTAATCCCACTTCTAGGAATATATCCCAAGAAACCAGAAACACCAATCAGAAAGAATATATGCACCCCTATGTTCATAGCAGCACAATTTACCATAGCTAAGATTTGGAAACAGCCTAAGTGCCCATCAGCAGATGAATGGATTAAAAAACTTTGGCACATCTACACAATGGAATACTATGCTGCTGTAAAAAGGAAGGAACTCCTACCATTTGCAACAGCATGGATGAAGCTGGAGAGCATTATGCTAAGTGAAATAAGTCAGTCAGAGAAAGATAAATATGACATGCTTTCACTCATTTGTGGATTATAATGAATAACATAAACCGATGAACAAAAACAGATGTAGAGACAGAGAAGCATCGATCAGATGCTCAAAACTCAGAGGGAAAACAGGGGAGAATGGGGGGGAGGGGGGAGATCAACCAAAGGACTTGTATGCATGCATATAAGCATAAGTGATGGATGTGGACAACAGGGGGTGAGGGTGAAGGCAGGATTGGTGGGATGAGGGGACATTGGGGGGATAAGGACACATTTGTAATATCTTATTCAATAAAGGGGAAACAAATAAAATTAAATTAAAATTAAATAAAATAAAAAAGAAATTAAATCATTCAAGGGCTTAACCACTTGGAAATTTCAGTAATTTACTAATATATATGCAATTGAATATTTGATTTAATTAGATTTAAAGGCATTAATGATCCTGATTGCATTGATAAAGGAGAGACTGCTAATTCATGATAAGTGGAGGCAAAATAGTTACTTAAATTATCACTGATAGCCACTTATTTTCAAGTGCCTATAAATGACAAGGCTTTGAGTACCAGGTAGAACACTTAGTACAATAAGGAGTATAATAGGCTGTTGGTTGCATCTAAGTACATACAGTGAAGAACTTGAGGAAGGTAAACAATATGCTTAGGGCTTTAAGTCCTCAGCTTGAAGTCCAATTGCGTGATCTGATCAGAAATCTTCTAAAAGGAACACATTTCTCATCACATCAGAAATGCCCTAATATAAACACATGTCCTAAACTTTAAGACTGAGGTTTCAGAAAACCCAATTAAAATATTAACAATGCTGAGTTTTAATGCAAAATTTAATTTCCAAGTTCTTAGCATTTTTTGGTTAAAATTAGGGTATTTATTGAAGAGGTAAGGGACCCTGAAAATTGAGATAAGGGCATACTGAAAGTTTCTCATAATGCTGGATAACTTGAGTCTTGGATCTTCTGAGCCTCTTTGCAGCCTATTTGGTATTTGAGGATGTGAGTCTCCTCTTGCCTAAAAATTTTAATTCTGCTCTCCTCAAGAAATTGCCTTGTAAAGTACTTCTGATCCTTCCTTGATTCTACCCTTAATACCTCTATTTGCTGCTAGACCAATAAACAGACTCAGATACCAGCAGGCTCAGAAGACGAGGTTCAAGTTTAACCTATGAGGAGTATTGATACTGAAGACAAGAATTACATAATTTTGCAAATTAAGATAGACAGAAAACCTAGGGAACATCTCTGAGAATACATTCAAGGAGTGGGGAATCATCAGAACCATGCAATGTTGGTTCAGGAAAATAAATTATTAGCATAGCACACTCTGTAGAGGTTTTGAATTCACTGTGTTCTCTTGAGTGGCTAGTAGTAACTTAAAAGTAAAAGTGTCTAAAGCACACAGATGTTGGAGTACTTGAGTAGATTCAGCAGGTAATATCTGCTCACCTATCCAATAACCATGTTTCCCAGGAGAGTCCAGAGGAAAAAAATAAAGCAATTCTATGAGAAATAAATATATCAGGGTAGCCTGGGCATCTTTGCGGAGCTCTCTGATGGCTACTCACCATAAGCCAAGTGTGGCAGTGGGGACGGTTTCCAGAGAACTGCTCAGGTACGGAGGTTTGGGTCATTCCCAACAGACAAGGAACCCTGGCTAGCTGAGGCACTTTCTGACAGTAAAGGGAATATAAAATTATAGTGTAAGAAAGTAGATGCAAATACCTGTTGCAATCACATGATCATTTGCAAATTGAGTACTATAAGAGTTTGAGTATTTTCCCTTTAGTTTATAGAATTTTGTGTATGTATTTTATAACCAATTTTGTTTCCTTCACATCTCCCATGATCCTACCCTTTAACACAGTATGTTTTAATTGTGATGGACCTTACATTTCAGTATGTAAGTTATCAGATATGAAAGTGGAGTTTGACACAGTTACTAGTAAAAGAGGAATGAACATTACCTAATGATGAACAAAAAGAGTCGTATCCTATTAAGATGAGAAGATTAGCATGTTTTCAATTGTGCTAACAATATATGTACCCTATTAGGCAGAAGAATGAACTCATTATCTTTATTTGGAATTTATTCTAGTTAAAAGAGATGAGAAGATGCCAAGTTGACAAGATATAAAGTATGGTTTTGTACAAAAGAAATTTAGCTAAGCCAGAACTGTGTTCCCTGAATCCTTCCCTACATGGTACAGGAGAAAGTTATTTTTGTGAGATTTGGAAGAAGTGAAGCAGCAGCCATATTTCTATCCTCTGAAAGTTGGTACAGGGCACCAGGCACTACAGTAGTTCATGTGCATTATCATTGGTCTAGTGAACTTGATAGGTGTGGAGCAGCACCAGATCCTGCCAAATCTCTTTCCTTCTGTCTGTCTGGGTGTTTGACCAAGTGAGTGTATAGCTCCATGATGAAGTGCCCTAGCTCCTTTATCTGGGTTGGATGTAGTGAGAGGCAGACGAAAGTTCCAGTTGCTGTCATGGGTTCTAGTTGCCTCACAAATTCCAGTTTGGGTAAATATGACAAACATCATGCAAACTGAGACCCACTTATACACAGACTCTTCACCCATTTCACAATTGTGTAAGATCTAATTCCTATAATATCTGTATCCTTTGTAGTGTCGGTTTCTCTTGATGAACCCTAAGATAAATATAGATAGATAGATGTTAGATAGATAGATAGATAGATAGATAGATAGATAGATAGATGATAGATAGATAGATAGATAGATGATAGATAGATAGATAGATAGATAGATAGATAGATAGATAGATGATAGATAGATAGATAGATGATAGACAGATAGATACATGATAAACAGATAGATACATGATAAACAGATAGATACATGATATCGATAGATAGATGATAGATAGATGATAGATAGATGTAAGGAAAGTAATGATAGTAAAATAATTATATCAGAAAGTAATATTTCAATACTGCATTGTTTTATATTACTTGAAAGAACATAACTTATGTAAGTTCCACAATTTGGATATGCAGAGCAAGCAAACAAACAAACAAAAACAAGATAGATAAATAATATAAATAAAACAAGGCACAGATTTTTCTAGGGCCCCTTTGTAAAACAAATTAAAAATATAAAAATGCTCCCCAACCATCCCATTTAACAAACAAAAACATGATTTAACAGCTTCATGACCAATTATTTAAATGGTATATTTAAAAATGTTATTATAGAATCATATCAAATTTGGAATCCTTTAATCAAAATTTTGTAAATATTTCTGTTTTAATAAATTACATAGCAACCTGCATTTTAAAAATGACTAAAAAGCAAATTTTAATAATGACTATACTGTTATACTTTAAAAACAATTTTGGTAGGCACAAATGCAGTTAATATTTATGGAGTATTTGCCTTTTGCCAAAAACAACACCAATTAATTTATATTTATTAATTTTGTCCTCAATTTTTAATAATATTAAGTGCTATTTTGTCCTAGTTTATAATTTGAAAAAAGTAAAGCACAGGGAGATTAAATCATTTGCCTGAGGAAATAGACCTAATAAATAATAAAACCAGAATTTAAACTTAGGTTGTCTGACCTCAGAGTGTAGGTACCTCTTTGACAGCCACCTTTGAAATTATCATGAAAATTATATTGAAAATACCAAAATATGAATGAACACTAACACTAGTAAAGTGCTAAAGTCATTATTCCAATATTTAGAATCATATTTTTTTATTAGGTGGCCTGACAACATTCAAAGAAGGGTCAAGTGAGGAGATGAGGCTATGTTTACACCTGTGTATAAATATATATTACACATATATGTATATCTATACACACATATATATGTATACATGTATAAAACAAGTTAAGTGGAATTAGATCGTTGATAATAGAACATACAAGCACTTTCAAATATTTTCAGTAATTTTAGATATCTCTGATACCTGCAATCATGTTTCTAAAAGCATATTAATATTTCTTTATTGTGTTTTAATTATAACCATTGTTTTCACTCTCCTGCTGTAGAAGATATTTTAGACCCCCAATGCTGCATCAAACAAAAATATTTTCCATGACCTCATTTCTTAATAAAGTTTAATCACAGGTTTTTATTAAGTAAATACTATGGTTTGCATTATTATGATCATGTAAATATTGGTCATATTTGCTCCCTATAATGTACTATAATCATATAATTTGAGATAGTGGTTAACTAATATTATTACACAGAGAATAATTATCATGTTTTTTTCTCTTTTTTTCTATTCTTATCATTAATTCTTCCCTAAGCCCTAGTACCATATTTGGTATAGTCAACCATATTTAACATGCAATTTTTAAAAAACATGATGAAAGAATCCCTCCTGGATCCTTCCCTTTTACTCCTCTTAAGTTGGTTGATCATTGGCATGGAAAGAGGGTACAGGTGAACTGCATACTTGTCCAAAGGATGATAAAACAATATGTTAGTCTTTGCATTGGAAGTTTCCCAAAATTCTGTATTTTCCTTTGAACATGTCACTAATTTACTTAATGCTGCTGTTTACAGGCAGTATTTTTTTAAATATATGTTATTGATTTTTTTACAGAGAGGAAGGGAGAGGGATAGAGAGTTAGAAACATCAATGAGAGAGAAACATTGATCAGCTGCCTCCTGCACACCCCTCACTGGGGATGTGCCCACAACCAAGGTACATGCCCTTGACTGGAATTGAACCTGGGACCTTTCAGTCCACAGGCCAATGCTCTATCCACTGAGCCAAACCAGTCAAGGACCAGGCAGTATTTTATCTCCTACCTCAGTGAAGCAAATATCAGCAGAATATAAACATTTTCTTTGTCAGAGTTGGGATGCATGAGTACACAGGCAAACACTGTACTGTGCATAGAAGTGGATATCTGTATGTTACTGACCCTTCCATAATATGCAATCCACCTTTCTGATTTCAGCTCCAGATCACACCTCACCATGTTCAAATGTACCTGATGCCTTCAATTCCTGAGCTTCTCCATAGTTCTATCTTGTAAATTTAAAGTCAGTTTTCTGAGGTTTATGATGTCAGTTAGTACTTTTCTATGATTTTCCAGTTGACTTTTCTTCTATAATTTCATCTCACATTGTTCTGTTCTTGTAAACATTGCATTTTTATTCTTTTATGTGCACCATTAATAAATTACTCTTAGAAGACATACCTGTACATTATGTAGTATTACTTAAAATTTTCTTTAGTCATCAATGGTGCTCTTTGTAATAAGAAAAATTATAAATTAGAAATTCAAGCCAGAAAATGGTAACAAAAAATTTGGCTGCTATCAAATTATGAAGCCAATTTATTGACTTATTTTTGTTACCAAACAACTTACTTATCTACTGTAATCTTAACCTGAGTATTGTATATTATAAGAAAAAGTGAATCAGAATGATTAAGGTGGGAAACACTTTGTAAATTATTTTCAGTTTCCATAGAAATATAAAGATTATTTATGCTATCAGAAACTATATAAAACCATAATACTAAGTCCACACATTTTATAAGTTGCTTTAATAAGAGGGATGTCTATTGATCATTAAGGTTTGAGATGACATAAGAAATACTGGAGCCCTAGCCTCTTTACCTCAGTGGATAGAGTGTACCAAAGGGTCCTGGGTTGATTCCGGTCAAGGGCACATACCTCATTTGCAGGCTCCTCCCCTGGTTGGGGCATGTTCAGGAGGCAACCAATTGATGTTTCTCTCACATTGATGATTCTCTCTGTCTCTCCCTCTCCCTTCCACTCTTTCTCAAAATCAATGGAAAAATATCCTCAGGTAAGGATAAAAAAAAAAATACTTCAAACAAACTTCCAACTTGGGAAAGAAATTATTTGGAATTAGATGAAGGGGTAATATTATCTAAAATTCTGTCTAGTATTTATGAGTAGTTTTCTCTTTCTAAAGTAGGAGTGTGAGGATGGAAGTCTCAGCACATATTTCTGAACTCTTTTCTCTCCTAACTCCTTGACAGGATAACTCAGCCATAAAAATTACCTTAGCTAATTGCCTTTAGCCAACTAAAAATAAAATCCCCCACATAGCTCTCCTCTCTCATCAATTCTCCACTGCCCAGCAGACTCTGACAGCTGATCTTCACAGGCACTGAGGGTTCTCACATCAGCTAATGTGAGCAGAACAAGAAAGATCCCAGCTCTCACATTCCCTAGGTGACAGAGGAAAGACCTTAAAAAAATACAGCGATGCTAAACAAACACAAGAAAACTTTATCCAAAGTAAATGCAAACCCTTAAGGATATGCAATTAGAGTAATTTCCGAGAGTACTGGAGGGGCAAATAGACACCTTAAGGGCAGGAAGGTCGGTTAGGCAGACAGGCACTTCACAGTTGGGGGTAAATGATAAAACAAGGTTCAGAACTCTGGGGTGTAAAGAAAACTCAATCCATTTCCAAGGGCGTAGACATTTTGATGGACAAAAGAAAAGCACATTCACTTAGATCCTCTAACTAGTTTAGAGTAAGTCTAATGAAACAAGGACCGAGGCCTGCTTGGGACTAACTCTGCAGAGGGACAGACAGAGTTTCAGAGAACAGGGTATAGTTGGAAAGGGATAGACAGCATACAGTACTGGAATGATTTCAACCCAGGCATGCTGTCATTGACACCATAACAAAGAACTTGATGCTAGTTTGGATCAAAGTTAAACTTAAATAAATATTCCTATATTATTTTTATTAAATACTAAATTTTGTTAGTATGATTTACAATAAAATCAGAAAAAAATGGTATTTTTCTAGTGTTTTATATGATAAGATTCCTATATGGGTAACACTAAGTGTTGGAATAATATGGGCAAGTTTCCCAGTACAATTTTTATAGTATACCATTAGTGTTCCATAATTTTTCTGTAAAATAAAAGAAATATGAATTAAAGATTATCAAAGCAAGCAATGAGGATGAAGAAAAGTTTTATGGGGGCACTGCAACAATCTCAAAGACAGAGGTTCCTGCAAATATTAAAATACATCACTAAGCCTTTCTCTGCACCCAAGAATCTCAGGTGTGCATGATTCTAATCCAGGGGTGGGCAAACTTTTTGACTCGAGGGCCACAATGGGTCGGAGGGCCGGAACAAAAGCATGGATGGAGTGTTTGTGTGAACTAATATAAATTCAAAGTAAACATCATTACATAAAAGGGTACGGTCTTTTTTTTTTTTAGTTTTATTCATTTCAAACGGGCCAGATCCGGCCCGCAGGCCTTAGTTTGCCCACGGCTGTCTGTGGTACCCTTGAGAAATAGGAAGTTTATTTTTTTCCAGGCTTTATTGGCTGACAATTTATAAAATCCAGAATCCTTTGCAGTGGCTGTACATGACTTAAAAGCAGACACTGGAAGTGAGGTAGGAAGCAGAAGAGCACTATAAGAAAGACAATCAACAATAACAGAAGTTATAGAAGTTCTCAAGTAAAATAGCAGGCAACATCTCTGCATTTGGACTTACTTAAGAGAGTCAATATAGGGCACCAGCTGTCAGCAGCTCATAAGGCAAAACTGGTACTTTATCCTAATCATCTGAGGTCAGTCTTCAACAATATTTATCTTAATTTGACTGAGTATCATGCAGTGAAAAATGAAAGTGGAAAATGATAAGTTAAAACCTAAAATTTAACAAACATTTGTAGACATTTATTTAATTCAATCAGTAAGACAAAGTTTTTGTTTGTTTTGTCTGGCTTTGTGGACAGAGTAGAACCTTGCTTGCCTGGGTTTGAATCTGGCTCTGAAATCCACTAGGTCGATGGATTTGAGTAACTTACTTTACTTCTGTTGTCTCAGTTACCTCATTTGTGAAATGGGCATAATATTATGAACTATCTCCTAAGGTGGCTGTGAGGTAATGAACTCATTAATTAGTGAATTTGTATAAATTGCTTAGGTTAGTACTCGGCACATAGTAGATACCATGCAAATGTATCTTGTTATTATTATTTTAGACAATTTTATAAACTTTACTTTGTATCAGGAACTGAGGAACCATTCTCAGTTTCCTAATATCTACCTCTCCCTTTAAATAATAAAAGATACATATTGAATTTTGCATCTAACTTCACAATTCAACATAATTACTATTGAAATAAAAAAATGAATGCTAAAAGCTGTCAAAAAAGGTCAAAGTGAGTGTGTGATGTCAAAGCTAAGAATATTGTCAAAATTCTCCAAAGTTAGGTAGATGTGTATGTGTGTTTTCCCCACGTCCCGCGTGGTTCAGCGTTCAGGATCTGGAAGAGGAGCCACACACAAATGAAAGAGAAGGGACAAGAGATAATTTGGAAATATTGAGGGGTCAAGAGGGCAAGTCCAACTCAAGGGGAAGGACTTCCACCGGTGCCCAGGCCTCGCCAGCCTTTTATTCAACTTTGGTTAAACATAAAACCCTTAGTCAGGCAGGTAATTGCAGTAACAGACAGGCTATCTTAAAGGTCAGTAAATATTAGAAGGATTTACTCTGAGACTATTTGATCAGGAAATAGCTTGAGACCCCATTGTCAGGACTAGACAATCGGTGCATAACTCAGGCCCTTGCCGTGGGTTCAAGGGTCACCAGCGTTCCAGGATCCTTGTTTGCACTTCTCTGCTAGTGAAGACAATGGGCAGTTTTCCACAGGTAGACCTTTTGGTTCCCTCTCATCCCTATTACTGTGTTCTTTACCTTCTGCTGGGATTACTGTTTTCCAGGGGTTATGCTCTGTGGTCTATATGGGTTCCTTATCTTGATAAAATGGAAACAATTTAATTAATTAATTAATATTAAGTAATTTATTGACTCTAGCTTGGCTTTCTGGTATAACATAATTAAGAAATTTTTAACTACCAGACATGTCCAACAGCATGAAAGTATACTTTACAATGTATTATGCCAACCATTCCCAGTGCTCTTTGAAAGCAGAAACACACTTTTTTTTCCATGTTGTTAATCAATGTTCAGCAATCACTAATCAATGATCAATGAATGTTTGCTGTATAGCTGCACCTTTCTCTTGATATATGCCAATGATAGATATAGATTGTTGCTAAGACCAGGCATAGGCACATTTAAGTTAATCAAACATAGTTACTAATCTGAAAAAGTCAAGATACAAGAGATAAATAAAATTTCCCTGGCCAGGTAGCTCAGTTGTTTGGAGTATCCTCTGGTACACCAAAAAGTAGCAGGTTCTATTCTCAGTCAGGCCACATACCGGGGTTGCGGGTTCGATCCCCAGTTGGGGCGCATATGAGAAGCAACTGATCTATGTTTCTAACATCAATGTTTCAATGTCTCTTTCTTTTTCACTCTCTCTCACAAAATCAATTAATAATGATAAAAAAAAAACCCCACATATATCCTCAGGTGAGGATTTAAAAAAGAGAGAGAGATTAGTAAATTTATTCAGTGAAAGTGGGGCCTCCAAAATCTTTCAGAGCTTTGCCAGGGCATACACAGTTATCCATAATAAGTTTGACTATGGGTGGGTCACATCAAATATCTGTATTATTAACATCCTATTCCAAGCCTAGGCTTGTACATAAGGTTGGGACCATCTAGCTTTGAGCCTTGGCTGAGACACCCTACAGACCATCTCACCTGGACCAGGTACACCCTATGAGAAATTCAAGCCTGAACCTCCTTTAATTTAACAGGCTTAGCCTAATATTCCTTATGTGTCTCAGGAAAAACATATTCCTGCAATGGAGAAGGGAATCAAACCCACAACCCTGTGGTCTGATGCTCTAACCACTGATCCAAAGTGGCTAAGGCAGCTCTGTTATTGAATTTTATTACTACAACATTCACCCGAGCTAGGAGACTGAGGCTACAAAGGCTAAAATGTTGACTAATACAAAGGGCAGAGTTGTAGTCATACCTGGGCAGTTTAACCCCAAGGTCTGACTGTATTTCACATTTAAAAATAAATGCTGGGACCTTTTTGACCACTATTGCCAGGCACTCTCACCTACACTCTTGTCATGCGTTACTAACAGTCAAGGAAAACAGGGAAATCATGTAGGTGATCTCACTGGTCCTGTGAGTCCAGGAGACTCTGAGTGAAACTAGCAAGATTCACCACCACTTACACAAGCCAACCTGAGAATGTGCCCTGTGCTGTGAAGCACCGACAGCAACAGAATCAAAGTTATGTGTCATAACTTTGAATTATACCCTAAGCTTTAAAAGGCATCTCGACATCACCTTTCAGAATTGTATGTGTTAGCACTGTAATTTTTAAGACTGAGTTTTTATGGAACTCTACATGGTCCTTAAAAAAATCTCAAAACACTAAGAAGTCATAGACTTTGAAAACTTACCAGGAAATCTAGGAAGATGCTCTTCTTGCAACAAGAGAAGCAAATGCAGAACTACAATGCCACCTTTATAATGCCACAGAAATAAATACGTGATCTTGTGGTTCTATTTTTCTGACAGAAAATAAAAGTACCTGAATGACACCTCACAGCACCAACCCATAAAAGATATCTCCATTTCTACCTCTGTTTCTGCACCTGCAAAAGTTTTGTTGACAAATTATATCAATAAGACATTAGCACCAAATATCTGTTAACAATCAGCCCACTTATCAATAATACAATAACAGTTTTACTGATATGAATTCAAAATATATTCTTTTTTAAAAGGTCATTCTGTAAATAATGTTAAATTAAAATCTATAATAATAAAATGTAATATGCTAATTAGACTGGATGTCCTTCAGGATGACTTTCTGGACAAAGCTATGGCTGCAAGAGCCAAGGCAAGCCACCGTGGCTGTGAGGGCTGAGCCCCTTGCATGAATGTCATGCATTGGGCCTCTAGTCTATATATATATATGTATATATATATATATATATATATAGAGAGAGAGAGAGAGAGAGAGAGAGAGAGAGCCAGGATCCATAACGACCAAACGGATGACCAAACACCAGAAGTCAGTCCTGCAGTCAGTGTTGTGGGTGCTGTGGCGACCCAGCACTGACTGCCGAGGGGGCTGTGGATCAGGTCTGGAGAGAGGCCTAGAGAGAGAAGCAGGGTCTGATCCGCAGCCTTGGTGGCAGCTGTTGATTAGCCCTTGCCTCTCTTCCTCTCCAGGCCACGCCAGCAGCCATGGGGGCTGCTGATCAGCCCTACCTCTCTGATCAGGCTTGAAGATAGGCCCAGAGATGCTGGCTGGCACAGAAATTGACCAATTAGAACCAAATCTGGGTGAATTGCGAGGAGCCAATAGCTGCCTAGGAGGCAGAACTTTTGACACTGACTGGCATAGAAACTGACCAATCAGAACCCAATCTGGGTGAACTGTGAAGGCAGAACCTAAGGTGGGGGCTGAAGAGGGGTTTTAAGATTAACAGCTGTTTGGTGTAAGGTGTAAGAAAGTGGTTCAATTTTTTAATGACTGGTTTGGCAGTACAGTGCATATGGCTAGGGATTATGTGTTTTTGTCTGCCAAGAGCATCTCCTCCTGCTGAAAAAGGCTTTTCCCCCAATTTAAGCAATCCTATCCCATATAATCTATCTATACTAATAAAAAAAGTAATATGCTAATTAGACCAGGTAGACCAGCTATCTTCCAGACATCCAACTTCCTTCCGGACAAAGTCATGGTGGTGGGAGCTGAGGTAGAGGCAATTGGGGGCGAGATCAGGCCGGCAGGGGAGGGCCATTGGGGGTGAGATCAGTCCAGCAGGGGAGGGCCATTGGGGGCAAGATCAGGCCGGCAGGGGAGGGCAGTTAGGGGTGATCAGGCAGGCAGAGGCAGTAAGGGGTGATCAGGCAGGCGGCAGGTGAGCGGTTAGGATTGGAGAGGGTGCAGGCTGGGCTGAGGGACCCCCTCCCACCCCCTGTGCACAAATTTTATGCATCGGGCCACTAGCGTTAATATAAGAGAAAAACTGCTGCTGCACAATAATCATTTGAATTGAATAAACAATGAATCAATACTTGTTCTTTCAAAGCATTATGAAGTAAAAGTACATTTGACAATGTATTGTACTCTTTCATTCTGTTTCCAAGCTAATGGTAACTGTTCTTATCTTTTTACTGATAACAATAGGCCACAGCATACATTCCCTTGCTGTGTTCTATAAACAATCTCTTAGAACAGCAGCCTCTTAAATTGAGTAGGTGAGACACAGCAGGACTTGGAGAGAGTAGCCAATAATCAGCAGGTTTATAGGATCTTCCAGCAGATAGATGATTTTAAAACTTGAACCTGCTGGGACTTTGTTCTCTGAAGGTCCATTTGTTTTTTGTTATTGTTGCTTTTGCTATATATTTTGACCCAGTGTATGTCACATTAGCACACAGTATGGAGAAATTCTGACACCTAGAGCAGAGGGAGTGATTCAGCAGCAGGGGCCATTATCAGTGAGCTGGCACTTAACACTGGAAAAATAGAGAAGAGCATAATTATATGATTTTACAAAACCAATCTTGAGAATATATTTTTTTCAATTCATATGAGTTTATTGTTATCAGAATTGTTTGACTTAAGACAAACTACAACAAAGTGATAAATGAAGTAGATAATAGAGAATAATTAAGAAAAAGAATAATTAAATGCTTTTTTTTAGTCATTAAATTTCTTAAGCAACACTGAGTCGGGCTGCAAAATAACATTGTGTAATTACGGTAGCTAGTAACTTCACATTTTTGAGGTTTACATGTGCCAGGAACCATATAAAAGTATTGCATGCATTATTGTTAATTCTCATAAGAATCAATTAAGGTCTTTATACTTTCTTCACTTTAGATACAGGAAAAATGAGCCTAAGTTCATTTAAATAACTTTCCCATAGCTGGCTAGCATCCTAAAAACATGGTGGCACAGAAAATCAACCAACTTTAAATGACCCACAATAAAGTCGTGGTATTACTGCCTCCTTCTTGTAATGGCTATTATAATAGTGTTTTTTCAATAACAAATAAAATGGTTTTATAAAACACAAAATCCACCTACATCTGGATTAAACAATAAGTAATTTGTTGGCTCTATAACTGGCAAACACAGAGGCAGAGATTGACCTACTAGATTAATATGAAAATCAAAGAGTCTATTTTATTTTATCTCTTCATTCTGCCACCCACAATTTTGTCTTGATCCAAGGCTGCAGCTGCAACATAAGATAGATGCCAGCAACAACCCAGGCACATAGGCTACCTTATCATATTGGGTGGAAATGGAGAACCTTGATACACCATCAAAGGGAAGTTTTGAGCTTCACACTAATGGGGCCTTTCCAAACAGATTTGTAAATCAATGCATGTACTAATTACTGAGACATCTCTACATGTCACTATGGAACAGGGACTAGGACTTCAAAGCCTATGTCTTGGACAAAACCTCTGACGTGAAGTGGAAAAAATCTTGATGTTTTATTTTTAAAAAATCTTTAAATGCACATCAGAAACATTGTGAGAAAAACAAGATTAGCAAATGTGAAGGCTGGAGATATCGACACACTCTAAATCATATGAGTTCTCATAGGACATATTAAAGAATTTATGCCTTATTCTAAATTTAATTCAAAGATTTAAAACAAAAAAAGGGCATATATTCTAAATTAGGTTTTAGAAAGATTGATCTGGCTTTTGTGTGGAAATTTGATTTCTAGAGAATAAGTGTAGGGAGTCTGTCTAGTAAAGAGATGATGATCACTAGACCAAGAACTATATCAGTGCAGATGAAAATTAGTGAATTGACTTGACATATATTTTATAGATAGAATCAACAAGACATGTAGATGACCCTATGTAAAATATTTAAATATCATCTACTTTAATTTAAAAATACTCAGGTATTAAAACATCAATGAACCTGCCCTAGCTGGTTTGGATAAGTGGATAGAGCATTGGCCTGTGAACAGAAAGGTTCAATTCCAATCAAGGGCATGAGCCTCAATTGCAGGCTCCTCCCTGCCCTGGCCCTGGTAGGGTGTGAGCAGGAGACAACCAATCAATGTGATTCTCTCTGTCTTTCCCTCTCTCTTCCACTCTCTCTAAAAAAATCAATGGAGCCCTAACTGGTTTAGCTCAATGGCTAGAGCATCAGCCTGCGGACTGAAAGGTCCCAGGTTCAATTCCAGTCAAGGGCATATACCTTGGTTGCGGGCACATCCCCAATAGAGAATGTGCAGAAGGCAGCTGATGGATGTTTCTCTCTCATCGATGTTTCTAACTCTCTATCCCTCTCCCTTCCTCTCTGTAAAAAAAATCAATAAAATATATATTTTTAAAAATCAATGGAAAAATATCCTTGAGTGAGGTTTAAAAAATAAAACACAAACAAACAAGCAGCAATCAATGAAACTAGAGCTGGTTCTCTGAAAATATAAAAATAATTGGTAAATCTTTTTTTTTTATTTTCTTTTTTTATTGATTTTTTACAGAGAGGAAGGGAGAGAGATAGAGAGTTAGAAACATCGATGAGAGAGAAACATCGATCAGCTGCCTCCTGCACATCTCCCACTGGAGATGTGCCCGCAACTCAGGTACATGCCCTTGACCGGAATCGAACCTGGGACCTTTCAGTCCGCAAGCCGACGCTCTATCCACTGAGCCAAACCGGTTTCGGCTAATTGGTAAATCTTTAACCAGACTCATCAAGAAAAAAAAGAGGAGGGCTCAAATAAATAAAATCAGAAATGAAAGAGAAGTAACAATTGACACCCTGGAAATACAAAGAGCTATAAAAATAATAGTACAAACAACTATTTGCCAACAAATATAAAGTCCCAACAAGCAAAAGTCCTGGACCAGATGGCTTAACAAGTGAATTTTACCAAACATTCAGAGAAGAGCTACCACCTATCTTTCCCAAAATATTCCATAAAATTCAAGAGGAGGTAAGACTCCCAACCTCATTTTACAAAGCCAGAATTATCCTAATTCCAAAACCAAATAAAGACACTACAAAGGAAGAAAATTACAGGCCAATATAACTGATGAACATAGATGCAAAAATGCTCAACAAAGCATTAGCGAACCAAATCTAGCAACATATTAAAAAGATCATACACCATGATTATTCCTGGGATTATTCCTGGGATATAAGTTTGGTATATTAACTGCAAAAATAATAATGTGACATACTACATTAATAAAATGAAGGATAAAAATCATATAGTCTTATCAATAAATGCAAAAAAATCTTTTGATATAATCTAGCACCCATCTATAATAATAAAAGAAAATATGCTAATTAGACCAGACTTCCTTTCAGACGTCCTTCCGGAAGACCTTCAGGACAAAGCTGGGGCTCGATTGAAGCCCAGGTCCTGGGTGCCTGCCAGGGGCCAGAGAGAAGACTGAGTCCCGGGTGCCAGAGGGAAGCCCAGGTCCCCAGTGCCAGAAAGAAGCCAGTGCTAGCAGTCAGGGGAAGGAAGGCCTACTCTTGCATGAATTCCATGCATCAAGCCTCTAGTTTATGATAAAAACTCTCAGCAAAATGGGAATAGAAAGAACATATCTCAACATAATAAAGCCATATATAACAAACCTACAGCTAACATCATACTCAAAGAGGGAAAATGCAAAGCATTTTTGTTAAGATCAGGAACAATCAGGGATGTCCACTTTCACCACTCTTATTTAATATAGTACTGGAAGTCCTAGCTACAGAAATCAGATAAGAAGAAAAAATAAAAGGCATCTAAATTGGAAAGGAAGATGTAAAAGTGTCATCATTGGAGAAACCAAGATGGCGGCATAGGTAAACACCAGAAATTGCTGCCTCTCACAATTACTTCAAAAATACAACTAAAAGACAAAATGGACATCATTGAGAACCACAGGAAGGCTGGCTGAGTAGAAATTCTACAACTAGAAGGAAAGACTCAGAGGAGGTGCAGAAGTAAAGTGCAGAGGTATGGAGGCACACGTGGAAAGGGCTGGCAACTGAGAACATGGTTGTCTTTTTCAATCAGGAGGGAGTCTCAAGCTCCCAACTGCTCTGAACTCCAGTTCCGGGCAAGTGTCTGGGGACCCAGACTCATACGGGAAGAAACTGGACTGTCTGGCAACGGGTGGAACTCAAGGGTGGCTTTCTCGCAGAGGTGCTTGCAGCAATTACCACAGGACACTGAGTCCCGGGGCCTCTTAGGGTAGGACTGAGGATCAGCCATAGCTGTTTGCTCCACCCTGTTGATTCCCTGAGACCCCGCCCCACCCAAGCTGTGAATAGAGTCTTTTGCATATGAATGCCCTGGTCCTTTGCAATCTGGAAATTACCTAACAAACTGCAGCTGGGTCAGAGAGACCCAGAACTTCCAAAAGAAGGCCCAAGGCCCCACAGCAGCTTGCATTGCTTCACAGCCGGGCCTTATATGGGCACCTCCAAACCCCAAACAAAGAAGAGGAATCTGCAGATCTCTCCATAGCTTCTGCTGGGTAGCCTCAGGCAGAGGCTAAATTAGCACCTCCTTAGAGATCCAAGAGCTGGTATACCCAGTGATCAGAGTGGGACCATCCAGATTACAACTCCTCAGATCCATAAGGGACATACTCAAGGGGCAGACTCAGTGAGGACCAAAGCCCCACTGAAGCAAATCTTGCCCCAGAAGGGTGTCTCCAGCACAGAAGTTCTCCCACCATAGACACAGCTGATTCTCACAGCCAATTGGCCTGGAGATCAATTCCTCCCAGTGATACCTACAACAATCAAGGCTTAACTACAACAAGACTGTGCACAAAGCCCACAAAGGGGTGCACCAAGAGTGTCCACCTCAGGTAATTGGGGAGGCTGAGCCACTGGGCCCTATAGGACACCTAGCACAGAAATCCACTCTATCAACACAGGGAAGCATAAAAAATGCGGAGACAAAGAAACAGGTCACAAATGACAGAAATGGAGGAAAGCAAACTACTGGATATAGAGTTCAAAACCACAGTTATAAGGTTTTTCAAAAAATTTTCTAGAAACCGCCGATAAAATTATTGAGACCCTCAAGAAATCTAGTGAGACCCTCGAGGTTATGAAAAAGGACCAACTAGAAATTAAGCATACACTGACTGAAATAAAGAATATTATGCAGAGTTCCAACAGCAGACTAGAGGATCACAAGAATCAAGTCAAAGATTTGAAATACGAAGAAGCAAAAAACACCCAACCAGAAAAACAAAAAGAAAAAAGAATCCAAAAATATGAATATAGTGTAAGGAGCCTCTGGGACAACTTCAAGCGTACCAACATCTGAATTATGGGGGTGCCAGAAGAAGAGAGAAAGATATTGAAAACCTATTTGAAGAAATAATGACAGAAAACTTCCCCTACCTGGTGAAAGAAATAGACTTCCAAATCCAGGAAGCACAGAGAACCCAAACAAAAGGAATCCAAAGAGGACCACACCAGGACACATCATAATTAAAATGCCAAGGGCAAAAGACAAAGAGAGAATCTTAAAAGCAGCAAGAGAAAAACAGTCAGTTACCTACAAGGGAGTACCCATATGACTATCAGCTGATTTCTCAACAGAAACTATGCAGGCCAGAAGGGAGTGGCAAGAAATATTCAAAGCGATGGATACCAAGAACCTACAACCAAGATTACTTTACCCAGCAAAGCTATCATTCAGAATTGAAGGTCAGATAAAGAGCTACACAGATAAGAAAAAGCTAAAGGAGTTAATCACCACCAAACCAGTATTATATGAAATGCTGAAAGGTATCCTTTAAGAAGAGGAAGAAGAAGAAGAAGGTAAAGATACAAATTATGAACAACAAATACCCATCTATCAACAAGTGAATCTAAAAATCAAGTGAATAAATAATCTGATGAACAGAATAAACTGGTGAATATAATAGAATCAGGGGCATTGAAAGGGAGTGGACTGACTATTCTCGGGGGGGTGGGGAGGGGTGTGGGGAGTGTGGGTAGAGACTGGGCAAAAATCATACACCTATGGCTGATGACAGTGGCAGGGGGTAAGGGCAGAGAGTGGGGTGAGAACTGGGTGGAGGGGAGCTATTGGGGGGAAAAAAGAGGAACAACTGTAATAATCTGAACAATAAAGATTTAATTTAAAAAAATAAAAAAATAAAAAAAATTAAAAATAAAAATAAAAGTGTCATCATTTGCAGAATACATGATACTGTATGTAGATAAACCTAAAGATTCCATCCAAAAACTGTTGGAACTGATAAATAAATTCAATAAATTAGCATGATACAAAATAAATATCTGGAAATTGGTTGCATTTTTATACAGCAATAATAAACTATTAGAAAAGAAAACAATCCCATTTACGGTTGCATAGAAAATTAAAATACCTAGGAATAAATTTCATTGAAGAGGTACTTGGAAAATTATAAGACCCTGAAGAAAGAAATTGAAGAAGATAGAAATAAATGATAGCATATATTATGCTCATGGATAGGAAGAATTCACATTGTTAAAATGTCCATACTACCCAAAGCAATCTATAGATTCAATGTAATTCCTACCAAAATGCCAATGATGTATATCACAGAACTAGAATTAATAATTCAAAAATGTATATGGAAACACAAAAGACCCAAAAGCCACAGCAATCTTGATAAAGAAGAACAAAGTTGGAGGAATCATGCTACTTGTTATCAAACTATATTAAAAGTCCATAGTAATCAAAATAGCATAGTATCAGCCAAAAGACATATAGATTGATGGAACAGAATACAGACCCCAGAAATAAACCCATACCTATATGGTCAGTTAATATTTGACAAAGGAGGAAAGAACATACAATGAGGTAAGTTCAATAAGTGTTAGGAAAATTGGACAGATATGTGCAAATATTAAAACTAGACAAACTTCTTACACAATATACAAGAATAAACTCCAAATGGATTAAAGACATAAATGTAAGACCCAATAACATACAAGTCCTAGAAGAAAACATTGGCTATGAAATCTAGTATTATTTTTTCTGATCTATCTCCTTGAGCAAAGGACACAAAAGAAAAAAATAAATGGGATAACACCAAACTAAAAAGTTTTGGACAGTAAAGGAAAGTGTTGGAGTCCAACTTCTGCAGGTCCAGGGGTTCCCAAAGGTGTGGACTGAGTTGGCGAAGAAGGAATGACATGGAGACAGTGTTCAGTTGATCAGCAGCCTAGCCAGGTTCTCTAGCCAGGATCTCCAGCCAAGTTCTGTGTTTTATTGTCTTGTTACATCTGTATTTATACTAGTTGATTTTAATCCTATCAATTTCTATTCCAAAGGTTAGGGAGTTTCTTATCTCCATTCCAGGGAGTAAAGATTATGTAGCTTAAGAGTGAATGTTCGTAGTTAAAGTGATTAACTACTCGCCTGGCACTTAGTTAAGGGGTTTTATTCCCTCCCTGACTTCAGGGAAAAATCCCTACCTGGGGAAACAACCTTTCTCGGAGAGGTGACCTTGGTTAAAACACATAGCATCAAGAAGGAGAGCAAACATATTAAGAACAGTATGCCATATATGCCAGGTCCCTTGAAACATGTGCTGTGCAGATGTTTCTTCCCTGCAGCAACTGTGTCAAGCAGCAAGGATGGACCGCCTTCCAGCAGGAAAGAATCAATAAAATGAAAGACAACCCACTGAATGGGAGAACATATTTGCAAATGAAACATCTGATAAGGTGTTAAGATTCAAACTTTATAAAAAACTTATACAACTCAACACCAAAAAAAACAAACAATGCAATTAAAAATATGAACAAAGGATCTGAGTAGATACTTCTTCAAAGAAGACATACAGATGGTCAATATACATATGAAAAGATGCTCAACATCACTAATCATCAGAGAAATGCAAATTAAAATCACAATGAGCTAGCACCTCACATCTGTCAAAATGGCTATTATCAATAAATCAACAAACAAATATTGACAAGGATGTGGAGAAATGGGAGCCCTCTTGCATTGCTGGTGGGAATTCAAATTAGTGCAGTTATTGTCGAAAACAGTATGGAATTTCCTCAAAAAATTAAAAATGGACCCATCTTATGACCCAGTGATTCCACTTACAGAGCTCTATCCAAAGAAACCCAAAACACTAATTAGAAAGACTATATGCACCCCTACATTCCTTGCAGCATTATTTACAAATAGCCAAGCTATGGAAGCAACCCAAGTGCTCATCAATAGACAAGTAAACAAAATGAGGTGGTACATATATAGAATGAATATTACTTAGCCATAAAAAGAAGTAAACCTTACCCTTCGCAATTGCATGAATGGACTTGGAGGGAATTATGATAAGTTAAATAAGTCAGTCAGAGAAAGACAAATACCATATTATTTTACTTATATGTGGAATCCAAATGACCCATATAAATGAACAAACAAAACAGAAACAAACTCATAGATACAAAGAACAGACTGATGGTTCCAGAGGGGAGAGGGATAGGGGACTGAAGGAAAAAAGATGAAAGGATTGCAAAGTACAGATTAGTAGTTACAAAATAGAAATATTGATATATATAAAACCCTAATATGCAAACAGACTGAACAGCGGAAAACCGAACAACTGAACAACTGGTCGCTATGACATGCACTGACCACCAGGAGGCATGCACAGAACATGGCGGGTGTCGGCTGCAGTGGCATGGTGGAGTAGGTGAGTCGAAGCGCCAGACCAAGGCGGGGCACCAGTCACTGTCATCAGGGCGAGCCTCTGGTGGTTACTGAAAATTCTTTGCTCCCGCACTCTGTCAATGAGTGCGAGCAGTGGTTGCCAGCTCCTATCTACCCTCAGGGCTTCTCCAACTCCCCCTGCTCCTGAGGGGTGATCAGGGCTGGCAGCTGCCTCTTGCATCTGCTGCCAACACCAGAGCCACCACCCACACCCACTGCTGGTGCCTGGTGCTGGTCCTGATCGCTTGGTGCCATCAGCAAGTACAAGCAGCAGCAGCTGGCCCTGATCGCCCCTGAGGGCTTTTTTACCTCCTCCTGCTCCTGAAGGGTGATTGGGGCAACATCTGCTGTTCGTATCCACTGACAGCTCCAATCGTTCCATGCCTGTCAGTGGGTGTGAGCGGGGCCAGCACCGTCAGTTCATGGGAGTGGTGGTGGTTGGAGAGGTGGCAGGAGAGGGGCTACCTGCAGACAAGGGACTGGGGGCCATGGTGGGAAGGGCCAGGCAGGAGCACAGAGGTTGGGCCAAGACCTGCCCCTGTGCCCACTGCAGCCTCATGGCCCACAGTTCCTTTCAAGGTGCATGAATTCGTGCACTAGGCCCTTAATAGTCAATAATAGTGTAATAACTATGTATGGTGCCATTTGGGTATTGGAAATATTAAGGGGGATACTTTGTAAAGTATATGATTTTTCAACCACTATGCTATACACCTGAAATGAATCAAAATAATTATGCATGTAAGCTATAATTGATTTTTTTTAATTTAAAAAATAAGCAAAATCTGGTATTTCTATCTACTACTATGATAGCTCTCAAAGGTAGATTATCTTCAAAGATAGTTAAAAATACCCTTCAGATAATTTATGGTTAGGAAAATAGATAGTTCTATGAAAAAAAATTTATTGCTGTGGTTTGATAAGAAATATAACTAATGAGCAAAAAAGAGTGCTACAGAAACAAGTAGAAATAAAGAGAAGAAACAAACTTAGTCCTAACTTGCCTAAGGGTCTGAGGGAAAAAATGAGAAAACTGTAAATATCACATTATTTAGAAACACTTATTATTCCATGCTTGCCATCAAAGCAAGTTTGTCAACAAAGTACTTCAGCAATATGAAATCTAAAAATCTGGAAGATCATCTAATTTTATAACAAATAAAACAGAACTTTGAAGTCAGTGTTCCACTTGATGGTCACAGTCCCCTGCATAAATAGACTTGTTTGACCAGGGCTGTAAACACAAAGTCAAAAATTGCTTTCCACTCATTTCAGCCTTACATTTATTGAATGCCAACTGAGTGCCAAGGTAGGACTGTTTCAGTCCCAATAAAAACACAAGTAATTGAACATCACCTCTCAGTAAGTCATTCTGTTAGTTTTTTATTTAGCTATTCAATTATTTGTGAAATACTTACTGTATGGGCCAGTCACACTAACAACTAAGAATACAATAATGATTTAAAAAAGACACACCCTCTGTCCTATTATTATTAGTGTGCACATAAATTGATATGCAACAAAGAAAAGAAGCAGAGTTATAAGTGTTTGTAATAGATTATTTAATTAGTAAAAGATCTGTGGGAAATCTCCTCCAAAGTGATGATTTCATACAGTCAGAGGCATCAGTAATCTGAGGGAGAGAGGAAAGTACAATCAGGGGGAGGAAACATCAGATGTAAAAACATCTTGAGAGAAGGCCTGGTGAATATGGGGCTGAAAGAAAGCCATTGTAGCTGCAATTAGGGACAACATAGTGTAGGTAAGTGTGGAGACTTTAGCTGGGGGCCAAAACATGCAGTTTTTAGACATTGAGACATGTTGTATTCACGCTAAAAACAATAAGCTATTGAATTGCTTTATGTATTTGGTGTGATATATTCTTTTTAAAAATATTTTTTATTATTTTTAGAGAAAGTGGAAGGGAAAGGGCAAGAGAGAGAGAAACATCAATGTGAAAATAATTCATCTGCTGCCTCCTGCAAGTCACCTACTGGGGATCAAGGGTACAATCCAGGCATATTCTTATTTGCTCTCATAAAAGACTAGAGGCCCAGTGCACAAAATTCATGTAGGGGGGTTACCCCTCAGCCCAGCCCACACCCTCTTCAATCTGGGACCCTTTGAGGGATGTTCGACTGCCTGTTGAGGCCCGATCCCAGTGGATAGTTGGACATCCCTCTCACAATCCAGGACTGCTGGCTCCCAACAGCTTCCCTGCCTGCCTGCCTGATTGCCCCTAACTGCTTCTGCCTGCCAGCCTGATCACCCCCTAACCACTGCCCTGCCAGCCTAATGGACGCCTAACTGCTCCCCTGCTGGCCTGATTACCCCTAACTGCCCTCCCCTGCCAGCCTGGTCACCCCAACTGCCCTTCCCAGTGGGCCTGGTTGCCCCTAACTGTCCTCCCCTACCAGCCTGGTTGCCCCTAACTGCCCTCCCCTGCCAGACTGGTAGCCCCTTACTGCCCTCCCCTGCAGGCCTGGTCCCCCCCAACTGCCCTCCTCTGCAGTCCTGGTCCCCCTCAACTGCCCTCCCCTGCAGGCCTGGTCCCCCCCAACTGCCCTCCTCTGCAGTCCTGGTCCCCCTCAACTGCCCTCCCCTGCAGGCCTAGTCCCCTGCAACTGCCCTCCCCTGCCGTCCTGGTCGCCCCCAACTGTCCTCCCCTGCTGGCCATCTTTGTGTGTTGGAGTGGTGGTCAATTTGCATATTGTGTCTTTATTATATAGGATTGTTCTGGATAGAAAAAAAAATTTGAGAGGTAAATGTGAATGTTGTGAGAGAAGCAATGATAGCAATTTGGACTAGGGGACACAGTGAGAAGTGTTCAGACTTGTGAAATTTTTAATATATTTCATACATCAATAGACTTTTCGGGTGGTTTGGCTATCAGGAGTAAAGGAGAGGCAGATGTAATACATGATTCCTAGATTCCTGGCTTTCATATCTGATGGGTTATACAGCCATTTGTGAATAAAGGTAAGTTTATTTTTACTTTTTGGTCTTTATGGTGTAAGAGAGCCTTTGAGATTTCTAAGAATTGATTTCAATTAAGTAATTAGATACATGTGTCTGGAGCTAAAAGGCAATGCTGATCAGAGACATTATTTTTGAGTAGTCTATTTAATGTATTAATGGAATTCATATTTATTAATGACATTGCCTAGGAGTTCAGTCTAGTTTATGACAACCTGAGATCCTGGGACTCAGATTTGAAAAATCTCATTTTAATATGGATTGTAAAGGATGAGAAGTAGAAACAAAATCTGGAGAATTTTTTAAAATAAAAGCTAAAAAAAGTGTTTTGAGGAAGAGATAACTTAAAAACACCCCCCCTACACACACACACACACACACAAAAGCTAGTTTGATTCAGTGACATGGAAGTAAAAAGTGATCTCAGTAAGAATTTCATCAATAGAGAGATGCAGGATGGAAGACAGATTGGTGTTGCAGTGAGTGGGAAATTAAGAAAAGAAAGACAGGAAATAGAGTGAAGTGGAATCCTATATAATAAAGAGATAATATGCTAATTTGTCCATGATGGTGTCTGAGTCACATCCAAGCAGAAGCTGGTGGGCAGGGATGGGGGTGGGGACTTCTGCTCCCAGAGCAGGTGTGTGCAGGGCTGCCCAGTGCTAATGTCAAGCTGCCTCGGAGGTGGAGGCTGCTCCCGGCAGCTGGTGGGCGGGACGAGGTGGCCGGCCATGCCAGAGTCCTGCTTTGGCGGGGCGAGCAGGAGCCCAAGGCCACCCCAGTCCCTGCAGGACCTGGGTGGAATGGTGGCTCAGCGGTGTCTCCATGCACAGCTCCTGGGGGCAGCTGCGAGGGGCGTGGGATCTCGCCACGGGCTGCTGTGCTGTCACTGCCACAGCCAGTGCCTCGGCCTAGAGCCGGAGTGGGCATGCACAGACTGTGGAGCCTGCTACTGCAGTGCCCCACCCCGCCCCGGCCCCACAGCTGTCAGCCTCCTCTCCCTGCCTGAAGCACCCACCCCTGCCCCATGCTTCAGGCAAGGAGAGGAGGCTCACAGCTGCCGATGTCCTAGGCCACACTGCCTGCACTGCTGCCTGCCTGGCTGGCAGGGACCAGAGCATTGAGGATGAGCTGCTCCTGCCCCCAGGGGTGGAATGGGGAGGAGGGCACTGGCCGAGCAGGCGCTGGTTCATACCAACTGTTACTCTGCCATCTTCCTCCAGCTCTCCAAGCCAACCCCCCTGCCCTACCTGCCTGGGGTAATGGGCTCCGGGAAACCTCCCTGAGCGCAGACTGTGAGCCAGGAGACTCAAGGAACAGTGCCTGGTGGGGCCCTGGCAGGGGCCGGTGCAAAACTACCAGGGCAGAGCTGCTTCAGTGTCTCAGTGATCTTTGCAACTGACCCAAGAAGGAAAGCGAGAGGGGAGAGGCCGGGAGCTGTGGATTCCCAGGGCTTTAGTCACTTGAAGCCAGCCCCGCTTGGAATGCGAGGTGGCTGTATATTCAGCTGAGAAGTGAGGGGGCTGAACACCACCATCCCTGGGCTTCAGTCGGTCTGAGGCCCAAATGTCCACCACAAGAAGGAAAAAACGGAGGGAGGGGCCCAGAGGAAGGGAGGACAATAGAAGGAAACATGTCTAGACTTTCCCCAGCCCTCTCCCTTTTTCCGGTGCCTACAAAAGCCCCAGGCATGGCCACAGTTCTGTCCCCAGCTTTTAGTCCCCTATTCTCCAACCACAGAGGAAAGAAATAAGGAAGGAGTCCATGTTGCCTCCAGAAAGTATCTATATACCTGATCTGCCGGTCAGAGGGAAGCCGGACTTCAGCTTAAGCCATCAGTAGGGCATCCCGTGAGGGATCCCAGACTGTGAGGGGGGAAGGCCAGGCTGAGGGACTGAGGGACCCCCCCCCCCGCCCCGCCCCCATGCACAAATTTCGTGCACCGAGCATCTAGTACAGCGGTTCTCAACCTGTGGGTCGCGACCCCTTTGGTGATCGAACGACCCCTTCACAGGGATCTCCTAAGACCATCCTGCATATCAGATATTTACATTACAATTCATAACAGTAGCAACATTACAGTTATGAAGTAGCAATGAAAATAATTTTATGGTTGGGTCACAACATGAGGAACTATATTTAAAGGGCCAGAAGGTTGAGAACCACTGATCTAGTAGATAGATAAGCCCTGTGAGGATTTTGTGCAGAATAAGAAGACTGTATTTGGACAGGTATTTGGGGCCAAGTAAGACTCTGTTGCTTTTCTTTTTAATAGGATGTACTTGAGTTTATTTAAAAGCCAATGAGAATGATGCCAGTGTGAGAGAGGTATAGAAAATCAGAATAAGAATAGATAACAGATAATGTAATGAGAAAGCAGATGAGAGGGAATCCAGAGTAGAGATGAATTATTTTTAAGCAGGAGAATGGATTTCACTGTAACATAGGGAAAGAGAGGGGGAGGGGAACTGATGATACTAATAATCATAACAATGTAACTTATAACACAGCTAACATTTGAGAACTGTACATATGAAGAAATAAAAAGCATAAAAAATATATTTTATTTCCCAAGGTCATCTTTTTACAGAGTTGGAAGAAGTTGAAAGTTGGGTATTCAAAGAGAGCAGAATAGTGTTGAATAAGACATTTGGAAGAGAGGCAGAGTTGACTAAAAAAGCAGCAGGATTGCAGAAACGTGTTGGAGAACTCAACTGTGGTTGGTGGTTAAGAATTTACTACTATATTGTACTGTTGTTTGAAAATCTTGTGTAGTGACTGAATGATCAGGGTCAATCTTGGAATATTTTTATTAGATTCAAAGAGGATGAAAGTTTTCAATATATATGTGACAAATATTCAGAGAGGTAAGAAATATTTATATATAGCAAGCATATTTTAATATATTTTTATTGATTTCAGAGAGGAAGGAAGATGGGGAGAGAGATAGAAACATCAATTATAAGAGAGAATCATTGATCAGCTGCCTCTTGCACACCTCCCCCTGGAGACCTAGCCCACAACCTGGGTATGTGCCCTGACAGGAACCAAACTGTTACCTCCTGGTTCATAGCTCGACACTCAACCACTAAGCCATACTGGCCGGGCTATAGAAAGCATATTTTTTATAAAAACTATCATAAATTAATAAAGTTGAATATCAAATAAGTGAAAGAGATATCTAATGGGATTTTAGAGAGCAAAAAGTTCAAGCAACTAAAAATTTTAATAAAGTAAAAACAAAAATACTGGAAGCAGTTGAACAAGCCATAGACAAGGAGACACTGGCCATGGAGCATGATGAATGGATACTGATTTTTTGAAGATTCAGGTTATGAAATGACTCAAGGTGTGAAAATTAGAGTCAGTGACTTAAGTGGAGGAGATAAAAACGGTAATTTATTGTCAAGAATTTTATGAACTGATGAGCACTAGAGCTGGAAATATTGTATACATAAACATTGATATTCATCCATATAAAGTTAGGACTTGGGATAAAGAGAAATGTCTAAACTATGTACCAAAATTTTTGAGGAGTTGAGAAGACTAACAGGAATGTCTACAGGTTATCTATCTATCATCTATCTATCATCTATCTACTAGTATCTCTTACTAGATTGTAGTTCCTTGTAAAAAATTTTTTTTTATTTTAGTGTCTCTAGTCCAATGTGAAAAACAAATTTATGCATTTTTAATGTTTCTTTAAATTTTTTAAAATATTATTCTATAAGTATGTGTTCTTTCTCTTCCTTTATATTTCAACTTTTTTAAATCCAGAAACTCAGAATCAATAAATAAATTATTCTTCCACTATAAATCTTCATAGGCCTATTACTCTATGTTACAAATATATATTAAACAATTGGTATTAACTAGATATTTCCATCAAGTATGACTTTTCTGGGGTAAAGAAATCACAATGCTCATTCCCTTGACAAGTATATATTTACAAACCATGGAAAATGAAATGAAATAGTCCACCTTGCACCAGAATCAGTACATTATTTGTCCTCTAAATTATTGAATCACATTGTACTTTATTACTTTTTTCTTTCCAATGCATGGAACAGGTGATTGTTATATATTATAAGTTTAGATAAGAAAAATATTAGCTCTGCTTTTATACAAAATTATCAATTCACATTTCCTGTAGTATCTAACTCATTAGATACATATTCATGGTATTCCTCTACTTGAACTTTATTGGTAACAGTGAGAAGTTATTTCTGTTGCATTTGATAAAGTCTAACCACAAGCCACTCATTTTTCTAACGTAAGAGTGACTGGAATGGATTGAAGGAAAATTTCAGACTATAAGAAATGTTTAATGTTTGCTTCCTCCTGACCTGAAGACATTGATATATAACTTGTCAGATGGAAGAAATTTCCTGTTCTCTCTACCCATGGACTAGATGCTTTTCTATGTGAAAATATGAGTGGTTAATGTTAGCCTTCCTTAGCTCTGACACCTTATTTGAGATTAGTGATGGTCAAAACTTTGGATTGGTGTTCTCTAAACTTTCAATTACCTAACTCAGTAATTTTCAACTGGTGTGCATGGCAGGCACAGTGGTGTGCTGCAAGAATTCTTAAAACGTGCAATACCTGATTATTTAGTCAGGGGCACTGACCTCTTTTACGTTAGGTTGTCAAATAAAAAAATGACAACAGCTAACACAATAGCCATTTAGTATGAATGAATCAGAATCATGCCTATTTTTTAAAATATATTTTATTGATTTTTTTACAGAGAGGAAGGGAGAGGGATAGAGAGTTACAAACATCGATGAGAGATAAACGTCAATCAGCTGCCTCCTGCACACTCCCTAATGGGTATGTGCCCACAACCAAGGTACATGCCCTTGACCGGAATCGAACCTGGGACCCTTGAGTCCACAGGCTGATGCTTTATCCACTGAGCCAAACTGGTTAGGCTATCATGCATTTTGTCAGATATGCAAAAAATGTATTTATTTAATGTGTCATAGAACTTTAGTTCCATGATATGTGTTCCAGGAAATGAGAAAGGTTAAAAATCATTGGCTTTATTTTTCTAAAATCTTATACTTAACTTCTCTTGCCTTTATCACCATCTGTGTCTTGACAAAGAACAATAAATTTTGGACTTTCAATCCTACATAATAAAAGGCTAATATGCAAATCGACCAAACGGCAGAACGACCAGTAACTACGCACTGACCACCAGAAGGCATATACTCGACACAGGAGCTGCCCCCTGGTGGTCAGTGCACTCCCTCAGGGGGAGTGCTGCTCTGCCAGAAGCCAGGTTCACAGCTGGAGAGTGCAGCGGTGGCAGGAATCTCTCCTGCTTCCGCCACAGCACTAGGGATGTCCAATTGATGACTTAGGCCCGTTCCCCATGGGAGCGCAGGCCGGGGTGAGGGACCCCCCCCCCAAGTGCATGAATTTTATGCACTGAGCCTCTAGTCCTATATAATAAGAGAGGAATATGCTAATTAGCCATTACACCCTGAGGCGTAATGACCAATCATGTCATGACCAGATCATGGATCAGCAGGAGGGTGGGCCAGTGAGGTACAGGCGGGCTGAGGAGAGCTACACAAGGAGGTAGGGCAGCAAGCTCTGAGGGGAGGGTTGAGATAGGGGGAAGGGGGGCAGGGGGAGCTAGAGGAGGGCGGCAGTGACCTACTGGCTACAAGCAGGCGGCAGAGAGCTACAGGAGGGGGCAGGGCAGCAAGCAAGCATATTTGAGTGATGATTCCATTGATTCCACAGATGATGCTGAAAAGAAAAATTTTCCCATCAAATTTCTTAGTAGTATTACTCCTTTGGGAATGCTGTGTCATAAACTAAAATTGAAAGTGGGTACAATCATCATGCTATTGAGAAATCTCAATAGTAAATAGGGTCTTTGTAATGGTACCAGATTTATTATCAAAAGATTATGACCTAACATTATCGAAGCTGAAGTATTAACAGGATCTGTAGAGGGAGAGGTTGTTCTGATTCCAAGAATTAATTTGTCCACATCTGACACTGGCCTCCATTTTAAATTGATTCGATGATGGTTTCCCGTGATGCCAGCATTTGTGATGACTATTAATAAATCACAAGGACAAACTTTAGACAGAGTAGGCATATTCCTACCTGAACCCATTTTCGCACATGGTCAGTTATATGTTGCTTTCTCTCGAGTTTGAAGAGCATGTGATGTTACAGTTAAAGTTCTAAATACTTCATCACAAGGGAAATTAGTCAAGCACTCTGAAAGTTTTTTCACTCTTAATGTGGTGTACAGGGAGATGTTAGAATAAGTTTAATCACTTTATCAGTCATTGTTGGCATCTCTGTTGTTTTTATTTTATTTATTTATTTATTTTTTAAATATATTTTATTGATTTTTTACAGAGAGGAAGGGAGAGGGACAGAGAGTTAGAAACATCGATGAGAGAGAAACACCGATCAGCTGCCTCCTGCACACTCCCCACTGGGGATGTGCCCGCAACCAAGGCACATGCCCTTGACCAGAATCAAACCCGGGACCCTTCAGTGCGCAGGCCGACGTTCTATCCACTGAGCCAAACCTGTTATGGCTCACTGTTGTTTTTATATCATGTTTTTGTCATTTGTATATCATGCCTCTGTTGTTATATCCTTTTGTTACTGTTTATTTATTAATAAATTTATATATTATTTTCATATACATTTTACTAACTTCCTTTCATCTCTCACACTTCTATTATAGAGAAAGGGCAAATAGCAATATTAAAATATCTCCGCTAATTAATTCCCTTTTAATGTTCACGAATTTTCGTGCACCGGGCTACTAGTTGTATATAAATCAACAATGTCTGTGGTATTCATCGCCTAAATTGATAGAGTTGATCTGCCCAGGTGAGTAACTTCTTTCTCCTTCAACATTCCACATATGTATGTATTGAATATGTACACTTCTTAATAGAAAATAGTTCTCCAGAGAAATCTGTATCATTCTCAAGATAAATTAAACTATGCTATTCATTATAAGAATCTAAACAAGCTCTAAAAATGATACAATGTATCCTAAACAGAAATCTCAGTTATTTAGGGTATTCTTAACCATTCTCTATGTTCAGAATATTGTAATAAAATAGTTTTGAATGTACAAAATATAGTTCTATCTCTACCTATGTAGTTTTTGGCAAAATAAAATTAATACTGTTAATAATCATCCTGAGATCAAAAAGAGGAGCGATTGTATGAAACCCCCTTAGAAACAGAGTTGAAAGAAGTCCTTACAGCAGAACAGTTAATGATTGAAGACACATTAAACTGGACTGTTGTCTTGTTAAGTTGCAACTCTTATTAGTTAGGTAATTCTATCTAGTATGACTAAAAATAGACTTAAACATAATAGAATGTTATTTTCTGTTCACATAATAGTCCAAAATCACTGTTCCTGAGTGACAGAAAACTTTTTTATGTTGTGAATTAAATGTTCAAGCTCATTTCACCTTGCAACTTTACCATTTCTTAGGGTTACATGGATATCTACACCTATTTGGTGGGAAAGCTTTAGTGTGGGGTGGTGGTAGGGGCACACATGAATCTTAAAAATATTGGCTCAGAAATAAATAGACTCCTTGCAAACCATTAGGAAAAAATATGCATATATACTGTACTGTACTTAGAATTATGGAGCTGAAAAAGACATTAGATGGCATCTAGTCTACCCATTTCATTTTACAAAGTGAAAAGAAAGCATACATATATGTGTAAAAATTGTCAGCTAGCCTATTTATCTGTGTACACAATTAATTTTAGTGCATTAGTCATTAGCCAGTTTACTTAGAGTGACTGATACCTCCAAATGTAATATCACCTCATAGAGCAGGTGACTTTCACAGGTATAGCAATCAAGCTCAGGGCACATATGCCAGTGACACTGCTCCTTTTTTTAGCACCCAGGTTTTATGCAAAATTCATATTCAATAAGATGAAGTGATCGGGTTAGTTGTTTCAAGAGTCTATGTACATTTTGAAACTCTATGATTCTACCTGGAAATAGTCCAATTCTTTTTTACCTAAGGAAATAATAGCCACATATATGCTCTTCATGGTCATTGCTTGGGACCATGTCTAACAAAGTAAAACATAGGAATATTTCAAAGATTAGTTAAGTGGATGAATTTTTAAAAATTGCCGTGTCTAGAAATAGTCACATACTCTTTGAGCTTGGAAATTTGTATTTTATAAAAAATATGTGGCTGTCAGGCTGTGTGACAAGAAAAAATATTCATTACCTCTGTAAGAATACTTCGAATATTAATAGAAAGGTGACTACATACAGTCTTGTTCTACTGCTTCTATGTGCAATTTATTAACTGAATTTAATATAAATAAAAATAACTGTGTGGGCTAATAACACAATTGCAGTAGATGCTAAATTTCAATGCCTTTTTTATTATCAAAAATTTTAAAGTATTGATTCATTATATTGTTGTCTATACTTTCTTACTTTAGCAAATAAAAGAAACAACACGTAGATTTCTAAGGCAAAATATTTCGAAGATAATGGAAGTACCAATATAGCAGCAATTTAATAAGTTACAAAAATAACGTTTCTAAACCAGGCCTGAAGCCTATACCAATAATACAATTATATGTAACACCGTTACTCTGTATAGAAATCGATCTTTCACTGAAATAAGAAGTTACCTCTAGTTTCATTTTTTCCATAAGTGCTTTTGCTTTAAATTGAAGCAGTTTTAAATTCTCCAGTGGAAACTCCGCCATTCTTACCATAATGATGGCAAATGCAATTTTTATAAAGCGAAATACCAAGTCAATGCATGAGTTTTAGGTTTCCTAAAGTAAAATCATCTGGAGGGCTACTAAGGGGCAGTAGACAATGTGTTGTTTTTTTTACAATAAAATTGCTATATTGCTCTCCATCAAAATGCCTAGAAAAACTGCATTCAACATTAATTTGACATAAATAAAACATTCTTAAAGACATGCAAGAACATTAGAAGTTTCACTAATAAAATGTAGTTTATTCTCTTATCACAGAAAAGAGACATTAAAACATGTCTTTTAAGAGCACAAGTTTTAAGTCAGACTGCCAAGTATAGATCTACAAGTATAGATCTTTTTGTAAAAGGCATGACTTTTTATCACTTTCTGCTTCAATTCCCTTACTTATAAAATAAGGATAAAAACTGCACTTACTTTTATAAAATTGTAATGGTTATATTATTTAAAACAAACAAAGCAATTAGAATAATGCCTAGCACATAGTAAGTACTTCAACTAATGTTAGCTAATATTATGATTGGTGTATCCCTAAGAAAATTACAAAAATAATTTCTCAAATAATTTCATCAATCTGTGTCCCCATTCACTGTGGCATTCCTGAATCCATAGAAAAATAAATGTGTTTTGTTTTCTTTTCTTTTCTTTTAAGCAGGAAGCTTACAATATGAAATGATTTAATTCATGGAAAAATGTATCTACTTGAAGTAGTAGTAAGTATTAAATCTTAAAATGATTAAAGGATTTTGCAAAGAAATACCAAATTTTATTTGATATTTACTTTTAATAGGATAAAGAATCTTTCTAAAACCATGAGTGTTTAATATTATACTATCTATCATAGTGTTTAATCAAATCAGATAATTATAAGATACATATAGATGAGGGGGTATTGTTGGCAAAGATGAGGGCTGAAGTGCATATTACTCCGCCTCATTTACAGTGGGTCTTAAAGGAATAGTTGGAATTATCCCAGCCAGGAAAAGTGAAAGGGTTATAATATAAACTATTAGAATATTCTAGGCAAAGGAAGCTGTATGAGAAAACTTCCATCCCATCAACAAAGTAGGTGTGCAGGGAATTTTAAGATACTTTAATTACCCTGCAAAGATGTGAGAGGTAAGCAGAGTTTTGAGGGTACTGCATGTCATGATAGGGAAATTGGACTTTATCCTATGAGGCAACACATCTGAATGATTGGTATGCCTTCTGACACAGCACTTAATCACAAACATCTGTTCAGAGTTTTATCTTCATCTTTTTACATATTATTTTCTGAAAATTGTCCTTGAAATTTACCGCATTCAGCTCAGTAATGATTTGCCCCATCAATGTGCCCTAACAGACATTGCATAAATTTCTATTTAGACATTTACTGCTACTGGGAATTCTTAGACTAATTGACAACATTGTATTAGCTGATATTTCAAAATAAAATGATAAAACTTTCTAGAACTCATATTCCTCTAAGCAAAAGATACCTAATGGAACTTTACATCCATAAATGGATGAGCAAAGGAATTAAAAGTATAATTGCAATTTTGAATAAGAATAGCACATCTAATACTGACACTTTTTATTTTATCTTAAATAAATATTTATTTTATTTTATATTATTTTCCAGCTTTTTGGTGGTATAATTGAAAAATAAAAAGTGTACCTTTAAATAGGTTACAATGTGATAATTTGGTATAAGTATATATTGTGAAATTATTACCACAATCCAGCAAATTAACACATTTGTCACCTCACATAGTTACCATTTTGGGTGTGGGTGCTGAGCACACTTATTGTACTCTTTCTAAATTCCAAGTATAAAATACAGTATTATTAACTATAGTCACCATGTTGTACATTTGATCAGAACTTATTCACCTTATATCTGGAAATGTGTACCCTTTTAACAACTCCCCATTTACCTCACTCCTCAACCCATTTCAACCACCACTCTACTCTGTTTCTGTGAGCTTGCCATCTTTTGATTCCACATACAAGTGAGTTTATAAAATATTTTCTTTCTGTGTCTATCATCCAGGTTAATCCTTTTTTATGACTGATATAATTACATATCAAAATTCCATAGGCATTTTTCATAGTGGTTTTTTTTTTTTTACACAAGTTTTTTTTTTTTTTAATCCTAAAAATTGGCATGAAACCATGAAAGACCCCAAATGGCCTAAGTAATATTGAGAAAAAAGAATAAATCTGGAGGCATTCCACTTCCTCATTTCAAATTACATTACAAAACAATGGTAATCAAAACAGCATGCAGTGGGGCCTTGACTTAGGAGTTTAATTCGTTCCGAGACCGAGCTCGTTACGGAGCTCATTAACTCAAATTACTCTGTCAACTCAATGCAAAAAATCAGCCAGAGACAGCTGGTGTCTCAAAAAATTCATTAGTCATGACACTCGTAAGTCAAAGCCCCACTGTAGTAGCATTGGCATAAACCCAGACACAGAGCAATTAAACAGAATAGGAAACCCAGGTACAAATCCACACATATATGGTCAAATTCTCTTTTTGGGTAGTCTTTTTTGGTTTTAATATATAAAAACATTAACTTTATTGAATTTGTTTATTAGTTCTAAAAGTTTTTTATAGTGATCAGGGTTTTCTATATGTAAGACATGCCATCTATTAATAAAGACAATTTTACTCCTTTCTTTCTGATTCGTATGCCTTTTATTTCTTTTTCTTGCCTAAATGCTCTGGCTAGAACTTGCAGTACTATGTTGAATAAAAGTGGTGAGAATGAGCATCTTTGTCTTGTAG
This sequence comes from Myotis yumanensis, assembly GCF_028538775.1. Taxonomy (NCBI): domain Eukaryota; kingdom Metazoa; phylum Chordata; class Mammalia; order Chiroptera; family Vespertilionidae; genus Myotis; species Myotis yumanensis. The sequence goes on from NW_027223754.1 coordinate 143,563,890, forward strand.
CTTTCAGCTGTTCACCATTGAATATGTATTAGCTGTAGCTTTTCATATAAGGCCTTTATTATGTTGAGGTACACTCCCTTTATACCTAATTTGTTGAGAGTATTTATCATGAATGGATATTTAATATTTTTAATGCTTTCTTTGCATCTATTGAGATTTTTATCCAAATGTAGTATATTACATTATGATTTACATTGTTGAACCATCCAAGAATAAATCTCATTTGCTTATCTTTTTAATGTGTTGCTGAATTTGATTTGCTACTTTTTGATCAGGACTTTTACATATATATTTAAAAGGGATATTGCCTGTAATTTTCTTTTCTTGTATTGTCTTTATTTGGATTCTTATGAGAACAATGCTGGCCTCATAAACTGAGTTTGAAAGTGTTCCCCCTTTTTTAAATTTTTGGGGAGTGTTTGAGAAGCACTTGTGTTATTTCTTTAAATATATGGTAGAATTCACCAATGATGCCATCTGGTCCTGAGCTTTTGTTTGTTGGGAGAATTTTTATTACTGATTCAACCTCCTGACTCAACGTTAGTCTGTTCAGATTTTCTACTTCATGATTCAGTCTTGGTAGGTTGTATATTTTAAAGAATTAATCTATTTCTTCTAGGTAATCCAATTTGGTGTTTTATAATTGTTGATAGTAGTGTTTTATGAGCCTTTATATTTGTGTAATATGTTGTGATGTCTCCTTTTTCATTTCTAATTTTGAGTCCTCTTTTTTATTGGTTAGTTTTGATGAAGCTTTGTCAATATTGTTTTTCTTTAAAACAAAACAAAACACAATTCTTAGAATCATTGGCTTTTTCTTTCTTGTCTCTATTTTACTTATTTCTGCTCTAATTTTTATTATATCCTTCTTTCTTCTAACTTTGAGATTAGTTTGCTCTTTTTTTCTATTTCTTAAAATGTAAAGTTAGGTCTATTTGATTTTATAAACATAGGCATTATTGCCATAAACTTCCCTCCTAGAACTGCTTGGTCTATCCTATAAGTTTTGGTGTGATGTATTTCCATTTTTGTTTGTCTTAAAATAATTTTTATTTTCATTTGCTTTCTCTTTTGACTCGATTGCTCAGGAGTGTTGTTCAATCTCTCACATATTTGTGAATTTTTCAGTTTTACTCCTGTTTCATATCATTTCTAGTTTCATATAATTGTGGTAGAAAATACTTATTTGGTGGTACCATGTTTGCCTGAATCTTCATTATCTACCTACCCTGCATTGATGTCTGTGAATCTGAAGGAGCAAACACCTTTTCCTGTTTCTGTAGACTGGTTTAAGAAGATAAAGACCTTCTTTTGTCTGGCCCCTGGGCTGATGAGATTACCTCTGCAATCGCAGTGGATTTGGGTTGGGGCACGCTCATGTGGCTGCTGCAGGGTCTGCAAAGGGGTCTGTGGTAGGCAGCACTGTTACCAGTGGCTTAAAGCATGTATCCTGTGCGGTGCCTCAGCGCACTGGGCTGCCTCCAGGTCCTTGCTCAGCAGGGCTGGTCCTGGGGTAAGGCTTTGCTTACAAGGTCTCCATTTGGGTCTGCAGATGTCAGGCTTGTTACCAGGTGTACAAATGGGAGTGGCTCCTACCTGGTCCTTGAGGCTCCCACTGGGTCACTGAGCAGTGTGCCTTGGCGGGCAGGATTGGACCTCCCGCCAGCTTCCTGAGTAGGCAAGACTGCCCCCAGACCTTGATTAAGAGGGGCTGAAGATTAATCACAGGTCTGCTCCAGGATCTGGAAGTTGGTGGGCCTGCCTCTGGGGGCAAGGTTGAGCCTGACTTTTTGTGGGTCCCTTGGCAGGCAGGAATGCTCCTTGCTCCTTGACTGTGGCTGAGGTACTAGAGCTCAGTCTTGTGCTGCTTCAGGATCTACAGCTAAGACCAAAGTTGGCAAGTCTGCTATCCAAGACACAGTCAGGCATGATTCCTCCTGGGTCCTTTGGCTGATGTTGTCAGTGGCAGGGCTATGGCAAAGTCCTTAAGGAGATGGGGCTGTTCCTGGGTCTGTGGCCTGGACCATGGTTGGCAAACTTGCCACCTGGGCATGGGCCTGCCTTCTCAAAACAGCACTCCTTGGTTTTGGGACTTTGCAACTTCCTACCTAGATCCCAAAGCTCCAACACAAACATATTTGTCTAGGGATGGCTGCCAAATTATTGTTGCTGTAGGAGGGAGACAGAGGATCTCTTATCCTATCATCCTGCTGACCACTTTTTTAAATATGTTAAGTTTGACTGCTCACAGTGAATGCATTAAAAGATCCTATGTAATAAAGAGCTAATATGCAAATAGACATCATGCCCTCACACCATCACACCATAACGGCAGACACTCAACATTGGGGAGAGAGGAATGGGGACCAAATAGGCACAAATGAGCTCAAGAGAGAGGAATAGGGACCAGCCAGCTTGTGGCCCAGGAGAGGGACAAGCCGCATGCTCTGCAGTCCCAGGTGCCTGCAGCTGCGGCCTGGGCAAAGCTGCCCACCCATGGTCCCCTGCGGCTGTGGCTAGCCCGGGCAAAGCCGGGCCAGGTCCTAGGTGCCTGAGGCCGGCCAGAGGGAGAGAAACCAGGGTCCCAGATGCCTGCAACTGGCCAGAGGAGGGAATCCTGAGTCCTGGGTACAGGGCGAGGAAGAAGCAGTTAGGGACGATCACAATCCTGGACCACTGGCTCCCAACCGTTCACTGCCTGCCTGCCTGACCGCCCCTAACTGCCTCCCCTGCCAGCCTGATCACCCCTAACCACCTCTGCCTGCTGGCCTGATTGCCCCTCATTGTCCCCCCCCCGCCCCCCCACCAGCCTGGTCGCCCTTAACCCTTTGAGTGCTAACCAATATCCTAGGAACTATGCTAAAATTGCCAAGGCATTTTTGCTGATTTTACAGCAGTTTAGGAAAAAAATTATGAATTACAAGTAAATGAAGTTACATATTCAATATCTTCCACAAAATCATCATCTTCACAGCACGAATTGACATATTTAGCAATATCATCATCACTAATAAAAGCAGACTTAGAACTGGACACTGCAGGAGGAGCGCAATAGGACTCCTGGCACTTTTGGCGAAAGACAGGAGGAGCGCGATCGTGCTCCCCAGCACTCTTGGGGTTTAACTGCCCCCCTGCTGGCTTGATCACCCCTAATTGCCTCTGACTGCTGGCCTGATCGCCCCCAACTACCCCCCCCCACCGCTGGCCTGGTTGTCCCCATCTGTGCCCCCTGCCAGCTTGGTCACCCCACACAACCTGTTCGGTTGTCCGTTCAGTTGCGATGGTCCCTTAGGTTTTTATATAGATAGATACCAGTATATCAGTGAAAGCACATTTTTGTCACAGGTTCTGAATAGAATATTTGATACACAAAATCCATTGGTACCAAATTACATGTAATGTTTAACTATCAAGATTAATTACTTAAATTTAATTTTCCTTGAAACGATTCTCAATAAGAAACAAATTGATAGCTGAAGCAATTAATATTTTAACAACAGCATCAAATGCACAATAAAACAAAAATATCCTCTTGAATCATGTCATTTTTAGCTTCAAAATTATTTAAAAAATACAGGTAAAAGTTGAGTAGTGTGTAATGTGATGCATGAACATATTAGTTTGTTTTAAGATTAGGCATTTAAAAATCCTATCTAATAAAGACAGAATGTGCAAATTAACTGTCCACAACAAAGATGGTGGGGCCCGCAGTCAATAAGGAGGGAATATGCAAAGTGAGGTGACAAAGATGGCAGCGGCCGGGCCAGGACACTTGTGTTCCGCCCCTCCCCGGCCGCTCCAGGCCTCTGGGCAGCACACATGCTCAGGTGCGGAGCAGTCGGGGCTGGGCAGGACACCTGCTATGAGGGGGGATGCGGGGGGGGTGGAGGGAGCTACAGGAGGGCAGCAGGGCCAGAGAAAAGGCGGAAGGCAACTCCGGCCAGAGCAAAGGCTCAGGTCCCGGGTGCTGGAGGGAAGCCGGTGCTGGCAGCCAGGGGAAGGGAAGGTCTATTCTTACACGAATCTTTGTGCATCAGGCCTCTAGTTAATTATATTTCCCTCAGAACAAATATATCCACATTTCTCTAGAACTATGTTTAATATTTGGGAGGTTAAGTGAACTAATCTTTAAATTTTCTTCCTTCTAAAGACTCCATGATTCTACCCTGTTACTTAGCTGTCATTGTTTTTTCATTATATTTTTCAATTCCTACATTCATACACTGGTCAAGGAGCTTGCCATCAAACAATAAAGAACTTTGGCATTTTCTGAGTCCTTATATTTTTCTCTACATTCATTTCTCTCTGGCAAATAGCATCAAGTCTGTAAACTAGTCTATTCTGAAGGAATTCCTTAAGGTCACTAACATGGCAGCCAGCTCAGAGCTTTCTTAAATTTGTTCTATCCAGCACTTGCTTGTATTTGCGGAGCTACTTGGCTTTGTACAAATGCATTACAACTTTTCATCTTCCTTCTACAACTCACAATAGTTATCTGACTCACCATTATTTCATTTAATGTACTTTGCTTCTGGGTGGTTTTTGTCTCAAGGTATCTAACATATCTATGTCTATATTGCCAAATAGCAAAATCAGTTTGTATTCAATTTCTTCTTCCAGATGCTATTAATTCCAGCTACAGATGAAAAACCTTCTTCCATTGCAACAACATAAAACCATCTTACTTAATAATTGCATTTCTTTTTAAGATTTGAGTTCATTTTATATATTTGGCAATGAAACTTCTGCCCTCAACAGTCTTTAGCTTATATTATTTCATTGTTTAGGCTTTATTAACTTGGATCCACATTTTAAAATGTGTCTTCTTTTTTACAAAGTGATATAATTCTAACTCTATTTAAATTATCATGTTTTGATTTTTCCTTCATAATGAAAAATGACAAATGGGGCATAGAAGCATCTGGGTAATGAACTGAATATTAGTTTAGTCTTTCAATGGCAGTGAAATACTAAGAGGATTCCTATAACCATGGTTTGTATTTTAAAATGCTCATTACCATTTTTCTTAAAAAAAAAATTCTAACACAATACCTCTTTTAATAAAGAAGTTGTACTGTCACAGCCTATTAAACATTAGGTCCCATGTCACAATTTTGATTCCATCCCAGCTTAAACAAACTGTATGTTTAAAAAGAAAGAATGGCTGATTTTAGCTTCAGTTTCTATTCCGAAGAAATGGGAGTATAAGAAAGTTAAACAGATTAGTTTTTGGTGTAGGAGACAGACTGGCATGATGGCAGGTGTGATTGGAGCAGCAAACCCATTTCAGATGGCAAAGCTGGTGGCAAGAGTAAAATATGTGAGATAATGAGATAAACCAATAGGATCTTCAAAGTTCAAGCAGAGGGGCTATTGCTATGAAGAGTCCTAAGAAAATACCTAGATCTAAGCCAGCAAATGATAAAAGAGATATTCTAGAAGCGATCTACAGTGAATATAGAGAAGGTAACAAAAATTATCTGGGCCATTGTTTTTAAACCTTTCTGCCATAGGCTTTGGCTTTAGAGAATCCTGCATATCAAAAGCAGGCTACACATAAAACTAAATATACTATATATTTGAGAACCTCTGGGTGCCTATGTTACCCAGGATCTTAAGCTCAACACTGGCACAACGCATGCATAATCCAAACACCAAGTCTCCTAACACTATTGAGACCCCAGGGAAATCCTCTCATCTCTTGCCACCATTTCCAAATTTAAAGGTAACTTGTTGGTTGTTCCACTGCTATCATGGCAAAGAGACACAGTTTAATTGTGAGGAAAGATAATTAATAAACTTGGCAAACCTCAGATTGCATGAATATAATAGATCCTTGCAAATTAAAATCTTATAAAAAGTTTTTAAAACCTAAAGAGATTTTTTTTGCTAATTTTAAATATGAATTAAATCATGTAAATCAAATATAGTACATGTGAACTAAGCAGCATTCCAATATTTCTAGGAAATTAGAAAAGAAAAGCATTTGCATGACTATGAAGAAGAATAGGATCCAAGTAATTCCAAAAATGATTTCTATTCAGACTATTTTTCTGACAAACATCAAACAAGTTAACTTCTGGTAAATTTGTTTTTTAAATTAACAAGGAATTGTTTTTTTCTGGATTTCTTCATAATATTGTAACTTGAAAAATATTTAAAGAGTTTAAGAAGTTCTGTATAAATTTATACAATGTTTGAATATTATATTTGTGGTTAATGTCTGAATCTTTTCTTTAAAATAAATTTTTATTGATTTTGGAGAGAAAGGGAGAGGGATAGAAAGATAGAAAGATCAATGATGAGAGAGAATCATTGATTGGCTGCCTCCTGCATGCCCCCTTACTGGGGATCAAGCCCACAACCCAGGCATGTGCCCTTGGCCAGAATCGTACCTGGGACTCTTCAGTCCGCAGGCCAACGCTCTATCTGAGCCAAACCAGCTAGGGCTAATGTCTGAATCTTAGTATTGCTTTAAAAAACATATTGATAAATGTAGTTTTTCCTGCTTCAACAAAGTAAAATGTCTCCAAATTTAACTTATTAAAAGACTATTTAAGAATTCCAGTGAGTCAAGAAACATATATAAGGTGGCACTACCATTGGTTATACACAAATTATCTGAAAATATCAATTGTAACAATGTTAATTTGTGATTTATCTGAAATATTATGAATATATTTAAATATGTATTTATTGACTTTAGAGAGGAAGAAAGCAGAGAGGGAGAGAGAGAGAAAGAGAGGAAGAGAGAAAGAGAGAGGGAGAGAGAGACATCGTGTGAGAGAGGAACATTGATGGGCTGCCTCCCATATACACCCTGATCAGAGATCAAACCCACAACCTGGGCATGTGCCCTGACTGGGACTCAAACCTGCGACCTTTAGGAGCACCGGACAACACTTAACCAACTGAGCCACACCGACCAGGGCTGAACATATATTTTTATACTGATTTATAATTTGTTTATTTTACTATACATTCAAACTTCACTGACTCATCAAAGAATGCATTAACAGTAAAGTTTAAATGAAGTTATTATATTTGATATATTGCTGACTTTTAGAAACAAACATTGTTTTCATGTATTTTTTAATTTTGCTTTTATAGAGGTAAACTTTTCAAAATAGGAAGACAGATATGTTATTTAACAATGTATTAGCTTAATTTGTAACCTTTATGTGAAGCCTTCATTTGTATTCACTCAATGCCTTGCAGATATTAGAAGCAGTCCTGATTATCTGAAAGAGTAATTTTTTGGTAGATTTCCTTTAATTTATTTATCTCTTGATCACTCTTTTATCAACTACTAAAAAAACAATAATCAACAGCAAATATAGTCTAGAGATTTAATCATAGTTAAAATTTAATGTTTCTTCTTTATTTACTTTATCAATTTCCACTTTCATATGAAACTCACATCCTATGGTATTAGAACGTGTTCCAGTTTTTCCCTATGCTCTCACTCAATGTGTAAATTGGCCCTACTTTTCTAACCAAATACACATGAATTATGAAAGAATTGTTTTATCTTATTTAAATTAATTTATGCAAAGATTATATCAGTTATAAAAAAGTTAGTTGTTTTCACAGATTAAATATACTTTTCTATAAATAACAAATTCATACAAAATAATAATGGCCTTTGATAATTTGTAGTAATACTCTTGCTAAAATAAGTTCTTATTTTTTCAAGATTAAAGAATTACTTATGAAGCATAGACAGACATGAATGATTTGAAGAAAAATCTTCACATATTCACATTCACATTCCACTGAATATCTGAATATATCAGCACAAACAATTAGAGATAGACTTGCTGAGAGTAAAATATAATATTATAGATGACATCTATAATGATAACTTGAACAGTAGCAATTATTATGTTTTTCTGATAAAACAAAGTGATACTTTCAATAATTAATGATAATGATAATAATAATAGGTACTAATAACAGTTTCTGACTTACAAAAGGAGTTCCCAAACCCAAATTTAAAAATATTCATACCAATTTAAACTGGAAAAATATTTTATGATATTTTAAGAGAACATAGTTAATGCAACATACACACATTTTAAAGCAATACACACATATTTTAATGTCTACAGTGCATTATCACTCAATAGCTAACACTTCGTTATGGAATCCTGGAATAGTTTTTCTCCAAGTGCATTTTCAATTTTATAGTGAATGAAACAATCATTAATTCCTTAAAAACTAAAGCAAAAACATTGTTATCATCCAGGCATTTAATTAGAACTTCAGAAATAGATTAATTGTAATTAAAAAGTAATAAAATATAGTTTGGCACTTTTTAAAGGCATCTAAATTAGCTTGGTTACTTAAATTACTTTACTTTTTGCTTTGTCAGTAAACTTGGTCTCTTCCCATGTCTTTAGAATTGAAAAGCAAATAATCTGTAAAAATATATTATTTTTTAATTTTAACTCTTTGAAACTGCAAACTCCATTAAAGCAGATTTCACTTGTTTATAATAACTGCACTTTAAAATGTACTTTTGGTATCTTATATAATTTTATTTATTTTTGTTTGACTGCCAGAGATACTTCATTATGCAACATAATTTTCCCCATCTTTCCTGTCTTGGTAAACAGAGTATATACAATTTTAAATCAACAAAACTGTATTAACCATTAGGTAAGTGAAAGGGTTAGAGAGAATAAAATGGGGCAGAGGAAATTTATTGTGCTTAGCAGATATCTTGCAGAAAGCTTGCAGCCTTGAGCTCAGCATAGCCTAGATAGCCACTAGACATCTGGCGACAGGAGGAACCAAGGCGGGACCCGACTCCTATGCCAGCAGAGTTGTTTGCAGCCAACAGCGGTTAATAAAAGTCTGCCTCCCCTTTCAGTCATTGCTGATTCCTTTTTCGGACTCAGCCCACCTGCACCCAAGTGCTTGAAATAAAAGTTCTTTTGATACATTATGGCCTCATGCCATAGGCGCGTGACCCCAGCCCACTCCGAACCTTTCAGTAAGTATAAATAGCTGCCAATCCAGCTGCTTCTACCTTTCATTCATTCAAAAAGTATTTACTAATTGTCTCCTATATTTTAAGCCCTGTTGTAATTATGGGACATAATAAAACTAACTTCGGAAGCTACATTTTATTTGAGAAGGGGTGTCCAGACCATAAACAAAAAAAAAATTCTCACACAAAACAAGAATAGTATTACTAGCAATTCATGTTTGGATGAAATTTGAAGAGAGTATTGTAATATCAAACAATGGGGACATACCTTTAAATTGATTGTTTGGGGGAAACCTGTTAGAATTGGGGCTTTTACATAAGACATAATACTAAGAAGCCAACCATTTGAAGTTTGGAGGGAGAAATATTATAGGCAAAAGAAACAGTAAATACAAATGTTCTGAGTTATCTAAAAGAACATCGATCAGACCGTCAAACCTTAGAGCAGCGGTTCTCAACCTGTGGGTCACGACCCCTTTGGGGGTCAAACGACCCTTTCACAAGGGTTGCCTAAGACCATCGGAAAACATATATAATTACATATTGTTTTTGTGATTAATCATTATGCTTTAATTATGTTCAATTTGTAACAATGAAATTGGGGGTCACTACAACATGAGGAACTGTATTAAAGGGTCGCGGCATTAGGAAGGTTGAGAACCACTGCCTTAGAGGGAAGGTAGGGGAGGGCGGGGGTAAGGGGGGTTGTCAACTAAAGGATATGTATGTATGATATAAGTCTAATCAATGGACACAGACAACAGGGGGGTGAGGGCATGAGTGGGGGGAAAGGGGGGTAATGGGGGGGGGTAAGGACACATATGTAATACCTTAATCAATAAAGAAATTAAAAAATAAATTAATTTAAAAAATAAAAATAAAAGAAAGCCAGTTATAGCAGCAGTGACTAAAGGGCAGAATTATTGATGTGACTTCTTATAGAGGAGCACGACTAAATGCTTGTAAGTCACTAAAAAGAATTTAAATGTTATAAATATAGAGAAAAGTTTCTAGAGGGCTTTAGATTCTTGAATATTGGATGTTTTAAATATTCATTCAGCTGATGCTAGGAGAATGGAGGGAACAGAGAGAAGGCTATTGGCATAATTTGTAGTCTTGTCCAGATATAATATGGTCAGGCCAAATATGTTAGTGGTTCTATGGAAAATAAGTGAAAGTATTTGTGATATATTTTGGAAACAAGAATGAAAATATTTGCCAAAAGAAAGGAGGAAGAAAACATGGAACTAATAATGATTCTTGGTTAAAACTTTTAGTTTAAGCAACTAAAGTGAATGAGTGTTGGTGCCATTTTCCAAGAAAGGGAAGCCTGGGAAACAACACATTCAAGGGAGAAAAACATGAATTCCACTTGAAATGAACACATATCTTTGTTATCTAAGTGGAGAAGTCTAGTAAGCTATTGTATTCACAATTCCGAATCTCAGGTGCAAAGTTAGAGATAGACGTTTGGGAGTCTCAGCAAATGTTATGTGTTGTCATACAACTGAATGGTGATACCCGAGGAAGATGAATTCAGAGAAGAGGACTGTGTTTGATGACTGAGCACTGGGGCATTCAGTTGCCAAGAGTCAAATGGCATTAAAGAAGGATCCAGCACTAGACACTGAAATGGGGCAATAAGGTAGGAGAAAATAAAGTGTAATAGATAAAGGAGAATACAAAGAAATACACGGATTTAAGAATAGGAAGTGGTATTTTACACTAAATGCTACTGAGATATCCATTAAGATGAGAAAGAAAAGCAACATTTGCCAACATAAAAATGACAGGTTTCCTTAACAAAAGCAGTAGAGATGACCTGAGGAGGGAAGAGAAAATGAGGAAGTGCACAGAGAATAGACTATTTGTTCAAACTTCATTATTTTTATGAAAGGGAAGAGTGGAATGAGGCAGCGTCTGGAAAGAGACATGGTATCAGAATAGATAAACTGATGATTGTAGATAAAGTATAAAATGGATGGATAGAAGGGAAGATAGATAGAAAGATAGAGATACATTTTGATTGGAGAAAATCAGAGCATGTTTGCACATTGATGGGAAATAATTTTTAAAAAGATACAGAATACTTATGAAAGTGACAGAAAAATTGAAGGAGCAGAGTGATAGAAGTTTAGAAAGTGACAGAGCAGAGGTGGGTGAATATTGTTTTGTAAAATTTAGAAAAGAGACTGAGAATATAGGGGAGTCTTGATGACAAAACATATGATCCTGACAGCCCAGGGAAAGAGTTTGGGATGATGGAGGAAAGTGCAAAACTGGGCTGGATTAACTGAGGTAGAGAGCAGTTTGGAGATAAAAATCTAACTAATGAGGGATGATCTGGGGGCCCAAACATGGAGGTTGACTCAGGAAAACAGGGAATAAAACATCATGGGAGTAGTGCTAGGTAGCTCTCAGAGAGTATTTCACACACTATTTTTGGTGAAAGACTATTTCCCTCAGTGCTTCATAGAAGAATACTTGTGAGAAAAAAGAATTCTGAAGAAAAGACCACTTCCTTGGGTATTGTGCCAGTGTCAGTTTCTATCAGCATTTGTACATGTTTACCCCGATTTCTGCATTACTTCTTTGTGGATTAGTAACAAAATGTTGCCAAATGACTTCAATTTGAAAAACATACTTTGAGAAAGACTGCCTTAGACAAGTGAGAGAAACCAGATAAAGCTGTAATTTACAACAGTGCTCCCATTTTTGTTTGTGAATCCAATAATGATAAAATCTAGACAAACTATAGCACATTTATTCAGTCAGAAATTTTATTTTTATTTATAAATTATATACATGTGCTACTGAACTAATATATAATGTTTAAATAAAAAGAACAAGGTATTCACTTTAAAAATGCCTGTGAAGTCACTGCATAAAACATGAAAATTCATAATAGTACCTAAAATTATGGCTTTCATAAAATTTAATGCAAAAAGAAACTGGCACCAATCATAAGGCATATAAATCTGGATTAAGAAAAATTTTACTTAGGCCTTCATGTTATGGCACACCTAAGCATCATTCATAAAATAGCTTTTTTTTATTATGGTAAGGCTATGCTTTGTAACACTCCTAATAGATGTCGCCTTACTCAGTACATATGGATTTCAGAAACTGAGCAATAACACTTGTTCAGCCCTGAATATTATTACACCTGCCATGTTCCTCCATTTCGACAGAGGTTGCATATCTCAGAGAAGAACTGGGAAAGAAAGGTGGGATTCTGAAGAAAACACAGTGGTAATTGGGGGTAGTGTGGGATGCTGGTGAAAATGCAAGCTTTCCAGAAGTAGCTTTTGACTAAAACCAGTAGGCTAAGAGGAAACATAAGAAATCCTGATAGAAATAAATCCTACTGAGCATTTAATTATTTTCACCCCATGAGTTATATTCAGAGTTAGGTAGAACAAAGCAACTGAGATAGAAAGAAGATTGCACTTCATTAGGGAACAGATTCAAAAGCCTGAATTAATTCCATTAAAATCACAAATTGGCTTGGATCTTTATATATCACCTTGTCCTCCATCTGTAGAACTAAGAATGTAACCCTCCATTTCTGTAGAACTAATAATAGTCACTATAGTTCTATTATGTGCCTGAGGAATAGTGATAAAGGCCAATACTCACTCTCTCCACTGTAGATCTCTAGCCTAAATCATGCTGATCATTAGTAGAAAAGACGTTTTAAATTGTATGAGAAAATTACTTTTTTACATTAGCTTATATAGGACTTATCTATTTAAAAATTGAAGACATATTTGCTAACATATGCAAATTAGTGGCAAAGTTTTAGGAGAGATTTGAGATTTTATGCATGTGTGAAGGACAATCTTACTAAGAAGGTTTAAAGGGCAGTGTTGCAAATTAGTATTTGTTTCTAATGACGCCCTACTAACACTACTCCATCCTGGCTTACATATTGACAGACCATAGGTTGCCATAGTTTCTCTGAGACTGCTAACTATTAAAGAAACCCATTTCCTCTTCTTTGGCACCCACTAATGGCCTCATTTCTCAGGCTCATTCAGAGTCAGATGTATCCATGTGATTGAGTTCCCATCAATAGGACAGGAGCAATGATGTGTTCCATTTCTAGTCATGGTCAATTAAAAGCTTTTATCCACTCAATTCTTTGTTCTTGTTGTTTTATTATTAAATTTATTAGAGTTGTTTTATTCTTTTGTTAGGTGCATGCAGAGGATAAGAAAGATCCAGGCCTTAGTAGAGATATATAAAACTAGAGGCCCAGCGGGCAATTGAAATCGTGCGAGGAGGCACCCCGCAGGGGGCCGGGACCCACACCTGGCCCGCATAGCACCGGCTGCTGCCTTGTGTCGGCTGGGGTGGGGGCAGGTGTTCCTATGTGTTGTGTCTCAGCTCTGGCCCGCCCCCAGCCCCAGCCTCTCCACGACCACTGGGGTGGGGGCGGCACACAGTCCCCTCCCACCCATCTGCACGTGCAGCTCCTCCTGAGCGGTTGTGACCCTCAGCTAATTAGCATATTCCCTGTTTTTATATATAGATATGAGTCTGGTTCATTGAATAAGGGGGATACATGATCTGCCACCCTATACATTTGTCAACTATTATTTTGTGAGCAAAATATGAATTTCTACTGTGTTGCATCATTTGTTTGGTTAAATTCTATAGTACTTTGCCTACCCAAAGTAACACAATGAGAAATAGCTGTTATGCCCAGATTTCAGGATCCCCAAGAAACCACATCAGGGAGCCAGCCAGTCTGATGCAAAAGCATAAGAGTCTTTATTCGAGCTAGCTCGGCTCCCCACCTTGCCGACTCAGCGACAGGAAACAGAGAGAGAGAGAGAACTCTGTGTGGAGAGGGGTTTTATAGGGGGTTGGAGTAAGGGGAGGAGAAAGGGCTGTGGCCTTGCTGATTGGCCAGGCGCAAGTCGATGTCTTGTTCCTGGGTGTGGCTAGCAGAGGCTTAGACTTCCAGGAAGAAGCTCCTTGCCAAGCACATGGCCAAGGTAAGATGGAGGGCGTAGCCCTTAGCCTGGGGCAAGATGGAGGGCCTAGCCCTTACCCTGGGGCAAGATGGAGGGCGTAGCCCTCGCCCTTTCATAGCCATAATATAAAAAAGAGAATGTTAAAAAAAAAACTACATTACAAGGAAGCATATTAGTATCTAGAAGACTCACAAGAAGAAAATACTTCTGAAATTATATAATGTAAGAACCAAAGAATACATTTAGAATGTTGTTGGCATGCTTTATAAATGGCAAAGAACTTGCTTTTATTTTTGAGAAAAACAGAGCCATAAGTAATAAACCAAAAGAGATTAAAAGGTAATGAGATAAATGAAAGATGACAGTAAAAAAAAAAGTCTATATTGTTGAAAAGGAAGAGAAAATTTGACACTACAGAAAATTGAATCAGTAAGCTGGAGGACAATATAAAAATTTCTCCTAGAATGCAGAGAACAAAGGGTTACTCATTGAAAATGTTGAAAAAGAAGAATGATAAATATCCAGTTTAGATAATGAAGTGAAAGGATACCAATTACTACTTTATCAGAAGCAAATGACTAACTAAAGCTCCTGTACTGAAGAAATATCATAAGGGATCTCATGGTTTGCTCAGGAATGTCAATAAAGAGGACCTATTATGATACCATTTTGAAATGCAAAGATAAGAGAAAATATTATCTAAGCGACCTAGAAGGAAAGCCGGACAGAAAAACAAACATATACAGATAAAAACAAAGGAAGAAAAGTTAGTCGTTCTTGTGATGGTGCCGAAATTCATGAGGCACAGTTTTCAGAATATTGAGTGGAAGAAGATATGACCTCAGAATATTAAGGCTTTCTACACAGTCTTTCTTGACTCAGAGAAAATATAAATATTCTCAGGTACATACTACTAAAATATTAAGACTTTTTTGTATTTTTCTAAACTTTAATATATCTAACTAAAAAGAGGTAAAGCGATGATGAGTTAAAGAAGGACAATTAAAGTTTAGGTAATTAAATGTGAGCACTGAAAAAGCTAATACTAAATTTTGTAGTCAATTTTTGTAAACCTGTAAAAAAGGAAATTGGTTTACATTAAATATATTATAAAATTTTTTAAAAAATCATCTGTATCTAAAATGACATCATTGAGAAAGTTTTTCAAAAGGATTTGATAAAGCAAATATAAAGCATATTAAATTATTTTGTTAATATAGGCTTCTAAAAATAATATTATATAGAAATTATATTAACTAAGAAATAGGCTAAAGACATTTTTTATAAATATTAAAACTATTGCCCAGCCAGATCTCTCAGTTGGTTGAGCTATGTCTTGTACACCAAAAAGGTTGCTGACTCAATTCCTGGTCAAGACACATATCTAGGTTGCTGGTTTGATCCCCAGCAGAGACAACCAATCAATGTTTGTCTCAGGAAAACAGGGAATAAAACATCATGGGAGTAGTGCTAAATAGCTCTCAGAGAGTATTTCTCAAACTATTTTTGGTGAAAGACTATTTTCCCCCAGTGCTTCATAGAAGAATACTTGTGTGAAAAAAGAATTTTGAAAAAAAGACCACATCCTTGGTTATTGTGGCAATGTCAGTTTCTATCAGCATGTGTAAATGTTTACCCCAATTTCTGCATTACTGTAATAATATTGATGTCTCACACATTGATGTCTGTCTCTCTCCCTCTCTCCCTTCCTCATTCTCTAAAATTAGTAAAAATATCCTTGGGTGAGGATTAAAAATTTTTAAAACTATTATAAATCAAAAGATTGGAGAGGAGCGTATGCAGAGAGCAATATTACATATAACAAAGCAAGAAAAATTTAAAAGCAAAGCATAAATTAACTGACAAAATAGATATGAGACAATTTGTACAAATGAAAACATTACATTTGAAATAATTTATTTAGATAAAACTGTCATTATGTGACCAAAAGTCAATTTTAACTACACAATATTTATAATAGACTTGAAATTAAGTAGCATTAAAAATAAAAATCATATGGGCACATATAGATAAGCAAACCAAATGGATGAGTGTTTTAGAGTTTAATTTACATGATTTTTTCCTTGTAGGGCTCCATATAAGATATTAAGATGGTTATATTTAATGAGTTCTTACACTATGCCAGAAACTATTCTATAATTTTATATTAATTAACTCATGTATTCCTCTAAGCCACTTTGTAAATTAAATACAATATGATCTTCATTTTGAAGATGAATAAGTAAATGGAGATAATTAAATTTTCCCAAGATCTTATAATTGGAAAATTATGGATCTTAGACTGAAATCCAGACCAGCTGAAATCATAGCCCAAGGTTTTAAGTTCAGTACATCTCTATGATAATAAAATTGTCATAAAATTTGTGCCCCTTGCCCTAGCCGGTTTGGCTCAGTGGATGGAGCGTTGGCCTGCAGACTGAAGGGTCCCGGGTTCGATTCCAGTCAAGGGCATGTACCTTGGTTGCGGGCACATCCCGGGTGGGGGGTGTGCAAGAGGCAGCTGATTGATGTTTCTCTCTCATCGAAGTTTCTAACTCTCTACCTCTCTCCCTTCCTCTCTGTAAAAAATCAATAAAATATTTTTTAAAAAACATTTGTGCCCCTTGATCATACTGCATTAGATAGAAAACTGTAAGTGATGAAAACAAATGTACATCTTTCATACATTAACATATTTAGTTAAATGTAAAGTATAATCATAAAGGATAATTTAAAAAATGTCAGTAACACATAATTTAATAAATTGATAAAAACAATTTTGTTTTAATCAGTGTACTACAGAACTTACAAATTTCATTTAACAATCACAGCAACTTTTATTATTAGAAAAATAAAGTGAAAATATATAGATCTCATTCTGTTATAGAAAGTAGTTCAAAGTTGTATAGCTATTAAGTAAAGCCAGTATTTTTACCCAGAGCTATGTAATCCAAATCCCTTTATGTAAAAATAAATTATGTTATGTCCTAATAAAATAACAAGGTGAGTTTAAATATATACTAGTATATAAAATTTCTAGCTTTCTTGAGGCATTATTGACATATAAGATATGTAAGTTGAAGGTATACAAAATGATGATCGGTTAGATTGTGAAATGACTGATACAATAAAATTAGTTAACATCTCCATCCCTTTACATAATTAGCTTTTCTGTTTGGGTGGTGAGAGAAGATGAAAACAAGTGTAATGAGGAATCAACTTAAGAAACTGGAAAAAAGAATAACACAACTAAGGGAAGTATCTGAAGTTTTTGTTAAAAATAAAATTAAGTCGAGGTATGTATAACATAAAATTAACAAACACATTCAAGTTACCTTTTTGATCAATCAATAAAAGAAATAAGCAAAAAATAAAAAGGTACATAGAAAAGAAGAATTAGAATAAGCATTTAACTTCAGAAAAAATAGACAATTAAAAAGTTTAAAAATTACTGCATAAATTCAGAAAATTAAAAATGTTAATTGTTTTTGAGACAAACAATATGTTCTTAATGTGATTAAAACATAAGTTAAAATATATGAGAATACTTTTTAAAATTAGAAATAAATGAGTAAAAATATTTGAAGTATTTTTCCAATAAGAGTTTCTTGACATGGGCTGTGTTAGAGTCCAGGTCTATCACACAGTGTGTACTTTTTTTGTTCTTGAAAGAAGAGAAAAAAATATGGATAGTCTCTTGATTCATTTTGTGAAATATCTGAAATCTGATATCAAATTCTGATAAAGTTACCAGGAAAACAACATAAGCAAACTGCAAAACACTAAAATCTCCACCATAACCACCAGCTCCACTAAATTTACATGCTTGATGGGTTTGAGCAAGGACTTATATTTTACAATTAGAAAGATGAAAAATGATTGCCACATCCCAAATATTCAATAATGGTTCTTAAGGTATAAGGTATGATCTTTAATTGGCTCACTTACTCTGAAGCACCCTCAAGGGAAGTCTGTGAGGTTTGGTTCAGATACTTTATACTTTCCTGTTAAGGGTTAGATTCACCGAACACTAAAATACCCTCTTGTTTAGAATTTACCTACAAATGCAAAATGATCTCTAACTTAATTTCTTGAAAGATTATATATCAATATTACATCTAAAATTTAATATCTGCAATTAAAACCAAATCCTTGATTTTCTCCATGCAAAAATAAGCAAAAAGCAAAGCCCAAATATTTATTTAGAGAGCTCCATAAATAATTACTAGTATGTTATATAACCAAGTATAATTTACATTAAAAACAGAAAAATGATTCAGCTATACTTTGGAAGGTCTATTTGATGAAAGATGATAATATCAAAAACTATGTGCCAGGCAGTCTTGTAAATGTTTTGCATATATTTCTTCACCTAATTCTTTTAATAACTTTATGTGGAGTTTCTCTGATATGAAAACTGAAGCCAAGGAAGTTGAAAATCTTGTCTGAGATTACAACTAATACATACCTGGGCACACACATGTAGTCTGGATTTGATGAGTTCATGCTTATAAAACAACACACCATAAAATATTAACAGTAAAAAGTGAGAGTAGAAATTGTCATCATTTGCAGATTTTCAACCGGAAAAACCATTTAGAGGAGAAAGTGCTCTTAGCAATACAGCTTCTTCCCTAGCCCTAACTCATCTTTGACTACTATTTACAGGAGACACACAAAGCTCTCTCTTCCCTTGTCACTATTCCCCTTAACAGGGACAACCTCCAAACAAGATTTATGGAGATCTCAGCATATCATGCTCCTGGCAAGACTGCCCCTCCCTCAGTTTACACACTGTCTGCTTCCAAACAGTTTCACTGATTAATCCTAAAAAGGAAACTATAATTAGAATTGATTACCCAATTTTCCCTAAGAAACCATCAGTACTAATCTAAACATTTTATAGTCCTGTTTATTTTGGAAACAGCTAACACCCTAAAACTTCCACAATCACCCATATGGCTCTATACATCCCTAATTGGACCCAATGTCTTACCATTTCCTTACTCTCCCAACGTCACTACAACCTCATGTAGATACTGGAGACCCTCACCACGATTCCTAGTTTTCCTTATATCAGTGGTTCTCAACCTTCCAAATGCCACTAGTTTTAATACAGTTCCTCATGCTGTGGTGACCCCCAACCATAAAATTATTTTCGTTGCTACTTCATAACTGTCATTTTGCTACTGTTACGAATTGTAATGTAAATATCTGATATGCAGGATATATTTTCATTGTTACAAATTGAACATAATTCAAGCATAGTGATTAATCACAAAAACAATATGTAATTATATATGTGTTTTCTGATGGTCTTAGGAGACCCCTGTGAAAGGGTTGTTCGACCCACAAAGGGGTCTCGACCCACAGGTTGAGAACCGCTGCCTTATATCCTGGATGTAAGAGAGTTTTGCACTACTTTCCATTGACCCAACTTTGACCAATAAAACATACTAGAAAATGGAAGTGTCATGTGCTGTGCCACTTATTGATACAAATATTAGAGAACTAGTTTGTGATTTATCATGTTTTCTCTTTTTCACTGAGGTAGTTACAGAAATACATGTTAGTATGGAGGTGCCAAAATATCAAAGTGACCCAGAATATTGAGGTAATACAAGGCGAAAAGTTGCCTTGGAGAGTTTTCTAGATCCACCAGCCTTTGGGCAAATTATATGATTTTATTTTATTATGCCAATAAGATTTAGAAGGTCATTCATTTTTAGGGTTGTTGAGTTGAAACTGACTCAATGACATATAACACATCATGCCAACAACATATTAGAGTGGATTGGACTGGTACCTGGAAAATCCCTAACCCTAGTTAATCTCAACTCTAGCTGAGCAGCTAGAACGTGACAAGAATAATCACACCCTTGCTGACTTATGATCATAAATCTCAATTGTCCTTCCGACATTTTCTACCGTTTTATATATGCAGCTCTTCAAGATGGCTATTTCACAATTTCCCCTCTCTCCCAAATATCCAATTTACCCCATCTCAGTTTATAGCCCGTGTTATTTTACTGAGAAGATAGAAGCCATGACAAAGTAAATGTCAAACTCCCCACTCCCAATGCCAAATCTACCAATCTATCTACATTTATACCCATATATTCTGCTTTCAATCCTATTAAAGTAGAAGAGCTGTTCTTGCTCCCCTCTAAATAGAACATGCCAAGTGCCCTGGATCACAGACTCTCCCCTCTCCTAATCAAAGACTGTCTTTCTAAAATTACCCCCTCTGTTTAAACAAACAAACAAGTTTCCTTTTTATTGGGTCTCTCCCAACAAAAATAAAAATGTAATTCATATTTTCTTAAAATTAATTTTAAACTATCTTGATAATCTCTCCTTCTGCTATCCTAAGATTCTAAAAATAATTGAACCGTTCAATCCACTGCTACAGCCAAATTCTTAATTGAATTTTACATATTTGTTTACCTCTGTCTTTCTTTTAGAAACATTTTTTAAAACTTATCTTCAGGGACATCATGACTTTAACCTTACTTTGCTGTCTTCCTTTGTTTCTTTCTATTGTCTCCTCTTTCTTTGATTGAACTCTAAGTTAGAGTATCATAAGGTTTAGTCAAGGACCATTTCTTGTTTTCTTCGCCCATTTCTTAAATTATCTTATCCAGGCCTGCATTTTTGTCAATAAAATACTGAATACCAACATTCTATTTGTATCCTGAATACTTCCTATGAGCTTCTGAACCAGATGTGATATTTCCTGTTTGATGTCTATATTCAGGTGCCCAATAAACATCTCAATTTTAATTTGTTCAAACCATTTTTTTTAACTTAATCCACCATTCCTGAGTCTTATCCATCTCTATAAATGGGGCCATTGACTATCTCACTGCTCAGACCAAAACCTAGAAGTTATCCTTATTTTTCAAACTTGGGTCAGCAGGCAAACCAAACATGCTCTTCTCATGATAATGGCAGTGATGGAAGAGAAACAGTGAAAATTTATAATGCTTTTTTAAAAAATAAATTTATTGGGGTGACATTGGTTAATAAGATCATATAGGCATGAATGATCTGTATACTGCATTGTGTGTCCACCACCCATATTCAAACATCATCCATCACCATACATGCTGCTTAAAGACCAAGCTTTGAGTCAGTACTTTGTTATTTCTGCCTACATTCTATTGGCCAAAACAGTTTAAATCACAAGCTTATAGTTAAAGGAGTCAAAATTAGTGTCAATAATTTACTACACTATCTTTCTACCTTTGGTAAAACTGTTTCTGAGTTAAGATATTATTGGAGTTCTAAGCAATAATAAATAAAGCTTATTTAATTGAGGTTTTTTTTAAGTATGTAAAGTATTTTCACATGCATTGTATAGTTATTTATATTATTCCACGTGACCCTCAGAAAATATCGCAATATACATATTTTCACCAGTTTACAAATGAGAAAACTAAGGATTAGAGAGGTAAAATATATTTTTCTACCAAATTATTCATTTATATTTGAAAATGCATTGGAATCCACTATTTTTGTTTAACATCTAACCATCTGCTCCCCCTTTCTCTACTGCATCATAATGTCTCTGTAACTTATTAAAATAAAACAAAACAAACTTTGGAATATAACATATTGTAAATTGTCTATATATGAACAAATGATTCTATCCTTAGTGAGGAATGTGTATTTATGTTACTAATAACACCTCACCTTGTAAATTCCACAGTGATTCTTTTAGTCGGGTTTGATAGAGGATGATTTACTGTTGCATTCAAATCTTTTGAAAACATTGCTGCCAAACCAATAGCCATCCCAATGTATTCTATAAGAAGTCTTAAAGAGAATACAATATAAAGGAACCCTATACTTTCAGAGTATTGTCATGGTGTACTTGTACATAGATGCTAGATAGTAAAATGGGATTTTTTTCTGTAGTTAAAATGGTATATCAAAAGATTAGAGTTTAGGATTCAAAACAAAGTATTGTCCTTGTTTTAGTCTTTATCTCAGAAATCATTTGGCAAAACTCTCTGGGTTCCTTTCAGGATATAAATGTTTGCCACTTGAGGAGGATACATGACTTCGAATTTTCAATAAAGGGCATGATGTTCTAATGTAGTAAAAAATGAGAACATATGTCCTGTTTTTAACTCTAAAGAAATAGTGGTATTTATTATCATCTCTGCAACTTTATGAAGAAGAGAAGAGGGGTCTCTTTCAAGCATACTTACACGGATAGGCCCCCATTGGCTTTCTTCCTGGCTCTTTATCTGTTCAGCTATGACGGCTATCAAGTGGGTGACCAGGGCCTTGCAAGAGCTGCTAGAGACACAATGTAAATGGCTTAAAATTTTCTACCAAATATTGTTTTTTATTTTTAAAATTTCTTCTCTTTAGTATTTAGGCAAATTTCATGTCATTATGCCACAGCCATGGCTCTGCTCCAGGGTATAATTCACAAATATAAATTGTTTGAAACTCTTTTTAAGTGTAGTTAAATCCATGATTTGAAGGATCAGGCATGTTCTGCTTTTCATAGCAAGCAAGTGTCTGACACCTGGTAAGCAATCGTACATTTTTAATGAGCTAAGTCAGTTAATTGGTCTGAAGTTTTCAAAAGGAATAATGAATGCAAGTCTAGTCAACATTATTAGTATTATGCTTTATGAAAGAAAAATTATAAAGGGAAATAATACTTCAATATAAAGTATCAAAATTTCTATCAGTTTTAATGTATTACAAAAAAGGAATTGTCAAATAGGTGAAATAGTTTCATTGAAAAAAGAAATGTGATTACTTATAAAACTTGGAAATGTTATGAAACATAAAGCTGTGATAGCACTTTGTGTAAAATGACTAGCAGGAAAAAGAAAAGCCAGAAGAACAACAACAACAAAAAAATTACAAATCCATTTTATAAGAAAATCAATAATAAAGAAAAAATGTCTGCAAAAGCAAAGAAAACAATTTTGAGATTTGAGTCAATCCATAGAAAAATGGTAAAAAGTTGAAAGAAATATTAACTTTTCACATGAAGATATATTTGCATACATATGATTCACATCTTACACAGATAAAATATATAGTTATTATAAACAGGTGAGTACTTAGTGCCTGAAAACTTAAGTTCCCAACTCATCTCTGACTGTACTTAATTCAATAATTTATGATATATCATTTAAAAATCATGAGCTAGACTTTTCTCATATATAAGACAAGAGAAAAACAATTAACATAACTTTTACACAAGATTATACAGACACAAAAGTCTTTAAATAAACTATAAAATATTTTCAAATTTATTACTCAAAATTATAGTCTGCAAATAAAATAATAAATTTAAAAGCATTTTTATATTAGAAATAATTCCAGATATAATGTAGCTTTGTAATTTTATCATGTAAGTATTTTCAACCTATATATTTAAATAATTTTTTAAAAGCAGTTCTATATCATAGAATTGAAAGAAAAGTTTGTCAATGGCTTTCGATCACATTTGCAATCCTATATAAAGAAAGCTTAATATGCAAATTGTTTGACTGGGAGTTCGACCACTCGCTGTGATGTGCCCTGACTACCGAGCTGTGGCATGGAACATGGCGGCGTCAGTGACGTGGTGCTGCCAGTGGGCGGCAGTGGAGGCTCTGCTGGCCCGATGGGCCCTGACTAGAGCGGGACCATAGCTGGATGGTGGAGCAGGTGAACGGGTGCTGCCCAGGGCCCAGAGGTCAGCTGCAACCTGCCCTTCCACGCCAGATGCTCGCGCTTCGATAGCCGGTCAGGCCTAGGGACCGCTTCCGTGCATGAATTTTGTGCACTGGGCCTCTAGTGAAATATAAACTCCCAACCTATTTTATAGATTCTTACATAATCAGACCCCAGCCTTCTCTAATTTTTAATTTATAATGTTTCTTCATTGTTTATTACCTTTTTGCAAAACTAGTTTTCTCCAGGGTTATCTTAATTATGACAATATTA
The DNA here is from genome assembly GCF_028538775.1 of Myotis yumanensis. Taxonomy (NCBI): domain Eukaryota; kingdom Metazoa; phylum Chordata; class Mammalia; order Chiroptera; family Vespertilionidae; genus Myotis; species Myotis yumanensis. The sequence goes on from NW_027223754.1 coordinate 143,587,830, forward strand.
TTCCCACTTTAGAAGCTTGCTAGATATTTCTTCTTTCTTTAACTGGCCTACTCCTGGTCACTTAGACATCAGGCCTTCCCAAATAACCTGTTCTAAAGTAGCATCCAACTACTCTATCAGATCATCTTACTTTAATCCTTTTAAAAATACTCATCACCGCCTCATACTTTGCTATGTCTTTATTTTCTTTATATTATTTATTGTTAACCTCCTCCCCCTTGCATTAATATACATAAGTACAGGAACCTTGCCTTCATCACTGTATGCATAATAACTAGAATGGTGTCTGGCAAAGAGTTGGTTATCAACATACGTATATTACATGACCATAGAGAACTTCCAAGGTGAACACTTCCTTTGATATTAGAGTTTCAGAGAGATGCACTGTTTGTCCAAAGTACACAGATGGTTTTCAGTATCTGGATTCCATTACCTCTCTACTTTACCATGGAGATTTGCACTAATTAACTCTCTTACTGGTTTTATTATCACAATTCACAATTTTATGTTCAAATTTACTGCAGGCAGCTTAAATCTACTATATTTCTATAAAGTTGAGAAATATTTTCAGAGTTCTAAGAAAAGAACAGGCATCCTGCCCACCAAAAAAAAAAAAAAAAAAAAAATGCTGAGAAGTTGACCTGGATCAGTCATCTCCTAAAGTAACAGAAGGAAAAAGTGTATGTATAAAAGAAATAATTTCAATCAGAAGAATCCTGTAGGCACCTAAAACTCCAGATTGGAGAAGTGACATTGGAAGCAGTTAGATTAAAAAGCTTCTTGCTTTTTATGATTCCAAAGTATTTTTTTCAGTAGTTTAAACACAAGCATTAAAAAAAATGTCTAAACAACAGTCATAGTCTCTGATGGATATTTAAAGATAAGACAAAAGTCCATACAGGTGGTTCTCTAATGCACAAGTTTCTTATCCACTTTAATTGTGGATCAAAATATATTTTTTTAAAAGTTGCATTGTTACTGATGTGTACCATGTAGTTAGGCCTATGAAGGTTGTGTCTGTACTGAACATATATAAACATTTTTTTCTTGTCATTATTCCCTAAACAATACAGTATAACAACTATTTACATAGCATTTACATTGTATTAGGTTTATAAGTAATCTAGAGATGTTTTAAATATATGGCAGGATGTGCATAGGTTATATGCAAATACAGTGCCATCCTATATAATAAAAGCCTAATATGCTAAGTGTCCAGTCATCTGGTTGGCTGTTCAACCAATCAAAGCATAATATACTAATGATATGCTAAGGCTGCTCAACTGTTCTCTATGACATGCACTGACCACCAGGGGGCAGTCAGTCAACTGGTCAACCAGTCGCTATGACGTGCACTGACCATCAAGGGGCAGACACTCCGACTGGTAGGTTAACTTGCTGCTGGGATCTGGCCAATTGGGACTGAGTGAGACAGGCCAGACATGCCCTGGAGCCCTCCCTCGGTCCCTCCCCAGCTGGCCAACCTCCCACGTCCCTCCCCAGCCCCGATGGTGCACCAGTGGGGTCGCTCGGCCTGGCCTGTGCCCTCTTGCTATCCGGGACCTCTCAGGGGATGTCAGAGAGCCAGTTTCAGCTCAATCCTACAGGCCAGGCCAAGGGACCCCACTGGTGCATGAATTCGGGCCTCTAGTTTTAAATAAGAGACATGAGCATCTACAGCTTTTGGTATCCATGGGGAGAAGGACAGGGAAGAAGATGAAGAGGAAGACAAAAAAGAAGGCAGTAAATGTATACAACTAAATGCTTAACAAGTAATAAGACTCCAATCAGCTAAAGTTCTCATTTCTGTAACATGTCACAAAGTCATAGTTTATATTTACCTTTTCCTTCTTTTGTTGTTGATTTGCCCTCAGTCAGCACTTTAGCTAGTCAGGGTTTTACCTCATGGAGCAGTTAATACCTTTATTACTGAATATTTTGAACACTCAGTGATTTTGACTTTCTTTGCAAATTTTAATATTTGATATAGAAATTAATAAGAAGTCACTATGAGAATACTCTGAATTTTGAATCTTGTTTTTTTTTCTTCTACCACATATTGTACAGTTATAAAAAATGCCTGTTAGTTTCTATGGATTTTATTAATTTTTTAAAAAAGAATTTATTTTTTTGTATTATTTTCTGATTCTATAGTTACAAAATTAGGTTTAGAGATAAAAATAAAATTAAACCAATTAGTAACATGATATGGAAGAAAAAAATCAAGTTGAGATTCTTCCTCTTTTAATCAAACGCAACTTCTTTTCTTATATTGCTTAAATGCTGCTTGATTACATAAAGATCATTTTGTACCTTTTCTATTTCTGTCCCAGGAAAGGGACTCCAAAAGTGCTGACACAATATTTTTATTTTTCTTTCTTTTAAATATGCTTTTATGAGACAGGTCAAAACTATAGGTTATAGAATAAGATTCCAAAGAAATGAAAAAGTGAACTATATACAATTGCAGTGGCCTCTTGAGCCTTCTCAGAATTAAGGTCAACTAAAAAATCTCATAGGTAGTTATTACCTCCATCACCTGTTGTTAAAACAAGCCCACAATCTGCTTTCTTCTCTTCTTTGATGCCCCAGAGAGATTGCTATCACTGCACTTTATATTCCTTCCCTCCTCACCTCATTATAACTTTGAGACACAGAAAGGAGATGATTTATTCCTCTCAACCCTCAAGAAAATCGCAACAGACTACTGCTGGAGCCAATCTCAGAGAACAAAGGTCTATTATGTATTCTACCTGCTGCTCCTACACTATGCAACAGTCATTCACCATAAACAAGACAAGTAGCACCCCCAAAGAGTGGCCATGTAAACATGTGGGTAGAAAAAAACACAGTAAAAACACATTCAAGGGCAGAAATCAAAATATATATTTTTTTTACTCTATCTCCTAATTGCCTAGTAAAGTGCCTTGTAAGGTGTATGCATTCAATGAACAATTGTTGGTAACAATTGGGTTGAAATACTGTAGGGTGAATTCATTCAGTTGATTTTTTTCTAATAATTTATTTTGTTTGTATGTGGAGGGTAAGTGGGAAAAAAGAGATGAGCTATAAAAGCATGCAATTCTATGATCTTGTGATATCCATACTTAAACTCCCATATATTCAATTCTTTAAAACTATGTCTGAGTGTTAGCTTACTCCATATTTTTGCATATTTGAAACTAGTCATATAAAAAAGATTTATGGAAAATGTGTACTTTTTATCAATGGCTGAGTTTTCACATTTATTTCACTTATCTCATCTTAGATTCATGATAAAAAAATTCAGCCATCCATAAACATATCGGTTTTTTTAATGCAAATTGATAATCCTATATGAAGCGAGAATTCACACATTTCCTATAAAGCCTTTAGATAATAACAGCTTTGGGTGAGCACCCTAAGTTAAATAAGACCGTGTGAAAGTAGTTCAGAAAGCACATACGTTGCTTGATTTTTATTCTTTCTTAAATAACCTGACTTGAGATCCTCTTCAAAGAAATTTATCCTTTAAATAAATTTTTTCATAACGTTGAACAATAACCATTATTGCTCTTCAACAAATATTTCTGGGTCCCTTTCTAAGCCAAAAGTAGAACTGCACTTTCCTGCCCCCATTTAATTTGGAGCAAATCTAAGGGAGCAAAAGTGACTTGTGTCACTCTTGGGCAGGGGCTTCAGAACCGATGCATGAACATGTGACCCTGTACATCCCTTTTCCTAGATGCAACCTCTTCTTGCCTGGGTTCTTTTGCAAGTATAGAGAGTAGAACTTCCTGCCCATCTGTTTTGAGAACATATAATCAGTAGGAAATAAATCTTGGTTGTATTTAGCCACAGAACTTCGGAGGCTATTTTTTCCCAAGGCATAACCTATAAATTAATCTTTCTTAACCAGCACATGTAAACATCCTATTTTCTTTGGAAATGTTGACATAAAATGTGTATTTGCTTATTCTGTACAATATGCTCTAAGTTTTGTCTGGAACAGCGGTTCTCAACCTGTGGGTCGCGACCCCTTTGGGGGTTGAACGACCCTTTCACAGGGGTCGCCTAAGACCATCAGAAAACACATATATAATTACATATTGTTTTTGTGATTAATCCCTATGCTTTAATTATGTTCAATTTATAACAATGAAAATACATCCTGCATATCAGATATTTACATTACAATTCGTAACAGTGGCAAAATTATAGTTATGAAGTAGCAAAGGAAATAATTTTATGGTTGGGGGTCACCACAACATGAGGAACTGTATTAAAGGGTCGCGGCATTAGGAAGGTTGAGAACCACTGGTCTAGAAAATGTGCATAAGGACCCTGGCCAGGCAGCTCAATTGGTCAGAGAGTTGGCCGATACACCAAGATTAAGGTTCAATCTCAGGGCTGATATAAGTATCAACCAATAAATGCATAAATCATTGGTACAACTAATCAATATTTCTCTCTCAAATCAATAAATAATTTTTTAAAAAAGAGAATGGGCAGGGATAAGTGATAAATGAATGGATGAGAAAAGGGAGATTGGGGATAATATGGCAGTGTACTACTTTAACAACTACAGTAGAGTTAGTAAGAGCTTATGTAATCTACTGCAATTGTAATGACTGAAAATGCCTGATGTAATATTCAACCATAACTCTAACCTCCTCTCATACCCAAATGCTTTCTTCTTATATGACTGTTGCCACTGTGGTTGCTTTTTGAGCAGTTTTAAAAATCATACTGACTGTGAGAAATTCAATTCAGAAACACCTTACTTTGTAATATATATTTCAGGCCTCGAAACCAAATAAGGTGTTTATAAGGCTACTAGACATATAGGATGCAATCAATATCTTCTCAGGAGAAATGACTCATGTTTATTTTGGATGTTTATATCAGCTTCCATTCTCCTGCGGGGAAAGAGGAAGAGAATTTGCTAGATTGTAACAAATATTAAAGCAATGTCCAATAGGAGAATGCAAATCAAGTTGAACAGAGACCTTTGCTAAAGCTGAAATCAGCATAGATTTGATGGATTTAAGAAACAGGGACTGGCAATAAAATAAGCCAAGGATTAGAAAGAATTTTACATATGGCAATCGCTTTAGCACAGCAGGACTCCACCAGCATCCTTCATCTTCTCCTCATTAGATATGTTTCTCAGGGCTTCCACTTCTAAAAGGCCACAGACTGTCCTTCCCATCTCCCCAATTAAATCACTGCCATTTGTCCACAATGTGTCTAGTAAGTATATTTAGTTCCTAGCTCTTTCCCTTAAGTTATTGCTTTTAGTTTTCTAACTCACTGTGTAAATGTTAAGTTATTGATTGAAATAAATATTAAACAATATTAATTTTAAGCTGAAAGGCAATAAACTATAAAGATTAAAGAGCAGCCTTTTTAACTGCATTAAAACTGTATTTGAATACCAGCCTTACCACTTAAAAAATTCTGCACTTTGGAGAAGAACTTAAACTTTTTAAGTTGCAATTAAATTATCTTTAGGATTATGTTGAAGATGATAATGATGTTAGTAGTATTTACCTCATATTTTTTGTCAGTAATAAATATTACATATACAGTGGGGCCTTGACTTACGAGTGTTCCGACTAACGAGTTTTTTGAGATACCAGCTGTCTCTCGGCCGATTTTTTGCATTGAGTTGATAGAGTAATTTGAGTTAACCAGCTCCTTAATGAGCTCCTTAACGTGCTTGGTCTCGGAACGAATTGAACTCGTAAGTCAAGGCCCCACTGTATAACGAAGATTTTTAATGGCTGTTAAATTTGAATTTAAAACAAATAATGAATAATATTTTAGTAGGAGTATATCCCAAATATTTAAACATACTTATACTAAAAAAATAGAGGAACACACTAATACATAATATATACACATATGCACATACACACATTTCTAAATTTATTTATCTGAATTAATAATTAACAGGCATTAACTGCATTGTTATTTGCTAAATTTAGAAACCATATATATATAACCTCCAACAGTTTGTAAAATATGATATTAGCAAAGTGATAACTGCTATTATTATTATTATTATCATTATTATGTCAATCCTTGTAATATTCCTAGAGTTTTATATTTTGAAGCAAGCATGATTCAACATTATTAGAAACATAGTCAACTTTATTCTTTTAAGGCAAATTTAAATCTCATTTTTTCACACCTTTTTCTCCACTTATGTGCTTGTTCTATGTACTTCACTCAGAGATTATCTTATTCATTTAATACTACCCGGGGAAGATCAACTTCTCAGGTGGCTCCCATGACCCTGCCACCTGGCATTCGAATCCTTGTGTGATCCCTGCCCTTGAGTGTGGTGGGACCCATGACTTGTTCTAACCAAGAAAATATGGCAAAGATGACAGAATGTATGTGATTATGTGTATGTAACTGTGTGATTATATTACAATATTATAATGTCCACCTTGCTTGAGTCTCTTTCCTTTATTAGTTTTGAAAAACACGTAAGGCTCCCTCCATTATAAGCAACTGTGGGCAATATCTAGAAGCTGATGATGGTCTCCAGTCAGCAGCCCGCAAGAAATTGAAGACCTCAATATTAAAACCACAAGGAACTGAATTCTATCAGGAAGCTGAATGTTCCCCCTTGGTTGTTTTCCATTAAAGCACCAGATGAGGCTGTCACCTTGGCCAGCCACTTGATTGCAACCTTATGAATTCTTAAGCAAAAGATCTAGCTAAGCCATATCCAAATTCTCAATCCACAGAAACTGCAACATATTAAATGTTTGGTTTTATACCACACTACAGGCCCAGTACACGAAATTAGTGCACGGGTAGGTTCCCTAGGCCTGGCCAGCAATCAGGGCTGATCTGTGGGGTAACCAGTCCAGTGAACGGGGGGAGGGGGGGGGAGCCCGTGGCACCCACCTTGGCCGGCCTGGTGCTGCCCGCACACTGGCCCCATCCCCCGCCACTGCCAGTAGCCTCCCTTTGCAGAGCAACTGGTGGGGCAATCGGGGGGCCCCTGCTGGCATCCACCTTGGCTAGCCTGGGGCCTGCAGGCTGGGGGCAACTCCTGTGTTGAGCATCTGCCCCCTGGTGGTCAGTGCGCATCATAGCAAGCAGTCATTCTGCAGGTTGTTCCACCATTCAGCCGATTTGCATATTAGGCTTTTATTATATAGGATATTAAATGATTGGTCTTATATCTGTGGTAATTGTTATTCAGCAGCAATAGGTAACTAATAAACTATCTTTTAATACCACTGTCATTAGCTACTTATTAATAACTAGAGGCCCGGTGCACAAAAATTTGTGCACTGGGGGGGGGGGTGTTTCCTCAGCCCTGCCTGTGCCCTCTTGCAGTCTGGGACCCCTCGGGAGATAAGGACCTGCTGGCTTAGGCCTGCTCCCGGATGGCAGAGGGCACGCCCAATCCCTAGGTTGCAGCCCCTGGTCAGGCTCAGAGCAGGGCCGATTGGGGAGTTGGGGCGTTGCCCCCTGTCATGCACAGAGCAGGGCGGATTGAGAGGTTGCAATGCCACCCTCAGTCACGCTCAGGGTAGGGCCGATTAGGGGGTTGGGGCACTTCCCCCTGTCACACTCAAGGCAGGGTCAATGGGGAGGTTGCGGTGCTACCCCCTGTCATGCACAGAGCAGGGTCGATCAGGGGGTTGAGGCGCTGCCCCCTGTCATGCACAGAGCAGGGCCGATAGAGGAGTTGGGGCACCGCCTCCCGTCACCCACAGAGCAGGGCCGATCAGGGGGTTGGGGTGCCGCAGCCACTGTCACACTCAGGGCAGGGCCAATGGGGAGGTTATGGCTCTACCCCGTCACACACAGAGCAGGGCCCGTGGGGGAGGGGGGATTGGGGCACCACACCCTGTCACACACAGAGCCGCAGGTTGATCAGGGGGTTGGGGAGCTCCCCCCTATCAGGCACAGAGCCGGGCTGATCAGGGGGTTGGGGCGCCTTCCCCTGTCACGAACAGAGCAGGGCGGATAGGGAGGTTGTGGCCCTGCTCCCTGTCACACACAGAGCCGCAGAGCGATCAGGGGGTTTGGTTGCTGCCCCCTGTCACACTGACCCCGGTGCCGGGAGGCATATTACCCTTTTACTATATAGGATAGAGGCCTAGTGCACGGGTGGGGGCAGGCTGGTTAGCCCTGAAGGGTGTCCTGGATCAGGGTGGGGGTCCTGCTTGGGTGCCTGACCAGCCTAGATGAGGGGATGATGGCTGTTTGCAGCTGGTCACACACCCTTCAGGGTGGGGGTCCCCACTGGGGTTCCTGGCCAGTCTGGGTGAGGGTCTGAGGGCTGTTTTCAGGCTGGTGGGTGACTGAAGCTCCCAACCGCTCCTTTTTTTCTTTTTTTAAAAATTCTGGGCCAAGGCCTCTGCTGCTGAAAGCAGGTATCTGGTTTGTTTTGGTTCTGTAATCAAAACACTGTATCATCTCCAGCTCTGAGATCCCGGCCAGCTGAAAGCTGGTTTCTGAGGTTTTGTTTAGCTTCTATATTTGTTACAATGTTTCAAACTGCCAGCTCAGAGGCCGGCAAGGCAGGCGGGGAACGTTGGAGTCCTCCTTCACTGAAGCAAGCAAGCCTCATGTTCGCTTCCAGCTGCCTGGCTGCCGGCCGCCATCTTGGCTGGCAGTTAATTTGCATATCGCCCTGATTAGCCAATGGGAAGGGTAGTGGTTGTACACTAATTACCATGTTTCTCTTTTATTAGATAGGATAGGAAAGGGGCAAAGAGAGAAGCCAGACATTATAGGCATATCATTTGGGCAGCTAAACCAGGAAGCTGCAATTTTGTACTCCCCAGGGAACCACCAGCCTATGTCTTGCAAAACACTGGGGTAAAAGATCCAACAAAATGAGGATAGATGTATGAGTAGTAAAGTTGGGGTGACTAGGGAAGTTGTCTGTCAGTCAAACCTGGGGATAAAGATGGTTGGCTAGAATGGTTTGCATACCACAGCAAGCACAAAGAAGTTTGGGAAAACATGATCCCCTAAACAAAGGAATTCTCTCTCTCATTGCCCTGGGCTCTCTTGTGCTCTTGGCTCTCTGTTGGCTTCCTTGCATTTGCCTGTGTTTCCTCCATACCACGTGGCCCTGTGGACCCCACATGCAATGGGTTGGTGGGCTGAATCAGGGAAACACAGATTAAACTAGCCCGATGCTGGATTGGGTTATGCAGACATGGAAAGGAAACTCTAGACACTGACTCCGATTTTAGCTCTACTGAGGCCCCAGCTACACTCTTATGGTGGGACAAAGGGAAATGGGACTTTGGAAACTCAAGGGTTTAATTCCATGGGATAAAGCTTTCTACCATATCTCATCCTCCAGTGTGAGTCTCAGAAAACTCTTTTTCTTAGGATAGCACAAAAAATCCACCCCCACAAGCAATTGGGGGAGATGAGGACCTCTCCCCTCTGTTAATACTTCCACTTATGTTACTGGTTGACTAACCTGAATGGCCATACATTGAATGCAAACATTTGAATGCCTCAGTGATGTTCTATGCTAAACAAGAAATCAACTCTTTCTTTTTTCTTAGCTAGCATTTGAAATACATTATTCTAGCACTTATTACATTGATTTGTAGTTGCTTTGTGTTCACATATTATATGATCTCCTCTATAAAAGAGGTATGCTAGCATATATTTTGCTGAGTGCCGGTGAGATGTGGCTGTCATTCATTGCCCAGCAATCAATGAATGACAATGGCAGTATCTTAATGGGACTTCCCTGGGGATTAAGAACTTCTAATATATTTGTCTTTATATGTCTTTACCTAATACATGGCACTTATTACGTACCTAGAGTGTACACTACTTTAATGAAAATTAGATTTCGTTGGCTTTTTAAACTCTGAAAAAAAGTTGTGTTTAGATTTTTTTCTAAAAATTTTCACAATTTCCCTAACCATGTATCTCCTAACCATGAATCTGTAAGAAATATGAGTTTTTATATGGGGGCAGGTGGTGGATTGCAAATCACATTATAAACTTCATATCTTTGACTATTCTATAAGTATATTTCAGTAACATTTCTATTAAATTGAACAAAACAATGTATGGCCTAATACAACATGCAAAAAAACTTTCTTTATAATGCTACCACATGAATGAAGACTAAAATAGGCAACCATCTTTTGTTTTGTTTTTTTCTAAGCTTAAAACTAAACAAAATATATCAGTAGAAAGAAGATGGTTAAAAGCATCAAGTTCTCCTGACTCTGTCTTTCTCTTTACTGATTTCATTTCATCTATTGAATTCCTTAGTTGCTAAATATTAATAAAATTAAGTAAATAATAGGATTAAATAGTAAATATTTCAGAACACCAAATATATAAAAGTTGTAGAGGCTCCAACTACAATATAGATGACTACCACATCATAAAATAAAATTCAAAGTGACATAAATCATTATTACTAAATATATAATTGGTAACATGAATTAGGATCATATTTTTAGGTCTTTAATTAAAACCATGTTTTTGGTGTCCAGAAACATTTCTATTTTTAATAGCCAGGCCTTTGACTATGATAAATGCAGTGATAAAACTACATTTTAACAGGTTTTTTTGAGATAGTAATCCTTGAGATGAAGTAGTTTTTCTCTACTGCTTTTTTCTTATCATTTACTCATTTTCAAAATGAGCTAGAGTATTCATAGCCATTTTTATCAGCCTCTTTTTTCTCTTCAATGCAATCATCAAATAGATTATATGTACTGCCATTCCAATTTTATTAGGTTCATTTTGTATGACTCTGAATTTTTAGTTCAAATTCTTTTATTGAAATCAACAGCCTTATCATTTCATTTCATTCAAGAATAGAAAGACCATCATTTCACAGAGCTGGCAGCTTTTCTGCTTCAGAGATTCTGTAATTTAGTTGGCTACTCTAATAGGGTTATATTTCATGTATGCTGAATGCACCCTTTATGCTTGTGTTACTGCTTAGAGAACTCACAGACAAAATAAAGTAGTTTATTGCATAAGAGATGGCAATTGCATTGACCATTAACCTCAATAACTTGCAAAGTCTGTAGAGAAGCTTATAAACCACTTTGTAGTAAGTTAAAGTGGTACCCGGTATTTGTTCAAGCTGAAGCACTGATATATAAAGGAAAGTTTTACATTCTCTTTCCTGGTGAGCAGACCTATCATTTCAAAATCAAGTGTATTTTGCATATATATATATATATATATATACACACATATATATATGAAAGATTTTGCCTATGGTTGCTTTAGGGATTTTGACTTACACATTCCAATGTAAATGTATGTGAATAATATTTATGTTGATCAAATTTTAATTCTTATTAGGATGAAAATAAATTTTATACATATAGTAAAATGCCTCTGTTAAGTTTTAATGCAACTATATTAAAAATGCATAAACACATGCATTCTTTATGCAACTGGTAAATCAGATAATTATAACCAAATAAATATATTACATATACTTGTTCAGCATAAAATAAGAAACCATTTAAACTGTAATTTTCTTTAGATCACTAATTTCCATTTAATTTCTGCTTTGTGAGCAAAGGCATATATTATATTCCAATTGCTTTACAAGAAAAATAATTGAAATTATATATTTTTTAAATTACATTATTTTCTGAATATAGTACTTGTGCATGTTAACTTAGTATTTACTTTTAAAGTTGTTAAAATAGCTTCAAAAACCTTAAATATGATTTTAAATATTGATTAATAAAATAAACTTATCAAAAGTAAATGTAATGTGAAATAAGTAGCTTACAAATGGAGAATGTTAACTTAAAAAAAAATGAGAAACCACATACTTACAAATGTGCATTACAGAGCGTCACTATTCTTTAGTATAGATCAGGATATACCCAAAGAAGTAGAAATTGGGTAACCTGATAGCTCTCTCACCAACATTCTGATTCTATTATGTTTAGAAGACATGGAATCATTTATATAATGGAAACTTTATACCACCCTTTAGAAAAAAAATTGAATTTGTCAATGAGCAAAAAATAAATGTAGAAAAAAGGGAGGCAAATAAATAATTATCTTACTTTCCTACCGTATAATTCTCAAATCTAAACTACTTCAAAAATATGAATAAAATGTGTCATTATACAAAGAGGGAGCAAGAAACCAAATGAAAAACTAATGTTATAGCTGCCTTTAGGACATTTTTAAAAAGAGCCTTGGTTTTTAAAAGCTTCTTTGTGAATAAAAGACAAGGCTTTGAAACCAAAATGGTTTCAAGTTGGAATTTGAAGTTTGGCCTAAAATGAACTTGTTCAAAGTTCTCTATCATAGATGAATGGGAGAACAACCATAGATCCGTTAAGTCATCAAGAAAGAGATAAGAAAAAACAAAACCTAAAACTGTCTGATCCAGCCTTAGTCTTCCACACAGGAAAAAAAAAGTTTCCTTTAGGATATAATCTTCCTTTATGTGGCTTTGAAGATTTAATGTACAGTATTGGTATTAAAGGAGAAAATTCTAAGCAAAAGAAATAATTCAATGTATATTATCCATTGAAAGGGAAGCTCCATAATGACAAGGTTTTTTGGTTATTAATATTTCCCCACAATATAAAACATTCCCTGCCACATGGCAGATACTCAATAAATATTTAATGAATAAATTGATGAATTTAGTCCCAAATAAGGAAGACAAGGACTAGAAAACTAAATATATATTTTGCAACAACACAACCTCAACAAAACCTCTTATGATTCTCACAGAAAAAGTACAAATATTCTTTTAAAATTAAAAAACAAAGAAAAATAATTTACCAGTATTTGGGATTAATTTTTTTAAATGCCAGATAATAAGTATATTAGATAATAAAATAAGCATTGTTGAACTTCTTAAAGTTATGAGATATAAAATTGAAATAAAAGAAATGTTTAAACAAAAGAAAATTTGAAAACATGTTCTAGAAACTAAAAAATATAATCCTTGCAGTTAAAACTAGAAAAAAAGCTCCTGTAATTGTTATGTGAAACAGAAATGCTGAGAACAAAGAGGCAAGCTTGACAAAAAAGACTTTAAATTTCTGTTTTTAATAAAAATTTAATCAAAACTCTCTTTTTTAACATAATTAAACTGAATTTTCTTGTCCTTGCCTTATATCTCCTTCATTATATGTAGTGATCAGATCTTAGATTCAAGCAGAAAAGGGGCAAACATAATCATAGAGTTATTATCTGGTAGTTTTGGGAATATACATTTTCAAGAAATGTATTTTTTGGAAATGAGAGCTTACTTGTGGGAAACAATAGGCAAATCATTGTTAAAAAGATTACAAAATAAGAAGACATTTATTCAATGAAATATTTCGAATTTAAATACTTTAAGAAACACTAATATTATAGAAAACAAATTTATTTTACTTTAGTTTATGAATTAATATTTAGCAATATTTTCTAATTTGATACAACCTATAGTTTTAAAACTCAACCTGCACAAGTGTTCCTTTTTCTCCACATCCTCTCCAGCACTTGTCGTTTGTTGATTTGTTGATGATGGCCATTCTGACAGGTGTGAGATGGTACCTCATTGTTGTTTTGATTTGCATCTCTCGGATGATTAGTGACTTTGAGCATGTTTTCATATGTCTCTTGGCTTTCTGAATGTCCTCTTTTGAGAGGTGTCTATTTGGCTCCTTTGCCCATTTTTTGATTGGATTGTTTATCTTCTTTTTGTTAAGTTGTATGAGTTCCCTATAAATTTTGGAGATTAGGCCCTTATCAGATATGACGTTGGCAAATATATTTTCCCAAGCAGTGGGTTTTCTTGTTGTTTTGTTGATGGTTTCTTTTGCTGTGCAGAAGCTTTTTATTTTGATGTAGTCTCATTTGTTCATTTTCTCTTTAGTTTCAACTGCCCTAGGAGCTGTGTCAGTGAAGAAATTGCTTCGGCATATGTCTGAGATTTTGTGCCTTTGGATTCTTCTAGAATTTTTATGGTTTCCTGTCGTACATTTAAGTCCTTTATCCATTTTGAGTTTATTTTTGTGTATGTTGTAAGTTGGTGGTCTAGTTTCATTTTCTTGCATATATCTGTCCAATTTTCCCAACACCATTTATTGAAGAGACTATCTTGGCTCCATTGTATGTTCTTGCCTCCTTTGTCAAATATTAATTGAGCATATTGGTTCGGGCCGATTTCTGGGGTCTCTATTCTATTCCATTGGTCTATATGTCTGTTCTTGTGCCAGTACCAGGCAGTTTTGAGAACAGTGGCTTTGTAATACAGCTTGATATCTGATATTGAGATCCCACCTACTTTGTTCTTTCTCAGGATCGCTGCAGCTATTCGGGGTCTTTTTTTATTCCAGATGAATTTTTGGAGAGTTCGTTCTAGATCTGTGAAGTATGCCGTTCGTATTTTAATGGGAAGTGCGTTGAATTTATAGATTGCTTTCGGTAGTATAGGCATTTTAATGATGTTGATTCTACCAATCCATGAACACGGTATGTTCTTCCATCTGTTTATGTCTTCCTCTATCTCTTTTTTCAACGTCCTGTAGTTTTCTGAGTAGAGGTCTTTTACCTCTTTAGTTAAGCTTATTCCTAGGTAGCTTAAACTGCTGGTGGGAATGCAGACTGGTGCAGCCACTATGGAAGACAGTATGGAGTTTCCTCAAAAAACTGGAAATGGAACTCCCATTTGACCCTGTGATCCCACTTCTAGGAATATATCCCAATGAAAGGGCGAGGGCTAGGCCCTCCACCTTGCCCCAGGGTAAAGGCTACGCCCTCCACCTTCCCCCAGGGTAAGGGCTACGTCCTCCATCTTACCTTGGCCACGTGTTGGGCAAGGAGCTTCTTCACGGAAGTCTAAGACTCTGCTAGCCACACCCAGGAACGGGACATCGACTTGTGCCTGGCCAATCGGCAAAGCACAGTCCTTTCTCCTCCCTTACTCCAACCCCCCCTATATAACCGGTCTCTGGGCGGGGTTGGCCTCTCTCAGCCACTTGGCCTGCCGTTGTGTCGGTGAGTCTGGTGGACGGGAGCCAAGCTAGCTCGAAATACAGATTCTTATGCTTTTGCATCGATTGGCTGGCTCCCTGATGTGGTTTCTTGGGAATCTTGAAATCTGGGCACAACACCAAGAAACCAGAAACACCAATCAGAAAGGATATATGCACTTCTATGTTCATAGCAGCACAATTCACCATAGCTAAGATCTGGAAACAGCCTAAGTGCCCATCAGTAGATGAATGGATTAGAAAACTGTGGTACATCTACACGATGGAATACTATGCTGCTGTAAAAAAAGAAGGAACTCTTACAATTTGCAATGGCATGGATGGAACTGGAGAGCATTATGCTAAGTGAAATAAGTCAGTCAATGAAGGAAAAATACTACATGATTTCACTCATTCATGGATAATAGAGACCATTATAAACTTTTGAACAACAATAGATACAGAGGCAGAGCTGCCTCACACAGATTGCCAAACTGCAGCGGGAAGGCCAGAGAGGGTTGGGGGGCAGAAGGGAGGGGGGTAAGAGATCAACCGAAGGACTTGTATGCATGCATATGAGCATAACCAATGGACATAAGACACTGGGGGGTAGGGGAAGCCGGGGTATTGTCAAGGGCGGGGAAAAAAAAAGGACACATATTTAATACCCTTTGTAATGCTTTAAGCAATAAAAAAAAAAAGAAAGAAATCCGCCCCCCCCACAAAAAATAAAAAAAATAAAACTCAACCTGTATAGTATTTAATTTTTATTCAAAATGATCTGACAAAGATAAAAGTCTTCAGTAAACAGTGAATATTTATTTTATTAGAAAATTATGATACATTCAGATGTCCAAATATTCTAAGTAATTTACAAACTAGGTCAAATTAAAAATAAACACCAATGACTTTCCCATTTTTAATGTAAAAATCTTCCTGTTTTTAAGTAAAATTTACTCATTATTTTAAGTAAATCTATTTCTCATAAACTGAGATTTCTCTCAACTTCTGATTTTCTCATGGTTTAATTTTTAACATGTTTTTAAGTAGGTATATTATTATTTACCATAATTAATATATGAGAGTTGATAGTAGATATACATGTTTATAAATAAAACATAGATTACAGGAGAAAAGATGATCATCGAACTACTATATTTATCCCTCATAAAGACAGCCAGAGTCCATTTTTTTTAATCCTCACCTAAGAATATGTTTTTATTGACTTTTAGAGAGAGAGGGGAAGGGAGAGAGAAAAAGAGAAAAAGAGAGAGAGAGAAACATCAATATAAGAGAGAAACATTGATCGGTTACCTTCCATAAGCCTCCGACTGGGGATCAAACCTCCAATGAACTGAGCCACCCCACCAGAGCTCCATTTCTTATTTAAACTGAAAGATATGGAGGTTCCATAGTAAGAAGATATGGATGACTCAAATCAATACATGTATCTCATTGCCAAATTCTTTAAAATTATTTAAACTATTTCTAACATTTAACAAAGGAATAATTTGGGTAATTAGTCCATTTTTCTTTAAGATTAAAGAAAATCATACTGTTACTTCATAACTTATTACAACTTCATGTAAATCTATACTAATAAAAGGGTAATATGTTAATTAGACCAGACATCTTTCTGCACAAAGCCACAGTGTCAGGGGCCAAGGCAGAGGCAGTTAGGGGTGATCAGGCCAGCAGGGGGGGAGCAATCAGGCTGGCAGCGGGGAGCAGTTATTGGGTGATCAGGTTAGCAGGGGAGCAGTTAGGGGCATCAGGCTGGCAGGCAGGTGAATGGTTAGCAGCCAATGGTCCTGGATTGCGAGAGGGATGTCTGACTGCAGGTTTAGGTGGGATTGGGCCTAAACTGGCAATCAGACATCCCCCAAGGGGTCCCAGATTGGAGAGGGTGCAGACTGGGCTGAGGGACCTCTCCCCTGTGCATGAATTTTGTGCACTGGGCCTCTCGTTGTAATATAAATATATATTTTACTTCACCACTAAAAATGACCTTTTAGAATATCTACATTATCTAAAGTTTAAGATAAATTCATTTAATACTCATACCAAATTTTAAAACAATACAAATTAAGTATAATAAGACCAAAGGTATCACTGTTTTAACCTATTTGTTGAGTAGTAAGTGAAAAGACCTTTTCAAAATATATTTATATACATAACAAATTAGTTTTATGCTATTAGTATGGTCTTTGGGACTTTTGAGTGGAGATGCATTTGCATTTTCCAGTTGTTGAGTAAAAAAATATTAAATGAAAATTCTCTGTATAACAAACTCTTAGAGAATATTTGCTTCTACTATAATATATTTTTTCTCTGAAATCTCATACATTGAGCCACTTTTGGTAATTGGCTTTCAAATGACTTATGTTGCAATATAATTTACATTCATCTAACAGAAAAAAAAGACCCTCCACCACAATTTAAAATAGTATGTTCTCAGATTAAAACAATTTAAAATGGTATCTTTTTTAATGTATGCCCTTCCCCTAGCCATTGAATATGTGGGATCAAATGAAATATGACTGGGTAATTACTTTGAAAGGTGTGAAACCCTAATTTGAGGCCTTTTTTTTCCTATGTGCTTCAGAAATGTTCATTCACTTCCACACAGTAGTTTACCATTTAATTTGTCTACCTTACAAATATAAAGGAGCTCTTTCAAGTCTCTTGAATGTGTCTATTACTTCTTACTTCATAGGCAGAATGTATTTTCTCCATTTTTTTTACTTGACCAATATCTACTTATTACACAAGTCTAACACAGATATGGCTTCCTGAAGACAATCTTCTTCTGATCTGAATATCTAGTAAACTTACTCCTTGAACACTCTCAGACACCCCTTCATGACACTAACCATACTTTTGTGATTATTAAATTAATATCTATTTATTTGACATTTTACATTTTGTACACAGCCCGTAGTACACTACTTGACACACAGTGAGGGCACAGTGAAGACCTGATAGATAAATTAATAAAAAGGGTCACCAAGGTGAATCATAAATTACTTCAGAAAAATGAAGACATAACCTATATTTTGCTCTGTTCTAGTCAGTTAAATACAGACTCTCTTTAAATGTTTTTCAATGTGTTCTCTATAGAGATTTTGTGAATCCTCAGTAAAATTTTCTTGAGTATTACAAAATTGCAAAGGAAACCCAGAAGATTGCACATTTGTCCCCCAAATTAATGATAGTGATCATAATTTTTAAATGAAAACATTGCACATTATCCTTTGCATATTGACACATTATCACTGAGGTCAGTGTGGCTCAACAAGTTTGGTATCTCAGTTTGCCATTCTTAATATATTCAAATGGCAAACTAAAGACAGAGTTAAATTAGGAAAAGTAGCTGTGATCACAGGAGAAATGACATTTATTGAAGGAAAATATTTGTTCATAAAGCAGATGGCTAAATGTTTTACAATGTAATAAAAACATGCATGTTCACAATATATATTCTAAGCTATTGTATAATATTTGAGTCTCTGCACAACCTTAAAATAGTGGCATGGTTTATATATTTTAAAATTTACTTATCAAAATCATTTAAATAATAAAATGTTATGAAAGACTTATTTAAAAATGTCCTCTACTTGTGATTAAATTGTTCTATAACTTAACTGTGGTGGTATCGGTCATACATATTTATATGTGTGATAAAATTTTATAGAACTAAACATACACACATATTGCATGTAAAAATGGTGAAAAGTGAGGTACGGTCAATTTCCTAGTTTGAGTACAATTATTATACAAAATATTACGATTGGTGGCGGTATATTAGATCTCTATGTGTTGTTTCTTACAACTGTATGTGAATCCACAACTACCTCAAGTTAACCCCTCCACACACACACTATCAATTCCGTGAGGATATTGACTCTGTCTTATTCAGCATTGTATCCTAACATCTAAATAGTGCCTTGTACTTTGTGGCCAAAAAATAAACAGCTGTTTAATAAATACATGAATTCCTATGGATAAAGCATGTAAGAAAGTGGAAGCTTTAACACCAGAAATGTAATCATGTATAATACTCATTCCCTGCAAATGACTAATGGATATTCAAAGTTCATATTTATTAGTTCTGTTTTATGAAATTATTAGAATTAAAATTGGATTTAAAACAAAAGCAGTAGCTTTTGAGACCAAAATATTCCTCTCATTTATTTTAAAATTAACTGCCGAAACCGGTTTGGCTCAGTAGATAGAGCGTCGCCCTGCGGACTGAAGGGTCCCGGGTTCGATTCCCGTCAAGGGCATGTGCCTGGCTTGCTGATCGATGTCTCTCTCATCGATGTTTCTAACTCTCTATCTCTCTCCCTTCCTCTCTGTAAAAAATCAATAAAATATATTTAAAAAAATTAACATTTATTTTTTAAAACAAGAGTAATATAAATGAGAACATTTTTGTATTCGTAAAATAATTTGGTGATATCAATCTTTTCTTATTAATTATGTTTAAAGACAATGCCACAACTACCACCACCACAATAAAAGAAAAAAAAAGTACAAGACTACAATGCGTTTTTACAATTTAACATAAGGTATCACATGTTGTTATAGTAAAGCTCTAATTTCAGTCATAATAGATTTATAAAGACTCCGTGCACATCAAAATGAGAAGCCCTTAGCTTTATTTTTCTTAATTTATTACCAGTTATTATTATCACTATTAAATTTTATTATATAAATACTTCCCTAAAGTTTATTGCACTGTCTCTTGATAACAGCAGAATAATGTTCCATTTTATGTAAATAATCAAAATGATGTTACATTTCTGATAACCATTTTTTTTCAGTTTTAGTTCCTTCTGAGATTCTTCATATAAAAATTATATAAGCTCTCCCATCTAAGTACTAACCAGGCCCAACCCTGCTTTAGCTTGGAGCAGTCAATTGGGTAAAAGGAGACTCATGTAATACTTTAAACAATAAAGAATTTAAATTTAAAAAGTTATATAAGCTCTACACAGAAGCAAAATCATAAAAGAAAAATATAAATCTATGTAACAAATGCATGTTTATATATCATATCCACACTGCAAGCATTCTTGTATCATGTTAATCACTTTATTTCTAACAGTCTTTTCTGCTAACCTAAAGATGATATAGATTTGTCATTTTTATACATTGATGTTGCCTAATTTGACAACTAGCTAATAAGCCTTTAAGACTCTAGAATGTTAGATAACATTATAATATGTTCATAATAAATCTTTGTACTGTTAATGCTAATAAACATTAACAGGCTTTTCAAAAATATAATTTGCCAACAGCATATTTCACAGACCTAGAACAAACCCTCCAAAAATTCATCTGGAATAAAAAAAAGACCCCCGAATAGCCCCAGCAATCCTGAGAAAGAAGAACAAAGTTGAAGGAATCACAATACCAGTTATTAAGCTGTATTACAAAGCCACTGTTCTCAAAACTGCCTGGTACTGGCACAAGAACAGACATACAGACCAATGGAACAGAACAGAGAACCCAGAAACCAACCCAGGCCATTATGTTCAATTAATATTTGACAAAGGAGGCAAAAGCATACAGTGGAGTCAAGACAGTCTCTTCAATAAATGGTGTTGGGAAAATTGGACAGACACATACACAAAATGAAACTAGACCACCAACTCACACCATACACAAAAATAAACTCAAAATGGATAAAGGACTTAAACGTAAGATGAGAAACCATAAAAAATATTAGAGGAATCCACAGGCAGCAAAATCTCAGACATATGCCGAAGCAATATCTTTACTGATACAGCTCCTAGGGCAATGGAAACTAAGGAGAAAATAAATAAATGGGACTAAATCAAAATAAAAAACTTCTGTACAGAAAAATAAACCATCAACAAAACAATAAGAGAGCCCACTGCCTGGGAGAACATATTTCCAATGTTATCTCTGATAAGGGTCTAATCTCCAAAATTTATAGGGAACTCATACAACTTAACAAAAAGAAGATAAACAACCCAATCAAAAAAATGGGCAAAGTACCTAAATAGAGACTTTTTAAAAGAGGACATACAGAAGGCCAAGAAACATATGAAAACATGCTCAAAGTCACTCATCATCCCAGAGATGCAAATCAAATTGCCCATGAAGTACCATCTCACACCTGTCAGAATGGCTATCATCAACAAATCAACAAATGACAAGTGCTGGCGAGGATGTGGAGAAAAAGGAACCCTCGTGCACTGCTGGTGGGAATGCAGACTGGTGCAGCCACTGTGGAGAACAGTATGGAGTTTTCTCAAAAAATTAAAAATGAAAGTCCCATTTGACCCAGTGATCCCACTTCTAGGACTATAACCCAAGAAACCAGAAACACCAATCAGAAAGGATATATGCACCCCTATGTTCATAGCAGCACAACTTACAATAGCTAAGGTTTGGAAATAGTCTAAGTACCCATCAGCAGATGAGTGGATTAAAAGCTGTGGTGCATCTACACAATGGAATACTACACTGCTATAAAAAAAAAGAACTCTTACCACTTGCAAGAGCATAGATGGACCTGGAGAGCATTATGCTAAGTCAGTGGTTCTCAACCTTCCTAATGCCGCGACCCTTTAATACAGTTCCTCGTGTTGTGGTGACCCCCAACCATAAAATTATTTTCGTTGCTACTTCATAACTGTAATTTTGCTACTGTTATGAATCATAATGTAAATATTTGATATGCAGGATGTTATAAATTGAACATAATTCAAGCATAGTGATAAATCACAAAAACAATATGTAATTATATATGTGTTTTCCGATGGTCTCAGGCGACCCCTGGGAAAGGGTCGTTCAACCCCCAAAAGGGTCTCGACGCACAGGTTGAGAATCGCTGTGCTAAGTGAAATATGCCAGTCAGAGAAAGATAAGTATCACGTGATCTCACTCATTTGTGGAATATAATGAACAACATAAACTGATGAACAAAAATAGATCCAGAGACATAGAAGCATGGAACAGACTGTCCAACCTCAGAGGGAAGGCAGGGGAGTGGTGGTTGTGAGAGGGTGTGTAAAAGATCAACCCAAGGGATTTGTATGCATACATATAAGCATAATCCATGGACACAGACAGTAGTGGGGTGAGGGCATGTGCTGGGGAGTGGGAAAGTCTGGGGAGAGATCAATGGGGGAAAAAGGAGACATATATAATACTTTAAACAATAATGAATTTAAATTAAAAATATATATAATTTTATATTTTTTTCAAAGTAAGCCAGAAGAAAACAATACCAAATGTGTTCCAAGTTCTCTACAGGCTTAAAATAAGGGGATATTTAATGTGATGGATTAAAGGCAGAACATATTTTATAATTTTACTCACAGAAAAAATATATTACTTATGTATTATATAAAATATATTTAATACAGCCCTGGACAGTTTGGCTCAGTGGCTAGAGCATTGGCCTACAGATCAAAAGGTCCTGGGTTTGATTCCAATTAAGGGCAGGTACCTTGGTTTCAGGCTGTTCCGCAGCCTGGGCCCTGGTCTGGACGAGTGCAGGAGGCAACTAATCGATGTGTTTCTCTCACATCGATATTTCTCTCTCTGTCTTTCCCTCTTTCTTCCACTCTCCCTAAGAATCAATGGAAAAATATCCTTGGGTGAGGATATATATGTATATATGTATATATGTATATATGTATATATGTATGTATATTTAATACATAGTTACATATTAATGTTTTATATATAGCTATATGATTATTTACATATATCTTATATATAAATATATGCGTATCATACATAAGTGTGAGAATTCTTGAAATCACACATTAAACTTCAAAAATTGAAAGTTAATTTTTAATTTACTAAAATTCAATACATTATATTCAAAATCAGTATCCTATCATTAGAATAAATATTTACATTATGAAGTCAATAAAAATATGTTATTGCTGCAAAAATAGTTGGCATATGGTAGAGTGTTAGTAAAATTCACATAGTTAACTCAAGTAAGAACATTAATATTTTCTTCAAGTGCCAAACTGTGTAAAGATAAATATATTTATACAAATAGAAGCTGCCACCCATTGAGAACAGTCATTCTAAGTATTTCAATAAGGTTATCTGTGGTCTCCCTTGCTTACTGATAAACACCCTAATTCGAAATGGAGGCAATATAAAGAAGATGAAACTTTAATTATGGCTGGTGTCTGGTGGGAGACAAATTGTGTTTAAGTTCTTAAACAATATGTACTATGATTATAATAAAACTTTTACAAATTATTTAAAGGCCAATGTGAAAAACACAATCCTCTGATGAGGCCTTCAGCCCTAATACTGTGATAAGCACTAAAAAGGGAAAATCACAACACAGGCATCTTGCTGGTTTTGCCTTGATGTTCCCAGTGGAGAGATTCATTTTGTGCCTAACTCAGAGACCTCACTCAGTTTCTCTTCCAATATGACAATTAGCATCACGTTACCCACAATGCCTCACATAGTGATTTTGCTTTGAAAACAGATTTAATTGAGCCTTGCTGAGCTTCATTAATGTGTCTGTTTAAATTGAGCAAACCTAATTATCTCACATGAAACTTATGCCACCTCTGGTGTGACAAAGCTAATGCGATTAAAGTTAGCAAGACGTATTAATTGAGTATTGTGAGCATGCAGTATATCTAGTAACAAACAAACAAACAAAAATTCATTATACCTCAGGGACTGGACAGTTTGTAACATATCCACACCAATCATAATGTACATTACTAATGCAATATTATCCTTGGTTTAAAGGTTCGTAAAACTCAGAATCAGAGGGCCGCTATAAGCCTTAGGGATAGATATCTAGGTAGATTTAAGATGTTTTGTATTGTATATTTTGTTTCTACACTGTGAAAACCAATAATTTTCAAATAATTCATAAGATATGGACTTTAACTCTGTGGATATTATCCTAAAACACACACACACACACACACACACACACACACACACACACAAAAAACACACATTACCCTAGCTGGTTTGGCTCAGTGGATAGAGCGTTGGCCTGTGGACTGAAGGGTCCCAGGTTTGATTCTGGCCAAGGGCACATGCCTGGGTTGCAGGCTTGATCCCCAGTAAGGGGGCATGCAGGAGGCAGCCAATCAATGATTCTCTCTCATCATTGATGTTTCTCTCTCCTTCTCCCTTCCTCTCTGAAATCAATAAAAATATATTTAAAAACAAAACACATTAAATCAAAAGAAGCCATTATTTCTGGTTTCTGGTTACCCATGGAAAGGGATTAGAAGTTGCCACTTCATCCTAGTAAAATCTAAACAGAAGGGGTAATGAACAGCTTTTTTAGGATCTGTAAAAGGAAGGACACAGGACAATGGATGATCTAAGAGTGCTGGAACACAGGTGAATACAGGGCGTGGACTTTTCAGAGCAGACTCACAAATGGGGACCACCACAGGAAGGAGTGTCAGGATAGGAAAACCTGAACTTAATCAATAAGTTACTGGAAGCGCAATGTGTGCAAGTCTAAGAGATAAGAACTCCATAGGTTCCCCTCATGGAAGAGCCTCCACATTTTGTGAGTGTCACCTTAAGAAAGTCAATCAGACTCTCACAGAAAATATCTGAGGAAACTGCCCTCCTGCTTCTGGCAGAATGAGGACTAACCATTCTGAAATATGCCGGCGTGTGCTGTTATTCTTAACAAGGGATGTCCTGCCAGGACCGGTTTGGCTCAGTGGATGGAGCGTTGGCCTGCGGACTGAAGGTTCGATTCCAGTCAAGGGCATGTACCTGGGTTGTGGGCACATCCCCAGTAGGAGATGTGCAGGAGGCAGCTGATCGATGTTTCTCTCTCATTGATGTTTCGGACTCTCTATCTCTCTCCCTTCCCCTCTGTAAAAAATCAATAAAATATATTTAAAAAAACAAAAACAAAAACAAGGGATGTCCTCAGGAGGAACCACTTCAGAGCCTGGCCATCTGGGATCTCATCTGAGCCTAACTCACTGGAGGGAAGGAAAATAGCTAATCCCATCCCACTCTAACCATCCAGGGTAGAGAAAAAAGAAAGTAGATATAATTTTATGTGGATAATAATTACATGTGAAGTTCATTTGATTATTCAGTCAATTCTTAATATGGATAAAAACTATACGACTTACCAGTAAAGATTACTTTGTCTTCCTCTATTCCACAGAAAAAATAGTTTCCAGCCACAACCCCTGGTAACTTTGTAAAGGTTTGTTCTAATGTGGAATGTGAAAACATATAAAAAAGTTTCATAATCCATTTCATTATATTTTATATTTTGAATGAGTCTGACCCATGCATACTTTTGTACCTTGATGCTCTTTTTAAATTCAGAAATCACCAATATACTGAATTGTGCAGGTATTCCAAAGATTGAGATAGTTCTTATCAAACACCGTTGGTTATTTTCCTTGAAACAACAGGTCCTCACTGTTTACTTTAGAGAAAATGTCTGCCAAACGCCCAGTTTGCATAATTACAGTTTGTCAGTCATTCTTTCTGTTAAAATGGTGTTTTGGGCATAGAGTGGCTAGTTAACTTGCAACTTAAAAAGCAGTACAGGTGTTTTTCATGAAGACAAACATGGGAGAGTGATATTCTGCAGAAGTGCTTGGTGCACCTGTCCCGTTTTGTTACATAGCACATTAAACGTATATGCAAAGAATGAATTTTAATAAATGCTTCAACAAGGGCATTTTAAATGGAAACCGGTTGTTTTTATAATTGTGAATATAGCAGTCAGAAACAGGGCTGTGAGTGCTAGAGCCACTATGTTGATTCCTACTAAAGAGCCAGCATTCATATCCACTCTTGCTTTGCACCATCAGTGCAAAGGTCAACCCAGAGAAAAATGTAAATAACAGCATGGTATTACCATGAGGACAGCATTGACCTCATGAACCTCTTCAAAATGTGTCAGAGAACCCGAGTACTCTGCGGACCACACTTTGAGAAATCATTTCAATCAAAAAGGGCAGCCACCATTAAGCTTCAGACACTTGTTGCCTTCAGGTCATTCAGGCCAAAAATGGCCATTCCTTCAGTTTACAGAACAACTGGCATTTTTTAAAAATAACAATACTTATACAATATTAATAATAAGTAATTCAACTTAAACCGGAGTCTTGTCTTGACCAGCTACAAGATGAGTAGATCTCCGCACTGACCCACCAGTTTATACAGAGGACTCATCTGCGTCCAGTTACAAGTTAAGTCCAGAGAGCATCAACAACACTGCCTGTTCAGGGTTACCTCCTTGGGCCAGCCTGGCTATGAAATGGTGAGCAGAGCACCCATTCCCAGGACAAGCAAGGGAGAAGGTTAGGAGCCTCTGATTTCCTGGGCCCAGCTCTCAGGTCAGCTGGTCGTCACATCCTCTCTATGACCTCATCCAACAAAATAATGCAGTTCACCCTACAACATGGGGGCTCCCCTCCTCTCCCCTCCTCCCTACCCCCTCATTGAAAACTTAAATATAACTTGTGACTTACAGTCAGCACTTTGCATTTGGGGATTCAATCAACTGCAAGTTGAAAATAGTGATTACTATCAGTGGTTGGGAAACTGCAGTTGGGAATGTGAAAATAATGTTTGATCCACAGTTTGAAGCCGGCAGTGTGAAA
Source organism: Myotis yumanensis (assembly GCF_028538775.1). NCBI lineage: Eukaryota > Metazoa > Chordata > Mammalia > Chiroptera > Vespertilionidae > Myotis > Myotis yumanensis. The sequence goes on from NW_027223754.1 coordinate 143,614,429, forward strand.
CCCTCTGATCATATGAAGGGCGGACTGTATTTAATATGAAAAAAGTCTGTGTATAAGTGGACCCACCCAGTTCGAACCTGTGTTGTTCAAGGGTCAGCTGTGTTGTAAGAGAGGTTGGGGTATTTGAAATGAGATTGGCGGTGGTACCTGCGCTGGCCCCATTGGTATCATTTTAGGCAAGTTGCTAGTCCTGTATGCCTTCATTGCTCCTAGGCAATGGAAAGCGGGCCATAGAAAAAGGTAAGTGATGCTTATTGCACTGCAGTTTTTATTTAATTCTCCCAACATTCTTACGAGATTTGCATTGTTTTCATCAATTTTCAGGTTGGGAAATAAATGGTGGAGCAGAGTTTAAGAATTTTTAAGTGGCAGAGTCAAGCCTTGATCTGAAATTTCATCAGAGTTTTATTAAAATGTGCCTAGAATTCTATAACAAGTGCTAGAAAATGCCATAAACTGTCATTTCTCTGCTGTGTATGTATTTCCACCTAAGATATGTATTCTGCAGTGTTTATTATTTAGTTGAATGTTTTTCTGACTAAACTTAGTACTCAAGAGGTTCTCAGAAAACGTCTCTCAGCTGAAAGGACCTACCTTGAAATATGCTCTTTGATGTGGGCTATAAGCACAGCCACCTTTGATCACAAAAGACAACTGTACCGTATTTATTTTCAAAGTGCTTCATTGCCATTAATTACTTCATGGAGAGCTTTTGCCGACACTAAGGTGTCTGCACAGTGGCAGTCTCTGCTCAGGTGGCTTTATGATCATTTACTAAATCGAGACAAAACAAACCTAAACTAAAAAGAAATTTTCCTTATTTTCATCTTTTTATAAGATCAAAAAATTTCATTACAACATTTAGGCATCAGAATGTGTAGGAAAAAAAGAGGATTTTTTTCTGCAAAACAATTTATATTCATCCTCCAGTCAGCACATATGAAATGGCTGACACTCTCTTGTACTGTTTCAACCTTATATTTATTTGCTCACTACCCTCCTTCAGAAGTTTCTAGACGTTTTTCTTTCAGGGTCCTTTAATACTCTCAACAATAATTGAAGACCTCAAAGAGCTTTTGTTTAGTGGGTTAGATTTTTAGATATTTACTCTATTGGCAATTAAAACAGAACATTTAAATTTACACATTTATTTATTAATTTAAACATTTAATAAAAGTGTGTTAACAAAGTAACATTTTTATAAAAAATAAGTGTATTTTCCAAAATAATTGTTTTACATTTTCAAAATCATTGTTTTATTTTTTTGCAAATCTATTTAATATATGGATTAATAGAAGTCATCAGGATTCTTATCTATTCTTATATCTGCTTCTTATATCTGTATTAATCTGTGGCAGTGATTTTCAACTTTATTGATCTCATGATGGCGCACATAAACTAATTACTAAAATTCTGTGGCACACCAAAAAAATATATTTTTGCCTATCTGAAAGAAAAAAAAGGTACAGCAGACAGCCATTTTTTGTGTTGGCTGTTGTCATTTTAATATCTAAGGGGAAAGAGGTCAGTGCCTCTGACTAAATTTAAAAATGTTTTAAAAATTTTGTGGCACACCAGTTGAAAATCACCATGTTACATAGCCTCTGAAAAATTCCACTGTACACTTGTTAAAAATAAGTAAAAGGGCAAATAGTATCTTTGTCTTTTTTTTTAATCAGTTTTATTGAGATAAAATTTACATACCACCAAGTCCACTTGTTTGAAATATATGATTCAATGTTTTATAGCATATTTACAAAACTATGCAATAATCACTATAAGCTAATTTCAGAATATTTTCATCAATGCAAAAAAAAATTCTAAACCTATTATCTGTCCCTTTCCATATTTCTTCCCACAGTAACTTGCAAACATTATTTTTTTTCTATTTCTATAGAACTGACTATTCTGGAAATTTTATATAAACAGTATCATAAGATATGTGGCTTTTTCTGATCAGCTTCTTTTACGTATTGTACCATATTAGAGATTTATCCATGTTGCAACATGTGTCAGTACTTCATTCTTATTTGTTGCCAAATAATATTCCGTTGTGTGGATATTCTACATTGTGTTTACCTACTCATTAACTGAAGGCTCTGAGGAATATTTTTCTACTTTTTGACTATTATGAATAACTCTGCTATGAACTTTAGTGTACATAATATTGTTTGGACATGTGTTTTTATTTCTCTTACATGCCTAGGAGTTGCATTTCTGAATCATTGCTAACTTGGTGTATAATATTTTGAAGAACTGCCAAAATGTTTTCCACAGCAGCTTCACTGTTTTACATTTTCACCCTCCCTGGGTAAAGGTCTCATAGTCTCCATATTCTCACCAAAACTTATTGTCTATGTTTTTTATTTTAGCCAGTATAGTATGTGTAATACCTCATAATTTTGATATATAAAGACTGATTAGGTTAATCATTTTTGTATTTATTATCTATTCATATATCTTCTTTAGAGAAATGTATATTTACACTTTGTCCATTTAAATAATATTTTTAATTTTCTATTACAGTTGGCATACATTATTATATTAGTTTCAGATGTACAACCCAGTGATTAGACATTAGGTAATTTACAAAGGGACCACCCGATAAATCTAGTACTCATATGACATTGTATGTATTTATTATAGCACTAGAGGTCCGGTGTATGAATTTGTGTATAGGTGGGGTCCAGCTAACCGGCCCAGATCGGAGTTGATCAGGCCGGGCCAGCTGGGGGGAGGGGCCGCAGGCGGTCAGCCGGCTGGCCCCTGCCCCTGGTCGAACTACAGATTGAACTTCTGGTCAAACTCCTGCTCACGGGGGCAATTTGCATATTAGCCTTTTCTTATATAGGATTATTGACTATACTCCCTATGCTGTGCTTTATGTCCCCATGACCTTTCTACCGATTTGTTCTTCTTAATCCTTTCACCTGTTTCACCCATCTCCCCAAACTCCCTCTCATCTGACAACCATCAAAATGTTCTCTGCATTTATGAGTCTGTTTCTGTTTTGCATGAGCCAAGACAGGCTATTTGTATGTAAAATCCACTTGAAGTGGCTTGGGTGGGCCCACAAGTAGAATGGGGTGGGGCAATAGCAAGGCCAATGTCGTTTGCCAGGTTGATGGAGACTCACTCTTGGCTTGGGCCTGAGCTAGCCTGGGGAGGGCTCCTCAAAGGAGCAATCGGTCCTGTCTGCATCTCCAGACCTCATCCCAGAGACAGGCAATTTAGTTCCTCCTCACATGTCTCTGGCAGGTTGCAGCTGGTAAAACAGCACTGGAGCTCAGAGGGAGTGAATTAGCGTAAGTCTGTCTGGGCCCTTTAGGCGGAACCCCCGAGACTTGAGCTGTCCCCTTTCTCAGGCAACTATACTCCCCATTGGTTTTCCCATCCAGCTGTTGTTAAAACTTCTTTTTCCAGCACTGAAACCCTGGGCTGGCAGCCTGATGAGGGTCTGGGACCCCTCACTCCTCAGGGGGGATCTCTGCAGCTAAGAGATCCCTCCCAATTTTTAACTGCCACACATGAGTGTGGGACCAACACATTATGTCTCTGCCCCTCCTACCAGTCTCCATGTGTCGTCTCCTTTTTGTCCTTAGTTATAGTTCTATTCAACTAGATTTCAGGCAGTTCTGAATGATGGTTGCTCTGTAGTTTAGTTGTAATTTTGATGTGGTTGCGGGAGAATGGGAGTACCGCATTTACCTAATCTACCATCTTGATCAGAACTCCCTTTTTGCCCATTTTTTAATTGGGTTACTTGTCTCTTTATAATTGAGTTGTACGAGTTCTTTATATATTCTTGACATAACTTCTTGTGATAGTTAATTTTATGTGTCAACTAGCATGGGTCCCCATGCCCAGATTTGGTCAAGCATTATTCTAGGTGTTCTTGTAAAAGTATTTTATTGTATGAAATTAAAATTTAAATTGGTTGACTTTGTGGAAAGCAGATTACCCTACACAATATGGATAGACCTCATTCGGTCAAATGAAGGCCATGATAGGGCGCGCTGGCTTCTCCAGGCAAGGATTCTGTGAGCAAACTGCTTTTGGAAAGACTGCAACTCATACGGGCCTCCAGCCTGCAAGCCTGCCCTGGGGATTTTTAATTTACTAGCCTGCCCCTTTCACATGAGTCAATTCCTTAAAATAAATGTGTGTGTGTACTCACACACACACACACACACACACACACACATTTCCTCTTGGTTCTGCTTCTATGGAAAACTGAGACTAATATGGTTCTTAAGCAGGAATTTTGGGGGAACATAGGCAGGCTTAGGGATTTTTTAGAATTGGGGTCCATGGAAAAGCCTGGGGCTGCAGACTGGGAGAAGGTACATCTCCATAACACAAGGAAGCAGCAACAGGTATATTTCCATAAGACAAGGGAACTAGAAGTAGCCAAGAATGGTCTATATTTACAAAATAAAGAAGGAGGAAGAAATCCCAGAAGGAATAGGAGGAGAGCAATGAGGGAGGAGAGCCTCATATGTCCCTTGGGAGGTTTGACCTTTGAGCTCAGGGGTTGCTATAGCGACCAAATCAGAAGGGGATACTGACCAATCAGAGGGGATATCAAGGCACAAAGATCTGCAGCCTTTATAAACCATAGAGAAAAGGGACTTAGTGGGACCCTTTTCCCCTCCCTACTTGAGAGTCCATTCTGTGGGACTCTTTCCTCTCCCCACATGGGAATTTGTACTTGTTCTTCAATAAACCTCCACCTTTGCTATACCACTTTCTCTTCATGGCGCAAAATGCGGCTCACAGCCCAGACTAGTGATGAGCCTCCTTGGAGTTTTCTTCAGCCCAGGAACATGACTTGCTTTATAGACAGGTGGAAGCATTTTACACTTTAACCCAGTGATGGTGAACCTTTTGAGCTCGGCGTTTCAGCATTTTGAAAAACTTTAACGTAACTCTGGTGCCATGTCACATATAGAAATTTTTTTTTATATTTGCAACCATAGTAAAACAAAGACTTATATTTTTGATATTTATTTTATATATGTAAATGCCATTTAACAAAGAAAAATCAACCAAAAAATGTGTCACCTCTGACACCGTGTCATAGGTTCACCATCACTACTTTAACCAAATGTCTGTGAAGCGTTTTCCCGTACCTCATCTCATTTGACCCTCACAGAAGTCCTGGAGTAGATATATAGGAGACTCGGTGGAATCCTGTTTTCTTTTCATTAGCCAGAAAACGGAGATTTAGAAGCCTTAGAAACTTGACCCAAATGAAAAGAAGTAAAAAATGGTGGACCTTGAAAATGACTTTAGGTTTTCTCACTGCACAGAATATAGTCAAACACTGCTGCAGTTAAATATTTTACCCTTTGTTCTCCCTGTGTGATCAGGTCTAATTAAGCAAGTGTATGTATGTGTGTATATATATATATATATATATATCCCCAAATTCATGCAAGATTTGCAATTCAATTCAATTTCAAATCTTGCTTGAATTTGGGGAATATATATATATATATATCTCGCTGGCACCAATCGCACACGTGTGTTTCAATCTGTCATTGTCGATCGTGAATTTGGTTGACACTGCTATTATAGAGAAAGGGCGAATAGTGATATTAAAATACTTCTTCTAATTAATTTCCTTTCAACGTGCATGAATTTGTGCACCAGGCCTCTAGTCATTTATGAAATGCTATCATACTAAGACTAAAATATTGATCAGAGAATAATTTTAGCTAAAAATAACTCAAAAGTGAAAGAATTACACTGAGAAAGATATAAGAAGAGATAAGACTCATTAATATGTTTTGTTTCAAGTAAAATATGCCTAAAATTTTGTTAAATGAGATAGGCTTTGTTATTGATATGAGGAAACATTTTCTGGGGTAGGGGCTAGGGAAAGATGGAACATTGGAAATCAGAATGCTTTGGACTCTCATACATTTCCTTTCCTATCACTGCTGATTACAAAGATATTTGCATGTAAATAGAAGTTTTCTTTAGTGTAATCAGCAGGCTGTTCCTTTAGTTTGCTATTCATGATCTCACCATGGATTCATTTTTCCTCAGCAATCAATTCAAATTTCAGAGATACTGGGCTATAGCATCATCAAATAATCCCAGATTAGAAGCAGTCATGAGATCAAGAAGTGAAGATACTTTTTGTACAAATGTCTCAACAATCTGCAATAATGGTCATTCTGAAGCATGATAAGTTCTGATAGTTTTATGAGGCTTAGTCTACCATAAGATGTGCAATCAGTATACTAATATGTGGATCTGATGTAGTATCCAAGTGAATTACTGCACTATTATACTCAATGAACAGTTTATTCAAATGTACCCTTCCTCTTCATACCTCTTATAGAATTTAACTGTACTATCTCTTACAAAAAATATAGTATCAATCTCTTGCTCTAGTAAACTAGTGATATAATTTATCTAAAATAATTTAAAAATAGTTATGTTTTTAATACCCAAAGGTATCTAGTTGAGTATCTGGCCCATAACAAGTGGTAAATAATACCTTGCAGATTAAATTACAGAACTATGTAATATCAAATAGCTCAGTGGCTCAGTACAATTTGATGTGATATCTGCTTTCTAATATGAAACAATGTATATATTCCATTAAAGGCTAATTGTCCCATAAACATAAAAAGTGCATTGAGGAACCAAGAGAAAAAGTAAGTCTCTTGGCAAACAACTGCATATGAATATTTCAAACATGCAACCAATTTTTTTTTTCAATATATAAGAAGAATTTTTCAGAGAAGTCAAAATGAGGCCATTGGCACTTAAAAAAATAACCATTTTGTGTGTGTGGTTTTTTTTAAATTTAAGATAAGGATGTCAGATGAACAATATAAGCTATAAAAAAGAAAGTGACAATAGCTTCTTATTTTTTAAGAAACCAAAATCTCATACTTGAGCAACCTCAAAAAACAAAGCATTATTTTAAATTCCCTCCCACCAATTTTAAATGACCAGCCCTGATTCTTTTACTGTTGACTATCAATTTACACATATAAATTGACACCCCCTAGACTGGAGTAAATCATAGGCACTTTAAATGTAAGACACCCTCCCTCCACACCCAGAATCCTTGATATATTCCCACACTTGTTCTCCTCCTAAAAAATAACTACCGCCATAAAGTCAACTGCTCAGGCCAAAACATAGAAGAGCTGTGCTTGATTCTTGTCCTACCTTTCATTTCTAACCTACCACAGTACACTATCAGTATATGAAGAATACATATTCATATTGGGGGAACCATGTCAAAGGCGCCTGATAGTCAAGGCCAATTAAAGCACAGAGGCCTTGTTGTCAATACACCAAACTGTCCAAGGTGACTCTGGCCTAGGCTAAGATACCATACATAGCTGCAAGGCCACAGTGCTCTGGTACCCTGTGCCTTCTATAACCTGTATAAATGATGTTACTACTGGCATTGTTATGCCCAGATTTCAAGATCCCCCAAAAAACCACCAGGGAGCGCCAAGTCCGATGCAAAAGCATAGAGCCTGTATTCAAGCTGAGCTTGGTCCCTCTGCCTCCAACACCGGCGCAGCGGCAGGATGCGAGAGAGCCCCGAGTCTCAAAAGAACAAAGATTTTATAGGGCTTGGGGCCGGGGGGTGAGGGCTCACTTGGACCACTGATTTGGCCAATTCTGGTTGGTTGAGTGAGGGCCGGGGGGGCTAGTGACGCAAGGGCAGGGTGCAGCTAGGGTCTGGTTACACAAAGACAGGGGCATGGTCAGCATACTTTTGGCCGTGGGTTTGCCTCCCTGGCATTCCTATTGGCCGAGATAAGGGCAGGCTGAGTAACTGATACATTCTGTGGCTTTTTCTTGGAAGAGGGATTAGGGACAGTTATCAGTCCCGTTCTGTCCTTTCAGCATGAGGCTTTCTTTGTCTAAGGCGTATAAACACATGTTATTTGACCAGCTGAGAGGATTGCTGAGACGAAGCTGGAGAGATGAAGCTGGAAGAGAAGCTTGGAGGTAGTTACTATGTGAGGCTACAGAGAACAGCCAGTGTGCTGGGCAGGGGGGACAGGAGAAGCTGCTGAGCCAGCAAGCTTGCGTACTACTATGATGTGAGGCGGTGAGGCTAGGGGGAGCATGCAGCTGCTTAGACTATAACTGTGGGTACAGAGACTACTACTACTGTGTAGAAAAAATATGTATTTACCAGCTGGTGTACTTACTGCTGCCTGTCTGTATAAGACTGCTGTGAAGGACTGTGTTGTCTGATGGCTTTGTGGCCACAGGCTTCTGCAATAAAGACTCCTTCTTATACACGCACAACTTCTCATGGCTTGTCCATCTAGGACCCAGTATCCAAGGAGGCCCAGCCCTAGGCAGAGGGGCTCGGACCCAACACCTGTAATAGTGAGAAGATAAAGGAGGAACTTGGACTAAGTTCCCAACAGTTAGTACATTGGGCAGGGTTTGAGAAGGAACCTGCTCTGGCATAGTTGGGAAGAATTTAGAAGAATATATGGACTCAGAGCAACTCAGAGCAGCAGTGCTCATGCAGAGCTCTTGCTGGCTCTGACACATAAATATCACAATCTTGTTATTTTCTCTGTGTCTACTGCCAGCCCTTTACTCTAGTCACTGCAACAGAATCCTAACCGAGTTTTCTGGGATGAACTATTTTAGGTAGTCTTAGCTTTCCTTTTGTTCATGTGTATATTATAAATGTCATAAGAATCTATTCACTTTTAATGAACATTTATATTAAAATAAATTATGCCACTAAAAAAAGAATACATAGATGCATAACAGAAAAGAGAGATTTGCCCAATGCATGTGTGAGTAGTCATCATGTTTGCCTAGGGTATATCACTGGCTATAGATAAGTAATTAAGTTTTAAAATAAAACACTTTGGGAGCTATGTGTGTATTGAGGGGTATGAGCGAAACAGCTTCTTTGGATTGTTTAAGTAACTACTTCTTTATACATCTTTTTTTTCTTTTTTTATTGTTGAAAGTATTATATATGTCCCCTTGTGTCCACCCCTGCCTGCCCCACCCCCCACTGATGTTGATTGCTGTGTAATTTACATGGAAAAGAAAAATGATTCAGTGTTTATGAGTGCTTATGTTCATTTTATTTTTATCTTAATTGTCAGCAGGATTAAGTATTCTCTGCAGCTGGCTCTTGGCCCTGTGATGTGAGATATTACAACGTAAAAAGAAAGCATGGTTTTGAGATCAGACAAACTGCCAGCAAACTTGACTAATTATTGAAGAACTAGAGGCCCAATGCACGAAATTCGTGCAAGCATAGACCTTTGCAGCCTGGCTGCCTCAGGCCTCGCAGCCCAGCTTCGTTCAGAAGGTTGCCTGGGAGGTCGTCCGGAAGGACGTCCAGACAGTCGTTCGGTCGATTTGCATATTACGCTTTTATTATTACAGATGTATGTCTCTTACCTTTTATTCCAGTTTCTCTCCCTTCCTCTTTCCTTTCTTTTTTTTCTTTTTAAATTTATTTTATTGATTTTTTCACAGAGAGGAAGGGAGAGGGATAGAGACTTAGAAACATCGATGAGAGAGAAACATCAATCAGCTGCCTCCTGCACACCACCCACTGGGGATGTGCCCACAACCAAGGTACATGCCCTTGACCGGAATCAAACCTGGGACCTTTCAGTCCGCAGACCGACGCTCTATCCACTGAGCAAAACCGGTCAGGGCATCTTTTATTAAGTACTGACCTAGCACCTCATTATATGAAAAGACCAATGCCAGGCAGAGAGTATAAAGAGACCTCACTGATTTCTAGTTTGGTAGCGAAATCAGATAGGGGGTTATTAAGCGTGCCAAGAGATAAATAAGATTAACTCTGCTTATAAAATGTCAGGGAAAGCTTCAAAAGAGGAGGAAGCATTTGAGTTCAATCTGACCCATCAAAGGAGGTTATCTCCCTGAGATACATGACAGGATTTCATGAATATTCTTTTCTCAATTATTACTTTTCCACTCTAAGTAACTTATTATCCTGGGAGATTTTCAATATTTCTTTCATGAGAATTAGGTTTCAAATTAAATCTAAGAAAATCATGTTATAGCAATTTAATTCAATATACATTCTGTGTCTACTGTTTTAGGAAATGATGGTGTTACAAAGATTTATAACATAGGTGCCCTGCAATCTAGTCTATCCTGTAAAAGGCTGAGGAAACATACAAATAACTTTATTAGTTGGCAGATTGTAATAAATTCTTTTTTTTTTATTAAAAAATATATTTTATTGATTTTTTTACAGAGAGAAAGGGAGAGAGATAGATAGTTAGAAACATCGATGGGAGAGAAACATCGATCAGCTGCCTCCTGCACATCTCCCACTGGGGATGTGCCCGCAACCCAGGTACATGCCCTTGACTGGAATCGAACCTGGGACCCTTCAGTCCGCAGGCCGACGCTCTATCCACTGAGCCAAACCGGTTTCGGCAGATTGTAATAAATTCTATTACAAAATCAGGATCAAGGAAAGTTTTACAAAAAAAGATGATAGATTTAGTTCTTGATATATTGATTGTATTTTGGTGAGTGCATGTATGGGAGGAGGGCTACTCAGGTCCTGAATGCACATTGAATAAAGCATGGAGATGACCTTAAACTGAATATATTTTTAAATAATTGGCAATAGAGCAAAGAGCAAAAGTAAAAACAAATCTAGCTTTGTGAAGTCTGGAGTTTATGAAACCAAGGGAGGAATTCTTAAGAAAAAAATACAAATTATGTATAAATATGAATGTTTATTTAGGAAAACAATAAAATTGCAACAAATTATACCATTTTGGAAAAACTGACAAATACCACTATTAAAGAAAAATTACACTGGGCATATTAAAAACAGCAAGGCATACTTTATTCAAGAGTATTGCCATATAGAAGAGATTGAACTAAACTCAGCTGGAAAAAAAAGAGGCAGGAGTATATTTAATCTCAGGTGAGTTAGTGAAAAAAATACTGGAGAATATTAGGGAGGAAGGTGGTCAATGTTATAGGTCAATGTATTTGCAAATTGTAGCTTTTGGAAGTTAGGCATCTACCTTCCCACAGAGTCAGGGAGATGGGGTTCTATCTTTCTTGAGTTTTATATTTCAAAGGACTGGCTCCTATTCCTCCTTGAGAAAGACATTCTGAGATGTAGAGGAGTTATGCTCAAAGAGGGAAAGAAAGAATTTGCAGTTGTAAAATTTCTAAAGTAAATATGCTAAGAGAGGTCAGGAGACCCCTCTAGCCTCCTCTAATCCTCACCACCAGAGGGCTCCCTTTCTAAAATAAGTACTCTAAAACTGTCTAAACTTGCAGCGGTTCTCAACCTGTGGGTTGCGACCCCTTTGGGTCACAACATGAGGAACTGTATTTAAAGGGCCAGAAGGTTGAGAACCACTGGAAGTAAAGTCAAGCTAAGGGGTATGTTAATGACTTCTTAGTCACCACAAAATCATCAAATCCAGAAAAATAAATTAACATTTATTTTAGTGAAATGTCTTACGTTGGTATATATTACCTTTCTCTCCCACAGCATTAGCTGCATTATCTTTGAATATATCTTCATCTGCTAATAATATGGTAATATCATTTCTTATAGAAAGAATTTACTTTCCCTCTACCAAGGTTGGGAAAAAATTATTGTTAATAGTTTCAGAAAATGTATCTGAGATGTATGACTCATTGGCAATGTCAAGAAATTTTTAGGATGGTTTTCAAATGTAAAGTGATTACTGTCAATATTCTTTCATAGATAAGCTGTAAAATTTTATAGAGTGTTTAGGTGTTCTTGTGCAATAACTGATCCTCTGAACTGGTAACATACATTCAACAATTTGCCAACAATATCCTCGTTGTAGTTGTATACTCCGAGGTTTGTTATTTTTGTCAATGTCAGTTTCCATACCAAATGCTGAAGAAGATTGTAAGAATCTGCATAGTGTGATTAGGCAAGGCCGACTCAGACCAGCGGCAATGCATGAGCGAGGCAGAGTCTGGCAGAGTCTGCTTGGCTCTTGTGTGGTGGACAGCCTGAGTACCGGTTTGCAGAACACGGGGGAAGTAGGATGAACACTAGAGAGACAGGGACCAGGCGTGGTTAGTTCATAAACAGAAATGCTCGTAGTATGCTCCTAAAGCTAAACTTTAACAATTTCTCTACCTTTGAAGTCACTAAGCAAAAAAGCTAAAAAGCATCTGGCTATTTATATAGGCACAGTGATCTCTTTCATTATTTTTTTTCAGAATATGAAGAAATTGGCAAGTTGAAATGATAACTGGAATTTTTTCAAAGGACTAATTTTGTAACTAAAAAAATTCTTTTAAAAGTCTCATTCTAGAGAAATCCTTACAAATATATGCAAGGCAGAGCAAATAGAGGAAAATGAGTTAAATAGAAGAAACAAAGAGAGAATTTAATTGAAAACTAATCTAGGAGTTAGTTTAAACAGAAAGCCATTCCCACCTCTATTCTTTACATATGTATAGGGCAAAATTCTCAAGAACAGTTTAAAATATGCATTACATGCCATCCAAAGTAGGTTCCATTTCAGTGCTTTAACAGATAAAATGCTACACATGGGACACAGCTGGAAAAGTCCCACAGAGAACTTGAAATAGTATAAAAGAGTGCCCTTAATGTCACTGAGGTAATTATTTTTCTCATCAAATAAATGTTGTACTTGACTAGTAAAAGGAGAGGTCGACACTATTTGTCTTGTTCTTTGTTGAAACATGATTTATCACAGTTTATTTATGAAAGCCTTATATTTTCTTGTCATAGTTTGACTATGATTTATTCAGGAAAAAAAAGCAATTTCACTTTTTAAATTAAAAGTAATGTACAATCATACTAGTCCTTAAATATATTAAAATTCACAACAATAAACTTGGAAATAAAGTTCAGCTTGCCTTTCTTCTCTAACCGAACCACTCAAAGAAAAAGTGAGAGGCTAAGAGTGAAATGCCTTCACATTGGTTTGAAGTCATACGTCTTTAGAAAAAGGAATGGCAGTCAATATTTTAACCGTATCCAAATTCCTTATGGTTCGAGTAATATATTCATGGTTTCTGATGTGATACTTTTAGTATTATTTGGAAAATTAAAATCATTCTTTTTCAAACTATGTTCATATACAAAATAACTTGTGTTGCTAATCAAATAGGGAATAAGCTCCTAAAATACTGGTATATAAAAGAGATCTGGCTTTAGGTTAGTGTGAGCCCTTTGTATTCACGGCTGTTCCAGTTTTCAGGCATATTCTCCCACAGTTAATTAGAGATAGTTTGTAAGTATATTCAGGAAGATTTCAGGTCTGTAACTTTTTTTACATTGTGAAGCTAATTTTCTTTCCAATCGTACAGAATCTAGAATGTTAATACAATGTTACAAGTTCAGATGATTTGCAGTATAAAATTAAAATCACATATTACATAACAATATATCAAACATAAATCAAATTTATCCAACTCCTTCTCAACAGGAAGTACCATAGAGTGGTAACAGTACCATTGGGTCTATGAATTGATGCAGCATTCCTGAAGGGCCAATTTGGCTCCATATATTAACAATTAAAATATACTTTGTATCCCAGCAATCTCATTTCTGTGAATTTACCATAAGGCAATAATTAGATGCATTCACCAAATATTTGTACAAGACTGTTCATCTCAGCATTTCAAATATGTCAAAATATTGAATAAAACAAAACTGTTAAATGATAGTGAATCTTCCAAAGTTTGGTATTAGTTAACAATAATTAGAAATGATTTTAGTAATCTATGTGAAAATATATCCATCATATTTAGAGTAAACTGATGGTTATATATAAACTAGTGGCCCAGCGCACATAATTTGTGTACATTAAAAGAGAATTAATTAGAGGAAAAATTTTAATATTACTATTGCCCTTTCTCTATAATAGAAGTGTCAGAGATGAAAGAAAATTAGTAAAATGCATATGAATATCTTCCTCTTGTCAGAGTCTGGGGCACGCCATGGAACCCAGAGCCAAGTCCCCGCCCACCCGTGTGCACCTTGAAATCACACAAGACCCAGACCCAGCTGGCCCCACCTCCATTGGGTGAGGTCCAGACCCGGCCATCCCCACCCTCATCAATCCCCGCTGGGTGGGGGGGTGCAGCCTCAGGTCCCCCAGGGCACCCTTAGGACCCCTGGCCTGATGCTGGGGGTGTGGCTTGAGGTCCCCTGTCAAGCCCCGCCAGGCAAGGGATGTAACCTGAGGTCCCTTGTGAAGCCCCGCCAGGTGGGGGTGCGCGGCCTGAGGTTCCCCCATCAAGCCCCACTGGGTGGGAGGCACAGCCTCATGTCCCCCGCCCTGCCCGGTTCCACACAGCCTCAGGTCGCTGCTGATTGCTTGTTACGGCTCATTACGGGAACCCCACTTCCACTGTGGGCACAGCCATCTTGTGATGGAGTGACAGAGTGAGGGTCAATTTGCATATTACCTCTTTATTATATAGGATTATAAAATCTTGTTTCATCAACTCATTTTTAAATGTTTTAAATGGACATAGAAAACTTTTTTTAAAAATGCATAAACCAAGGTATTCACCAATGATTGATATCTTATGTAATAGTAAACCAAAATTCATTTCTAAGAGGATTATATGCCCTAAAAATATTTTGGCTAAATAAATAAATCAATGAATACAATAATAAAAGACAAGAATCCATCAAGAATGTGTATTCTCACCCATAATGTTAAACATTTTTTATTGACATTATTTCACACGCAGTAAGTTCAGGGGAAAAAAAGAAAAGAAGCAATATTATAAAGGAGAATAAGAAAACATAATTTTTTTAAAATCATACTATTTCATGCAAAAAAGAAAATTATTTAAAATCTTAAAATAAAGATTTTGTTTTAAAGAATGTGACTAAGATTAAATTTATGGAAACATAGCCTATGCTGTACTTTACACCCCCATAACCATTTTGAAACTACCAATTTGTACTTCTTAATCTTTTCATCTTTCTTACCCAGTGCCCCAAGGCCCCTCTCCTTTGGCAACTGTCAGTCTATTCTCTGTTCCTATGAGTCTACTTCTGTTTCTGTGTTCATTTATTTTGTTCTTTAGATTCCACACGTAAGTGAAATCATATGGTATTCATCTTTCTCTGTCTTTCTTTTAGTATAATGCCCTTTAGATCTATTCATGCTGTCACAAATGGTAAAATTTTATACATGGTGTTCTTTTTTTTCATGGCGAGTAACACTTCATTGTATAAATATACCACTACTCTTCATCTACTTGTCTATTGGTGGGCACTTGGATTGCTTTCATAGATTGGCTGTTGTAAATAACACTGCTATGAACATAGGTGTGTATATATCCTTTTGAATTAGTGTTTTGGGTTTGTTTTTTTTTTTTGGATATATACCTAGAAGTGGAACCACTGGGTCATAAGGCAGTTCCATTTTTAATTTTTTGAGGACCTGCAATACTGTTTTTCCATAGTGGCCGCACCAATCTGCATTCCTACCATCATTTCCCCCCAAGAGTTCCCTTTTCTCCACATCCTCACTAACACTTGTTTGTTGATTGATTGATGATAGCTATTCTGACAGGTATGAGGTAATATCTCACTGTGGTTTTAATTTGCATTTCTTTAATGATTAGTGATGTTGAGCAACTTTTCATATGTCTATTGGTTTTCTGTATGTCAACTTTAGAGAACTGTCTATTCAGGACCTTTGCCATTTTTAATTGGATTATTTGTTTGTTAAGATGTCTGAGTTCTTTATAAATTTTGAATATTAAACCCATATCAGATGTATCATTTGGGGAATATCTTCTTCTATTCAGTAGGTTATCTTTTCATTTTCTATTGGTTTCTTTTACTCTGCAAAAGCATTTTAGTTTGGTGTTATCCCATTTGTTTATTTTTTCTTTTGTTTCTCTTGCCCAAGAAGATATTATCAGAAAAAGTACTGGTGAGAGTAATTTTAGAAATTTTATTGCTTGTGTCTTCTTCTAAGAGTTTTAGGTTTTGAGTCTTATATTTAAGTCTTTAATCAATTTTAAGCCTATTTTTATATATGTTGTAAGAAGGTGGTCTAGTTTCATTATTTTGCATGTATCCATCCAATTTTCCCAACACCATTTAGTGAGTAGATTGTCTTAACCTATTGTATGTTCTTGCCTTCTTTGTCAAATATTAGTTGACCATGTAGGTGTGGGTTTATTTCTAGGGTCTCTGTTCTGTTCTATGTCTCTGTTTTTATGTTAGTACTATGCTGTTTTGATCTCTATAGCTTTGTAATATAGTTTGATATCAGATAAAGTGACATTTCCAACTTTGCTCTTTTTTCTCAAGATTGCTATGGATATTTGGGGTCCTTTTTGATTCCATATAAGTTTTTGAATTATTTTTTCTAGTTCTATGAAATATGCCATTGGTATTTTGATAGGAACTTCATTGAGTCTATAGATTGCTTTGGGTAGTATAGATATTTTAATGAGGTTAATTCTTCTTATCAATGAGCACAGTGTATGCTTCCATTTATTTGTAACTTCTTCAATTTCTTTCTTTATTGTCTTATAATTTTCCAAGTACAGGTTTTCTACTTCCTTGTTAAATACTAAGATATTCCTAGATATTGTTTTGATGCAATTAAATTTACAATTAGTTTAAAAGCAAAGTGCCAATGCAAGAATTGCCTGATAGAGGAATAAAGAAAACATAAAAATCTAGTTAACCTAAAATGTTGTATGTAATAAAGTTGGCATTTTTAATATTAAAAGAGATGACAGATTATTTAATAAAAGGTGATAAGATAGCAATTTTCAAAGATGTAAGACTAAATTATTCTGCATTTATGTCACAAGAAGTTCCAAATGGATGAACAAAGAGTATAAAAACTAAAACCAAAATTAAACCATCACTGGAAGAAAATATAAATAAACCATCTACATACTATTGGAACCAAGACAGAACATTTAACATAACAGAAGAAGTAAAAAGTACTATTTTTATACATCAAAATAAATAGATTGTTAAATAACAGAAAAAGTAAAACAACTTTAAAAGATAAAATGCAAACAGCAAGCGAGAATATATTGAAAAGATGTATGCAGGGGTACAGTGTGCTGGAGCTGGCTCCCATTGGCTCACAGTGTCAATTTGGTTCATCTTTGCCAGCTCTACTTTTATAAGGGATATGAGGTTGATAGCTTGAAATTGGCCACAGAGGGATTGATTATTCCACAGAAACTGGCAAACACAACAAATCAGGGCCCAGTCTCCCAAGCCTGTTGTTAAATCTTTACTAGTATAGTATTACATATACATTAAGATAACCTACATATCATGAGATAGAGATAGACAGTGGAAAACAGAAAATAAAAATAGAGAGGGAAAGCCTGAACTATTAAAATATTTAGTTGTGCCATTATTACATAATAGAACATATTCTTTTTTTAATTACAAAAGAAAAAAAGTAGTATTTCTGTATTTTCTAAACATACATGATTTTTGTCATTATAGTAAAAATAATACCTAATTTCAGTTTTAGAAATACATATTTGTTCTTTTAGCTATATATCTAGCCAAATTTACTCTACATAAATTGTTAGAGATATAATAAAACTACGTTTGTATCTATGCATATATTTACAATATCTATATTAATGCAGTTTGAATATAATACACTATATATATATTTTGATATGGAAAATATTCATACTCTATTGTTAAGTAAAATTCAGGGCAATTAAATATTTCAGTTAAATATATTTGATTGATAATCTGCCCTCTTTGTCCTTTCTTTCCTAATCCCCATTTATGACCATGGGGATATTTTAAAATATTATTTAAAAATCATGAAGAGAGAAAATAGTGGAGCTAGAAAGCTCTAACACAGATGTACAAATAATTACTAACATAGCTGATTATGAAAGGCAAAAATACAAACTGATATTACAGTAAAATCAGGAAGACTCAGGGATTAGAGGAATGATGTAATAAACAATAAACAACTAACAGGAAAATAAGTTTCTAAGGTAGGGATATAGACAGGACAGAAATGGGGGAAATTTCCAGGAAAATAGTGAAAGAATATGGGAAAATAATAATGTGTGAGGGGCCAATCCAGACTGAAACAGAAAACAGAGGGATATAGGAAAGAGAAGAAAATTAAATATGGAATTAATGGACTAATTTATTATATGAATGTTCTGAGAAGAGTTTTACACATTAATGGAAAGTTTGGGAACAAATTAATTATAGGTCCTTAAACACTTAAGCATATAAAAATAATTGGCAACTATATCACCTTGGGAAAATAAAACGTGTACAAGAAATGTAAAGAAATTCAAACATAATGCATTGCATGGCTGAGTAGAAAATTATTAACACAGAATCACCAGAATATAAATGCTGAATGTTGGTCTAGCTAAATCTGACTACATTGACAGAATGGACTAATGAGAAGTATGTTTGTGTAATGAGTTTGTGTAATGGGCATATGTGTAATGGGTGTCTGGGAGGTAAGAAAGTTAAATCTTCATTTTCCATGGTAGGGTGCCAAAAGTTAGTATCTGAAATCAAAAAGTAAAGTGTTTTTATAAAAAATTGTTACCTATAAAATAAAGAACTAAATATAGAAGGAAGAGGTGGCAAATGGTCAACTGAAAGATGTCATAGTGCTTGCCCATGTAAAATGAACACAAGAGTAAGACAAGGAGGCTGCTATATCTTCATTCTAAGCCTTGAAGATCTAGTAGTCATTCAAAACCAATAATTTTTCAACTGCTATACTAAATTAAAAACTAAAGACTTTAAGTAATAAATGTTTACTTTGCCATTACTGACATGTCTAAATAATCACCAAAGCCTCAGAACTGTTGCCCTGCGTTTGCTCTTGCCTTCTTTAAGTTTATTTTCTAAAAGGACCTAGAGTGATTCTGTGAAAATATGTCAGATCACAACTCTCCAACAGCTCCCAAGTTATTCAGAGTCAAGGTCAAAGCATGCAGAATGGTGTGCAAGGATCCAGACATCTGTTACATCTCTGACCTGATGCCTACTGCTTTCTCTCTGGCTCCCTCTCCTCCAGGTACCCTGACCACTGCTAGTAAGGGCATAATGCACTTTTACAGTTGGCACGTGTTCTTCCACCGTTAGCTACAGAGCGTCTTCCCTCAGTCCCTCAGTTTTATCCTGCCACCTGCTCAGTGAGGACCCCTCTCACCTCTAATGCACCTTTTACCCCTCCTTTCACTCCAGCACTCTTGAAATATTTTTCCTGTTTTATTTTTCTTCAGATCACTTGGCTTCTAACAGACATTTTAAATATTCTCTTTTTCTCTTCCAGACAGAATGTAAACTCTACAAGAACAGGGATTTTTCATTGCTTTATTCTCAGTGGCCATAACAATGCTTGATATATAACAATTCAATAAATATTTATTTACACAATGAATAAATTATAAGATATAGTTATAGCTATATATATTATAGAGTTAATCTTATTTTCTATTTTATCTATAAACAATGAAAGGGCCGGCGGGGCACGTGGCCCCGCAGGCATCCGACAGGGAGGATGGTGGGCAGCCATGGCCGAGGCAGCGCCTGACCAGATAGGCGCAGGCCCGCGGACGCCCAGAAGGACCCGGGCCGCCCTCCTCGGCCTCCGAGTCACTTTCGGGCCGAGCAGCGGGCGACCCAAGGGCCAGGTGGGGTGGTGGGCGGCCCGCCTCCCGGGTGACGCCCACGGCGGCAGGCCTTGCATGGGAGCCGAGTGGCTGGCTTCCCATCCATTAAGGGACCTCCATTTTGTATGGAACCATGTGCTCAGCGAAGGCTCCTTCCCCCTCGGAAGGAGCCTCTGCTAGCCACACCCACCATTTCTCTGGACTAACCAATGGAAATCAAGGGAAGTGCCTGTGTAATGGGTCACCAGCTTGCACCTGGCCAATCGGCGGGGGGCACAGCCCCCTCTCCCGCCCCTACTCCAACCCTCTATGAAACCCCTGATTCGAGCAGACTGCCCTCTCTTTGCCACCTGCTGCTGCGTCAGTAAGGAAGGTAGAAGAGCTAAGCCCGGGCTTAAAATAAAAGACTCTTTGCTTTTGCATCGGATTGGATGGCTCCCTGGTGGCTTCTTGGGAATCTTGAAATCTGGGCATAACAAACAACATACACACTTTTATGATAATATATAAAATAAACATTAAAACAAATCTGCATGAGCAATTTAAAAAATGCTGAAATATGTGTATGACGATTTTTGGCTTATGTTAAATGTAAATGAAAAAAAGATTTTTTTAATGTGAGTTAAAAACAACCTTAAAATATTAAGTTTAAAAAGACAGAAAAAAGCTAACATTAATCTAATAATTTGCATTATTTATCTTGCCTTCTGTTGTTTTCCTTATTCACTTATTTAAATGAACATAATGGTAATGACATTATTATTGTTGTTGTTTTAGTCACTACTTATAGCTTACTACCTATTTGCCAGGTGCCTTACTAAGTATTTTATGTATATTCTGTCACTTAATCTTCATAACATGAAGTAGGTCTATTCATTTGTATACTTTATAGATTTTGATTTTTAAAAAGCTGTTTGTTTCCAAAGAAAACCACATATCATTAATTCTAATTACTATATCACAATTAAATGTTCTCATTCTTAAATTCACTTAACTATTTAATATGTTTCAACTTTAATAAGTCTAGGTCCAAAGTCCTTTACCTTCCCCCAATTCTGCTGCTCCAGCTCTTCAATCCTTTTTTTCTTTTTTCGATGACATGTCAATGTGTATCTAAAATTGCTCAAGCAATAATCCTGGGGTCGCTCTTGACCCCTCTTTATTTCCACTCTCACGGCAATCCTGTTGCCCCTACCATCAAAATACATCCACAGTTTAACCTCTTTTCAACACTCCGCTAAACCACTGGAGTCCAAGCCTCCAGAATCTCTGGACCACGTTAGGTCCAACATTATGAAGAAGATGTGACTGGAGCTGAATCTGGGCAGCTGGGGGCTCCTCCCCCTCCCCTGTCCTCAGAATGGCCATTCTGCCCACAGTTCCCATAGCCAGAGCCATTTCCAGGATGCAACCTTGAGGAAGGCATTACTGAGTTCATCTGGAGTGAATATTTTACTAAACCCAGTTCAGGCCTCTACATCAACTTTTATGATTCTGGCAGGCTAATGCGGAGATCTCATCTTGCAGCCGCCCAAACAGGGCTGGTATCTAAGTTCTCGTGTTTATTTACTTATTTATTTTTCCAGACACAGAGCCATTCCGTCACCACAAGGCTCTCTCATGTGGCCTTTTTGGAGCCTCACCCGCTTCGCTCCCATTCTACCACCTCCTTAATGCTGGCAACTACTAACGATCCTCTCTTTCCATAATTTTGTTATATCAAGAATGTTATAAAATGAAATAATGCAATACCTTACCTTTAGGATTTACTTTTTTTTTCATTCAACACACTTACCTAAAGATTCGTTCAAGTTGTTGCGTGTATCAATTGTTTGCTCCTTTTTATTGCTGAGTAGTATTTTATGATATGCATGTACCACCCATTTGTTTACCCATTTACTCATTGAAGAACATATGGGTTGTTTTCAATTTTTAGATGTTATGAACAAAGCTGCTATGAATATTTGTGTATAGGTTTTTATGTGATAAGTTTGCATTTCTCTGATATAAGTAAATACCTCAGAGTGCAATGGTGGGTGGCATGGTGGTTACATATTCGTTTTTTACAAGAAGCTGCCAAACTGCTCTCCAGGGTGGCTGTCTTACTTTACATGTTCACCGGCACCCTGTGATTGATCTAGTCTTTCCACATTATGGTCAACATTTGGTGCTTCATCATTTTTTATTTTAGCCATTCTAAGTGTGTATTAGTGATACTTCATTGTGGTTTTAATTTGCAGTTAACAATGTGCTCTTTTTTTTACCATCTGTATATCCTTTTTGGTGAAATAACAATACACATATTTTTCCCATTTTCCAATGGCTTGTTTTTGTACAGTTGAGTTTTGAGAGTTCTTTATATATTCTAAATACTATTCTTTTATCAGCTATCTGGTTTGTAAATAATATCTCTAAGTCTGCAGCTTGTCTTTCATCCTCCTAATGGGGCTTATCATAAGACAACAGTTTAAAACTCTCCCACCCCCCCCGCCCCCAGCTTTATTGAAATTCAATGATATATGACATTGGTGAGTCTCAGGTATACAGTGTGATGATTTTTCATATATATATATATATATAATTTTAAATATATTTTATTGATTTTTTACAGAGAGGAAGGGAGAGGGATAGAGTTAGAAACATTAATGAGAGGGAAACATTGATCAGCTGCCTCCTACACACTCCCTACTGGGGATGTGCCCGCAACCAAGGTACATGCCCTTGACCAGAATCGAACCTGGGACCCTTCAGTCCACAGGCCGATGCTCTATCCACTGAGCCAAATTGGTTAGGGCTATTTTAACTTTCACAAGGTACAATTTATCTATGAATAATGTGCTTGGTGTGATACCTAAAAGCTCCCTGATTAACCTCTGGTTATGAGGACTGCCTTTTAACATTTTTATAGTTTTACATTTATATTTATGGTGCATTTTGAGTTAAATGTTGTATATACTATGAGGTTTGGGTTGAGTTTCATTTTGGAGCATACAGATATCCAATTGACCCAATACTAATTTTTTAACACAATGTCCTTTCTCCATTGAATTGCCTATGCAACCTTGTCAAAATCATCTGGCTGTTTTTTTGCTTTGAAATCTAGCTCTGTATTCTCTATTCTTTTCCATTGATCTCTGTGCCTGTGATTTATCCCTTCATCAACACTATACTGTATTAATTACTGTAGCTATGTACTGAATCATAAAGTTGGCTTCTATGATTCCCTTAGTTTATTCTTCACTTTCAAAATTGAATTAGCTATTCCAAGTCCCTTACCTTCCTAATTAAATTCTAGAAAGCAGCTTTTCTATATCTAAAAAAAAAAAAAATCTTATGGCAATTCTGTTTGGATTTTTTTGTATCCTGAATTGGTTTGGGGGAGACTTGACATTGTGCATATATTTACTAACTAAATTTATTATAGTTACATAGCATAAGTATACTAAAAATGTTAATTCTATTTTGATTATTAAAACCTGCCAACCATCAATCCAGAGTGATCTTCCTCTTTCATTTGACAATTCCTGCCCTCCATGTATGAGGGTCTGTTTCAGATTCTTTTGAAGGAATATTGGGTAACAGAAAGATTTTCACAAAGCCATGCTAAATTAAAAGAAATAATTTAAATAATATTTATAATTTTATAAACATGTTTATAAATATATGAATTGTGTGGGTGCACAGGCATATGTAAAATTTATAACAATAAAAGCATAATATGCTAATTAGACTGGACAGCTGAACGACCTTCCAGACGTCATTCCGGACACCTTTCCGGATGAAGCTATGGCAGCAGAGGCTGAGGCAGAGGCGGTTAGGGGTGATCAGGCAGGAAGGCAGAGCAGTTAGGAGCGATCTGGCAGGCAGGTGAGTGGTTCGGGGTATCAGGCAGGCAAGCACAGTGGTTAGGGGTGATCAGGCAGGCAGGCAGGCCAGGATTGCAAAAGGGATGTCCGATTGCTGGTTTAGGCCCAATCCCCTAAACAGGCAGTCAGATATCCCCCAAGGGGTCCTGACTTTGAGAGGGTGCAGGCTGGGCTGAAGGACCCTCCCCTCCTGTGCAGGAATTTTGTGCACTGGGCCTCTAATATTATATTTATGAAAATATGGGCACACTTAAAATTAAATGCAGTAAAATATAAATGTAAAAATATTTTGTATTTGATATCAATATTAAATATTAAAATAACATTTAAATATTAATAATTGCTACTCCTAGAGTGACAAATTATAAGTATATTTTATTTTTTTCATTGGACTCTCTGTACATCTCCAAAAGTTTTATAATGTAAACTTGCTTAAATTTCTCAATTTTTACAATGCTCATGCATTATATTTATAAACAGAAAAATTATATAATACTGGTATAAAGTTAGAAATTTTATATTGAAAGGTGAAATACTCAGTTCAGCAACCAAACATTGTATAACTAAAAACTGTATTATTTTATTACTAGGTATTATACAGATTGTATATCTGTCTTAATTGTATGGTCTTGATGACCCTAATGAAATTGAGAAATAGAGCAAAAAACAATAATTTAGAACAAGAACTTTTAAAATTCTCATTTTTAAAATTTCTGTTCTCATTGCATTAGTACATTCCTGAACTTATGAATATCTCACAAAGGTGAAGTTAAAACAAAGAAAATCTCTTTACAACTTTTAGAAATTGGGCAGAAATTGTATATAACTATCCTATATAATGTAGAGCTAATATGCAAATGGTCATCATGCCCTCATGCCATCATGCTGAAATGGCTCAGACACTCAACACTGGAGAGAGAGGAATGGGACCAACCAGGCACAAATGAGCTTGTGAGAGAGGAATGGGGACCTGCCAGGTTGCAACCTGGAAGAAGGACAAGCCACCCGCCCCGCGGTCCTGGGCGCCAGCAGCTGTGCCTGTGCCTGCTCCCCAGGAGAGGGACAAGCCACATGCCCAGCAGTCCTGGGTGCCAGAGTCTATGGCTGCGGCTGGCGAGAGGGAAAGCCACCTGCCCCGCAGTCCTGGGTGCTTGCGGCTGTGGCCCAGGCAAAGCCACCTGCCCTTGGTCCCCTGCAGCTGTGGCTGGCCTGGGCGAAGCTGGCCCAGGTCCCAGGTGCCTGTGACCGGCCAGAGGAGGGAATCCTGGGTCCCGGGTGTGGGGTGAGGCAGAGGTGGTTAGGGATGATCAGGCAGGCAGGCAGAGGGGTTAGGGGTGATCAGGCAGGCAGGCAGAGGGGTTAGGGGTGATCAGGCAGGCAGGCAGGTGAGCAGTTAGGAGCCAGTGGTCCCGGATTGCGAGAGGCAGTCGGACATTCCCCGAAGGATCCCGGATTGGACAGGGTTCAGGTTGGGCTTAGGGATGCCCCCCCATGCATGAATTTCACGCACTGGGCCTCTAGTCTATATATATAAAAACCTAAGCAACTATTACGACCGAACAACCAGAATGACCCGGTTGACCAGTCACTATGATGCACACTGACCACCAGGGGCCAGATGCTCAATGCAGGAGCTGCTCCCTGGTGGTTAGTGTGCTTCCATAGGAAACCTCCCACAGGCCCCCCTCCCCCCCCAAGCTGGCTAACTTCCCACGGCACCTCCCTCCAGCCAGACCCCCATTGGCCCTAATTGGCGTGGGCGGCCAGCCAATCTTCTGTGGTCCCTATCCCCTGCTGGCTGCCCCCCCATAGGCCCCCATTGGTGGGCTGGTCAGCCAACCTCCAAGGGTCCCTTTCCCTGGCCAGATGGCCCCCCGATAGCCCTCTATTGCTGGCCAGGCTGAGGGACCCCACCTGTTACGAATTCGTGCACTGGGCCTTTAGTTATATATAAATGTGGTGGTGGGGAAAGCCCATAATTTGAAAGAAAAAAGACTGTAATTGATTCTAAATATTGTAATATATAATCACTAGAGGCTTGGTGCACAAAATTGCTGCAGGGGGTGTTTGTCCCTCAGCCCAGCCTACACCCTCTCCAATCTGGATCCCTGTGGGATCAGGCCTAAATGGGGAGTCGGACATCCCTCTCACAATGCAGGACTGCTGGCTCCCAACTGATCGCCTGCCTGCCTGCTTGATTGCCCCTAACCGCTTCTGCCTGCTAGCTTGATCACCCTCTAACCACTCCCCTGCCAGCCTGATTGACGCCTAACTGCCCTCCCCTGCAGGCCTGGTCTCCCCTAACTGCCCTCCCTTGCCAACCTGGTCACCCCTAACTTCTCTCCCCTGCAGGCCTGGTTCCCCCTAACTGCCCTCCCCTGCAGGCCTGGTCCCCCACAACTGCCCTCCCTGCAGGCTTTGTCCCCTCCAACTGTCCTCCCCTGCAGGCCTTGTCCTCCACAGCTGATCTCCCCTGCAGGCCTGCCCCCCCCCCCCCAACTGCCCTCCCCTGCTGGTCTGATTGCCCACAACTCCCCTCCACTGCTGGCCATCTTTGACCACATGGGGGCGGCCATCTTGTGTGTTAGAGTGATGGTCAATTTGCATATTACCTCTTTATTATATAGGATAGGATTTGGCCAAGTTGATTAAGCCACATTTTATTATCAGTAAATAAATTAGAAAATAATCCCCATTCTACCTATTGCATATTGGAGTTGTGAGGAAGATATCAAATAAGGTGTAAAAATTACTTGAAAAAATGTTATACAAACCCTTGTTTTGACAATGAAATGATGATTTCAGAGAAATAGATAATAAACTGATAGTATTAAAAACTTTACCCAAATAAGTAAGTAGAATATGAAAAAAGCCAAATTCTAAATAAACCAATTTTCTTTTGTAGCAGTTAACTAGTAATTCATACTCATATAAACCTAAGTCATTAACAAATTAGTTAACTTCCTCCTAATAGCTTAAAAAATATAAGCCATTTTATCAAGGATTTTATTAGATTTTAAATTATTTTTATTGTAGTATATTACATTACCAACTCAACATAAGCAGTCCAGAAATAAACTACATCTACTCAGATAGGATATAAATCATGCCCATATTTATTCATAATTCATTATCTTTTTTCAATTAATAATACGCTAGTGTGTGAAAATATAATGTATGTATTTGGTATAATTGTAGTGAATAAGCTGATAGTTTAACAAGTTTATAATAATAAAAGGGCAGTTAAGTAATACCTCTTGGTAGAGAAAAAATAATTATCATGATGCATTTTCTTTTGTCAACAAAAATCATGTGTGGCTCTAAGCTCTTTGTTCAGTCTCTCATAATCATGGAATGTTCTGCTAGACATTTAAAAACATGCATGTAAACTCTTGAATTTTTCTTTCAACTGAAAATATGTGGTCAAGAATGACAGGAATCTCCTTTTGCAAACTCACCTTGGGATAGACCAGTCCTGTGGAGGAAGGAATTCCATCCTTTTGTACCTGTGCTGCCTTATCTTGCACTTGATTTTAGTTTCTTGGCTAAACTTTCTGAGCCCAATCTAACCCAAAACTCCTTCAGAGGCCCTGAAGTGACTTTGGTAGGGGATCATTGATTCTTTATATTCTATTTCACACTTAATAGCCCTAATAATTTTGAGGGGCCTGAAGTAGTTTCTTCAACTTGTTCATGGTCAATCAGGCACAAATCTATACATGGCTCATTTTCTACATAATGAACAGGGTCAGATTAAGATATCTAAATGCCCTAAGCATCAAAAATACATAGATATTTGTTTAGTGAAACATTAGAAAACAAACACTAATTTAGAAAATGTATTTGAAGAAATACCATATCATTTCTTCCATGTATTTCTTAGCATGTTTTGAAATATCAATGGCCAAATTATTTTATGTATTTTATAATTTTGTTCCAATTCTTAACTAGCATGTAAGTAAATGCTTATTATATCTAATAAGTAAAGCTAGCTGGGTTATATTGGACTCATTATATTTGCATCTCTATTAATTCCACCGTACATTTGTTACCCTACCAACCTATGAATTTATGTAACCTTATGCTATGACAATTATTTAAGAAACATTTTTTGAACACAATGTGGAGAATATATTTTCAGTAATTGAATACTTTTTTGTCTTACCCCCCCCCCCCAAAAAAAAATATTTTAAAACAGCAATTTTACTGATGGATAGGAGATATCTATGTCAAAATATTTCACCCATTTTTCTCAATACTAATCAATGGATCAGTAAAATTTAATGTAGAAGCAGAAAGGTTTCAGAATTTGATTTTTTAAAAAATTTTCTCACCATTTGTAGCCAAATTTATTTCTTCTGTCACAACTTTTATTTTTCTGAAAAATGGAAAAGCAAGAAAATATCTCCTAAACTTTATCTTCTTATTTTTAAGAGTTATACTATGCTTCTTGCTTTCAAGAGCCATATCATTAGAAAAGGCACCATAGATTATGACTAATGTTACTTTTAGCTATAGAACCCACACATTATTTAAAAACTAGAGGCCCGGTGCACAAAAATTCGTGTACTCGGCGGGGGTGGGGGGAACCCCTCAGCCCAGCCTGCACCCTCTCGCAGTCCAGGAGCCCTCAGGGGATGCCCAACAAGCTTCAGTCTGGCCTCCCTCTGTGGGAGGTGACTGGGCAGGCTGATCAGGGGATGATGCCAGCTGGCAAGCAGCTAGCTTCACCTCCATAATCACTCCTTGGCTAGCGCTGGTTACTGCTGCCCCATCCCATCACCATCCCCTCCCTCTGCCCGCTGGCACATGCCTTGGCTGGTCTGACTCTGCCTGCTTGCCAGCCCCTCCCCTCCCCCCCCCCCCCGACCGGTCGTTCTGCCATTTGGTCAATTTGCATATTACATTTTTATTATATAGGATATCAAAAGTAAGATTTTTCCTGCTTTCAAAGCTTGAATTTTCTATACAAGTTAGATCTTAGCTCATTAGTTATGTAGATCTGGTCAAGACATGCTTTTTATCTCTCTTTACTATGTACTGCACTTCATAGAATTCATCTGAGACATATATTCTGAAATGTTTTAATACCATGGAATTATCTCATATCTAATGTTTGAGTCAGTTAAATGGGTACTGAGAAATATGTGCTATTACTTTCAATCTGTTCACTTTTTAAAAATATGGTTTAAAAAGAGAGGATGGGAGAGGGAGGGATTGAAACATCAATGACAAGAGAGAATTATTGATCGGCTGCCTCCTGCATGGCCCCTACTGGGGATAAACCCTGCAACCCAGGCATGTGCCCTGACTTGGAATTGAACCATGACCTCCTGATTCATAGGTCAACACTCAACCACTGAGCAACATGAGCTGGCTGTTCACTTTTTAACCAAAAGAATAATAGGGAACAATTATCTGCAAATATGCCTTCTATTTCATTTTTCATAATTTATTTTCTAGCTTGAAATATTGAATACAGGATAGCACATGGCTCTGTGATAAACTGGCCTATGGGTGGCAGACATTTCTCTCCTTTGTTCTTGGTGATGGTAATCTCAGGATTGTATTTCGGTAATCCTTTTTCTAAACAGCCATGGGTAACCAATCATAATAATGACATTTTTCTTAAAAGTGTTTTGTTTATACACAGGTTAAGGATATAGTGGAATCTAAAAGCAAAAAAGAAATTAAGAAAAAGTCTGTTCAGAGAATTCTGGAAAAAACATTTTTGAAAAAAAGAGATTACTATGTGGGGTGGAATTCTTCTTTGATTGGATGTTTTGCTGGGATATGATGCCTGGAGATGAGACAAATACTTTCTGCATCACGATGAGGACAGCTAAACTTATGCACTAAGGAAGGAAGGAACCTGGGCTCCTGAGGCCATTTCCTTTCTTCTTTATTTATTCATTTGTTAGTTATTTTCTTTATTTGTTATAAATTAATACGTTTTCATATATTTCCAAAATATAGAGTAATATTGAACAGTTTAGGTAGCTCAGTGGTTGAGTGTTGATCTATGAACCAGGAAGTCACGGTTCATTTCCCAGTCATGGCACATGCCCTGGTTGCTGGCTGGGTCCCCAGTGGGGGATGTGCAGGAAGCAGCTGATAAATGATTCTCTCTCATCATTGATGTTTTAATTTCTCTCTCTCTCTCTCTCTCTCTCTCTCTCCCTTTCTCTCTGAAATCAATTAAAAATATATTTGACCCATACGACTGTCAGCTGATTTCTCAACAGAAACTTTGCAGGCCAGAAGGGAATGGCAAGAAATATTCAAAGTGATGAATACCAAGAACCTACAACCAAGATTACTTTATCCAGCAAAGCTATCATTCAGAATTGAAGGTCGGATAAAGAGCTTCACAGATAAGGAAAAGCTAAAGGAGTTCATCACCACTAAACCAGTATTATATGAAATGCTGAACGGTATCCTTTAAGAAGAGGAAGAAGAAGAAGAAGGTAAAGATACAAATTGTGAACAACAAACATGCATCTATCAACAAGTGAATCTAAGAATCAAGTGAATAGATAATCTGATGTACAGAATGAACTGGTGATTATAATGAATCAGGGACATAGAAAGGGAATGGACTGGCTATTCTTGGGGGGGAAAGGGGAATGGGAGATGCGGGAAGAGACTGGACAAAAATCGGGCACCTATGGATGAGGACAGTGGGTGGGGAGTGAGGGCGGAGGGTGGGGCGGGAACTGGGAGGAGGGGAGTTATGGGGGAAAAAAAAAGAGGAACAAATGTAATCTGAACAATAAAGATTAAAAAATATATATATATATATTTGAAAAAAGATATTTTTAAAAATATTGAGCAGTTTTAGATGGTGATTAATTTATTCATATAACATAGGGTCATAATTTACTGTAAACTTTTTAAAATGTAAAATCAGCCCTAACTGGTTTGGCTCAGTGGATAGTGTCAGCCTGCGGACTCAAGGGTCCCAGGTTTGATTCCGGTCAAGGGCATGTACCTTGGTTGCGGGCACATCCCCAGTAGGGAGTGTGCAGGAGGCAGCTGATCAATGTTTCTCTCTCATCGATGTTTCTAACTCTCTATCCCTCTCCCTTCCTCTCTGTAAAAAACCAATAAAATATATATTTTTTAAAAAAGTAAAATCATCCTCTTCAGAGATTTTTCATTGTTAAATATTTTATAATTTCATTCTAAACACACTGCAACCCATGACAATTTATAGATTCCAACTGCATCTAAGATTATATAAATTTATATATATCATTTTATAGTTTCATCATAATTATACATATTGTATTTTATTGTGTTTCTCTGCCATTCAGTTTGGATATTTTTTCTTTATACAGATGTGCTTCTTATATCTATACTTTTAGTCTACCTATATACTTATATGAATAAAATACATATTTGGAGACAAACATAAATATATTTTAAAACTATAATACAGAATTAGAATTACATAATTCCAAGTTTAAGGACTGTAGGGGATATTTACTCTAAAGTCCTCATTTTTATAATAAGTAAATTGTCACAGAGTAGACTATAGATCTGGTAGGAACAATATTTTCATAAGAAAATAGCTCCTGATATGGCCAACTTGAATATTTTCTCATAAATGATGATCTAAGTATGACTATCCTTCTATTTTAAATTTCCTAGACTATCACAATTTCTAAGACCATACACCCACATTAAGTATTCTGTGGTTAGTCCCCTCTCTTTCCACATAGGCAGAACTCCTGGAGTGCTGAGGCTGGGTCCTTAATGTTGTATATATTAGCATAATTCCTGAGCCAGCTCAGACGATAGGAACACTTTTTCAGGACAGGTGGGCAGAGATGTGATAATAATATGAGCATAGAATCTAGCTGTGATTGTAATGAATAAGTGTTGAAACTACAATGAAATAATTGTGACTCCCAACAGAAGTGGGCTATTGAGTGAGAAAAGTTTGTATTATGGATGACAATGACATGCTGCTTTCCAATGAGCAGCTTAACACACCTCCATTTAAATGCTGAATAATATGTTTCATTTCATGGGTTTTTATTTTTATGCCTCAAACCCTTAATCAATCCCAGCCTGTGATCATATTTTTGCTTCACATGCAAAGGGTGTTAAGCTACTTTTACTTACTTATTATTAACAAATGTAATATTTTATGTTTACAAAGTGAGCTTATGGGATGTGCAACACACATACCCAATAAGACTGATATAAAAATGGTAGTTGAAAAAGAAGTAACAAGTATTCTCCACTCCTCTGCTTTTATCATAATTACTTGCACAGATAACCATATTGATTTTTGAAATCATGCATTTCCCCAAAATCACAAGTCTAAGGTATTTACTGTAGATACATCTCAAGAAGACTTTCAGCCAGAAGGCATGCCATAAGACATAAAAGAGACTCCTACATTGACCTCATTGCCTCTATTTTTATATAGCATCTAGCCCAAAGATGGCAAACCTTTTGAGCTCGGCGTGTCAGCATTTTGAAAAACCCTAACTTAACTCTGGTGCCGTGTCACATATAGAAA
Organism: Myotis yumanensis; assembly: GCF_028538775.1. NCBI lineage: Eukaryota > Metazoa > Chordata > Mammalia > Chiroptera > Vespertilionidae > Myotis > Myotis yumanensis. The sequence continues at coordinate 143,646,505 of NW_027223754.1, forward strand.
TTTTTTGATATTTGCAACCATAGTAAAACAAAGATTTATATTTTTGGTATTTATTTTATATATTTAAATGCCATTTAACAAAGAAAAATCAACCAACAAAATGAGTTCACGTGTCACCTCTGACACGCATGTCATAGGTTTGCCATCACTGACAAGCCTATTCTTATTCTATAAAGTTACTAAAAACTAAAATTCAATCCTGTTTTTTCTTCTTTATAATCTTTCAACTTTTTTATGTATTTCATAATGAAGCTCAAACTCCACATCATTAAATTCAAAGGCTTTCTTAATTTGACCCCTATTAATAATTCTGGCATCATTTTTCAAAAATTGCACTCCCTGAACTCTGTACCTCTGCCAGTTTCAATGACTGTTAGCTGTCTGACACCCCATGGCCTCTCACTTTGGGGTATTTGTGTGGAATATTTGTAACACTTTCCCAACCCCAGCTCTCCATGGTTATGCCCTACTCATTTTTCTAGCCTTACGTGTGACATCATTCCTTCACAAATCCTTCAGATATATCCAGAATAGTTGCACCTTTTATTTGTACTCAGAGCATCTTCTACTTCCATAGGTGCTTATCATACTTGTATCTAGGGAGAGTTCATCAAATAGTCATTTCTTGATGTTTAGGGAGAAATATTGATATTTAAACATTTTGAGGATATTATTATTTCTACTAGCATAGTCATCCTGGAAAGAAGTATTTAACCAGTAGCTTTTATTTATGCATATGTGGCCATGCAGAGTAGGCAGATAAGCCATCAAGTCAGAAGTTTTGTACCGGATCATATTCTTATGAGTCAGTGCTTGTACCATAGAGTAGTTACAAATTTTGACAATACACTTGCATGAAAGCCTGGAGGAAGTTTGCAACGGAATATTTTTGGCCTGAGAAAACCTGTCCTTGCTTTCTCTCATGTTTAGAGGACTTTTAGCTTATGAGGAAGAGGTGGCCCAGTCTTCATGAGGTTCAGAGAATCCCCTGGGAGAAAATTTTTCAAGACTACCACACACACCACTTTCAAGATCCAATTTCATTAGAACATCTCTGGTGGCATGAGATGATCTATAAAAGTGAGCCAGGTTGACAAGTATAGACACAGGAGCATCCGGCAGTGGTTCTCAACCTGTGGGTCACTAGCAATGAAAATACATCCTGCATATCAGATATTTACATTACGATTCATAACAGCAGCAAAATTACAGTTATGAAGTAGCAACGAAAATAATTTTATGGTTGGGGGTCACCACAACATGAGGAACGGTATTAAAGGGTCGCGGCATTAGGAAGGTTGAGAACAACTGAAAGGATGGTTCACCACAGAAGAGGATGGAGTCTGGCCTGGTGTCATAAGAGATTGATAGGAGCCAGTCTTTCTCCACCAAGAGTATATCATGAAGAACATGGCGAAGTGTATCAATAAGTAAAAACTGGGAGAGTTGTATCACAAAATTAAGTTAACTTGGACTCCGAGGGAAATATGGTTAAAGTACAAACAGCAGCCAATGGCTCTTACAGGGTCCTTCAAATTTAAATTGCCATGTATGAATACTAGAGCTTTTTTCATGTAAATTGAGAACAACTGGACAAATAGAAACAAAACACTCAAACATGAAGAACAACCTGTGTTTTAAATCTCTGGTTTCTGTGACAGTAGCATCAGGGGCCTCAGCTCTGGTTCCAGCAACATGGCATGAGAAGAGGCTGATCTGCATCAGCCCTTATTTCTTGGTTTGATTTTGAAAATACAGTTTTTTTCAATAGAGCACAGTTGTATTTTTGTGAACACCAGAAGAGTTCTAATTTCTTTTATCTTTTTTAAATCAGATCTGTAAACATTCTTTAATAAAGAGTTATAAAATATATTTTATATTTATTATCTTTAGCACAGTAAGCAGGGATCATTTTTGTCTTGTTGTTACTTATCTGGTATCTAGACAGAGTCTGAACCTGAGTAGACACACAGAAATATTTGTGGAATCAGCGAAAGAGTAGTGTAATATATGTTCAGGAATTTAAAATGGCCTTGGATTTTTAAAGAGGACTACAGCTACATTATGAAAACAAAACTTAAGTACTACCACAGAAGATACATTTATACGTTATAAAACATATATTCTCTTTAAATGTTTAAAAAATATGCACATTGACAATTAAGGAAATATACTAAATAACAGGGAAAATATTATGTGGAGTAAATGGCATGAAAATGCAAGTCTTGTAGCTTCTGTTCCTGAACTGAAATATGACCCATCACTTACAAGTTTTATAAATGTTTAAAATCCCATTTGCATCATCTCGTTTTGATTTATAAACCAAATAAAGAAAAGTGAGACTCAGAGGCCCATTTTATAAAGCTTGTCTACTTCTCTAGGTATATGGAAGTGAAAATATGGCCTCTTTTGGTTGAGTGGCTTCTGAATTCCTTAATTATTTTGTTGAACACAGATTTTTTTTATCAACACAAATGTATACTTAACTTTTTTAAAATAATAATTTTTTTAAAAAATTATACCCAGAGATCTGAACCAAGAGCTTCTAAACTGGAGATGGGTGTTTTCTCTCCCAGACTGTGGGTCTATAATACTCTCTCTTCTAAATCTTGCAAAAATGATTAAAGCCCAAGTACTGAAGCACCTCACAGTACACAGTGCACTACTCCTCAATGAAAATGCATTCAAATAAGTTACAGTCATTATGTTCTCTTAATGAAAGCAATTGGTTTCTAATCCTTTAACAAAACATTTGCTAAACCTCACTGTCCTTCATTCTTCAGTCATAGTAAATTATTCTGTCTTGTATCATTGCAAAGCTTTCAACATGCATTCAGATATTTGATCTCATTTTCTCTTCTCACAACACTCCTCTGTTTTAGACAGAAGAAAAAAAATAGTGATTCTAAGTCTTCTTATTTTATTGTTTTTTTTTTATTTTACTCTCAAGACCCAGATATCAAACTGTAATGCTGAGGCACTTTAGAAAAGATTATAATTCCCTATAACATATTCTTCAAAACAGTGGTGATGCTTAATTTTAAAATTATCCAACAATTTTGTGCTTTGAAAATTGTTTTTTATAATAAACGTTACACACTATTTAATATATTTTAGGTTGTAAAGTATGATATATAATGAAGAGATGCTTACCTCTTTTTAAAGAAATATCTTCAAAATTTCTGTGATGGTATAGTGCTTAAATACAAGATGGATATTGATGAAATCCCCATTACTTCACTTACTGGCTATATGGTTGAGATGAGTTATTTAATTCTTAAATTTTATCTTTCTTCATCAAAGGCAGTTAAAATAACTACAATATTATAAGAATTACATGAGGCAGTCATGCAAGCTTTGAACATATAACTCACTGCCTTATCAATTGTTCCTGTAACTCTGGCTTTTTATTTTCTTGTTAATGGCATAGCATGGCCAGTTAGCCTGACATACAATTTTTAAATAAAAATAATAGTTAAGCCCAGCTGTCATGACTCAGTGGTTGAGCATCAACCTATGAACCAGGAGGTCATGGTTCCATTCCCAGTCAGGGCACATGCCTTGATTGTGGGCTCTATTCCCAGTGTGGGGTGTGTAGGAGGCAGCTGATCAATAATTGTCTCTCATCATTGATGTTTCTATTTCTTTCTCCCTCTCCTTCCTGCTTTGAAATCAATAAAAATATATATTAAAAGAGAATAGTTAGAATATGAGTATCTGAATTCACGTCCAGATTTCAGTTTAGATTTTAAAGGTTCTGAGGCTTCAGTACATAAATCTATGTGAAATGTTTAGCATCATGTCACAATTAATGTAGTCACTCATATAAATGTTAGCTTTTATGATAGATATTTTTGTACGGGAGGGTAGTAATTTATTTTTGCATTATGTCAAAATTTAACATTAGGTATAATGCTGTAGCTTTGCCCTGTTGGTATGGAAGAGGTAAGAAAGAAAATTGGATAAGTGCTACAAAGAAATCCTTATTAAATTTTTATTGGACATAAGTGGCTTTCTATACCACTGACAAAAATATTGGGAATATATGATTATGCTTATAATTCATGAACCATGTGAGACCAATGACAATGTTATTGATATAATTTTACTTGGCATTTTCATAGCCCTATAAAACTTAGGAAGTTTATTCATATACAGAATTTTACTTAATACTACAAAAAAGGTAAGATTGGTTTACTTAAAGTAGTTTAGGGATAAGGAAGCTAAAGTTCCAAAAAAGTTAAATAGTTTGATGATGATTAAACAAACAGTAAGTGGAAGAGCTTGTATATAAACCCCTGGTCTTCTGGCACCCAGAATAGTAACCTTTTTCCCTGGAATCTTAAAGATAAATGTTTTATTTGGGGTATATGTTACCTTTTAGAACAGGAGTAAAATCTCAAAGTAATGACTTTATGTAAGCCAAAAAAAAAAAGACATTCCCCTCAAACAAAACAAAGTAAAACATACAACTATTAAAACAAAAATGTCCTAAAACAAGACCATGCAATGTCTCTAGAAAAATGAAGCCATTTTTTCTAAGGAGCCTTTGTTTTTTTCTCCTTAGAAAAATATTTATAACTAGAAAAGTATACTTGTACTATAAAAGCATAGACCATGTGGCCGTTTGACTCTGCCAGAAAACCTCTCATTCATGGAAGCAACTTAATTTAGACTTACAAAGCAAGCTTTGTTTGCTTGTGCCATGGATGAGAAATCTAGCCTGTCACTTTTAAGGAAAATATATGCAGAAATGTCAATGAATACCTTCTATTCAGACAAGAAATGAATCACAATTTTTAAAATAACTCAGAAAAAAAGCTACTTAGCACATTTTTGTTGGCTTTCTATTTAGAATTAAACTCCCCTCCTTGAGTGCGTGTGTGTGTTTGCATGTGCACGCACACACATCTCTTCTCTCTCTTTCTCTTTAAATATATACATATATATGTATTTTTTTTTCTATAGTGGAGGGCAAACTATAGTCAACATATGGTGAATTAATCAAGCATCTCATTTATTGTGTCTGATTGAATTTTAATGGAGTTAATCATCTAATTTGACAACTTGTTGAATTATTGTCAGATATATTATACAATCTCTTCTCATTATGCATGACAGATAGTTAAGTGCTGTAAATTATGGAGAATTGTAGGACTTGGGTTTGTTATAAAAGCCATGTGACAAGCATTTCAGGAGAGGATGGAGCTCTGTCCTTAAGTGACCTCTGAAAATTAACAAAGAGCATTCATAGGCAATTTTCCACAGCCTCTTTTATTCTAGTCAAAACAACAGGTACTTACTTAAACAAAAGAAAGATAGATAAATACATAGTTAAATAGATAGATAGATTTTTTTCTTAATATTATTACTTATATTTTACCCAAACTTGAAGACCAAGTTGCTAGCAACCTTGTTCAACTATTGTATCCCCAAATTCATTAATAGAATAAATATTTGTTGAGTTCTGACCTGGTGAATTGTGGTACTTCATAAATTGCAATTTATAATATGTTTTTCCTTTCTTTCATTTAACTCATTTTCTCACCCTTTGTCTTCTGGCAACCATCAACTTGTTCGCTATATCTATGGGTTTGTTTGTGTTTTGTTTTATTTTCCATTTGTTTTGTGTTTTTAGATTCTGCATATAAGTAAAGTAATTTGGGATGCCTTTCTTTTTCTGACTTATTTAACTTAGCATTATATTCTCTAGGTCTACCCATGCTGTTGCAAATGTAAAGATTTCATTTTTTTATGGCTGAGTAATATTCTATTGTGTATGTGTTTGTATATTTATATATCACACCCTCTTTATTAATCTATCAGTGGACACCTAGGTTGGTTCTATATCTTGGCAATTGTAAATAATGCTGCAGTGAACATTTGGGGGCATAAATCTTTTTGAATTAATATTTTTTCCCATTGGGTAAATATCCAGAACAATTGCTGGGTAGTTTGGCAGTTCTATTTTTAATTTTTTGATGAATCTTCATACTGTTTTCCATAGTGGCTGCAACAATTTACAGTCCCATCAGCAGTGTGCAAGGGATCTTTAACCACATACTAGCCAGCACTTGTTTGTTGATTTATTGATGATAGCTATACTGACAGGAGTGAGGTGATATCTTGTTGTGGTTTTGATTTGCATTTCCCTGATATTTAGCAATGTTGAGCATATTTTCATATGTCTATTGACTATCTGTATGTCCTCTTTAGAAAAATGTCTATTTAGGCCTTCTGCCCAATTTTTCATTGGATTGGTTGTTTTTGGGTAGTTGCCTGACATACTTATATATTTTGGCTATTAATCCTTTATTAGATGTATCATTTGAAAATATCTCTGCCCATTCAGTAGGTTGTCTCTTTGTTGTTGATGGTTTCCTTCACTATGCAAACATTGATGTAGTCCTATTTGTTTACTTATTTATTTTTTGTTTTTTTTTCCCTGCCCAAAGAGACATTCAAAAGTTATTGCTAAGACTGATGTCAAAGAGTTTAGTTCCTATGTTTTCTTCTAGGGTTTTTATGATTTCTGCTTTTACACTTAAATATTTAATAGATTATGAATTTATTTTTTTGTATGTGGTGTAGAAAAGTGGTCATTTTCACTTTTTTGCATGTATCTGTTCAGTTTTCCTAACAACACTTGTTAAATAAGCTATCTTTACCCCATTGAATATCCTTGCCTCCTTTGTTGTTGATTAATTGACCACATAAGCAAGGATTTATTTCTGGGCTCTTTATTCAATTTTATTTTTATGTATTTGTTTCAATACTAGTTATATGTTTTTATTTTTTATGATTAAAAGAAAGAATCTACTGATTATTACCTCAAAGTAACTTACACACTCAATATTATATTGATTATAACACAATACATTTTAAACATTGATATATAGGTATATTGCTAACTGTCATATAGAATGATTAGATAATACATATGTAGTTATATATTACATTTACTAAATATTTATCAAATGTAGTTATATAATTTATATAAATGTTATATATAAATATATTGGTAAGTGTTATATATAATTATTATAATTTTAATGTGTGACATAAATTAACAAATACTTATTAGAGAACAATTTGGAAAAATTATGTAATGCTATCTCTAATAATAGCACTACTTAGAAATAACTACTATTTTGTATTTTTCAATAACAACTGTCTTACAGTGATAAGATCATGCTTTATATACTTTCATATACCAATTTATTTCACTCTTTTTACTTAACATTACATTGTAGAAATTTTCTCTTGTCATTAAATAATCACACTTTAAATGGATTGGAAGTTGTCACTTTTATTCTTAAAGCCAGAAAAAGCAAGACAAACTATAAATCAATTACTTTTTTTTTTTTTTTTTTGGCCTTACAGGAAACTGGGTTTCAAAACAAACTGCTGTCTTAACATCTAAAAAGATCAGTTTATTCATAGAGATACAGCCAGGTTGGTTTGCCTGGAGTAGGAGTCTCTTGAGCCATGCATGGATGAGAGCACTTAACTGGTAATCTTGGCTAATTGCTACAGACTCAGCGTGTCCTAGTTTATCAGCGAGAAGCTGTTTGTGACCCTTACTTTTCTCCGTTTAATGTCAAATAACCATGCCTAGTTCTCATGAAGAGGAGTCCCCAAATGTTCCCTTTGGATTTTGGCAGGGAGAGGGGAAGAATAGTGATTGTTATATGTGCCTAGAAGCATCTTTAGTGCAAAGCCCTATGTTTAGGGAAAATTTGAAAACTTTGCTGAATTATTATCCCAGGTGAGGGACGACCATTCTTTCAACTCTATCCTCCTTTAGGTTTTCTGGCTTACCTAAGTTTGGGGAAGAACCCATGTTCAACGTTGGTCAGGGCTTCAAGGAAATAGACTGAGAATGCTACAGGAGGGGAAAAGTAAGGGTGTGCGTGTGTGTGCAGATTTGTATCACTGGGTAAACACATGTGAATGTCAAATCCTAAAGACATATGCCCACTAAAATATTGAGATTTAATGGGAAGATGATAGATCTTTCCCTTTTTCCCACACCTCTGCCTCACACAGACAGGACTCCAGTATTTTAAAAAGTCAATTTCAGCAGAAAGGGCTATAAGACACTGACTCTCTCTGAGGAGCAAAGTGGGGAAAGAGAAAAAGGCCACCACAGGGAATTAAAGACTTTGTCACCTACAGCTATAGCAAATATTAAACATAGCCCAACTCCTAGCCATATTAACATAAATCTTCACACTAAAAGCTTTTTTTAACCTTAATTCCTATTACCCAATACAGTGTGTCCACTTCTCAACAAAATTAATGTCATGCCAAAAGGTGAGAGAAAACAGTGTGAAGAGACAAACTAAACATCAGATCCCAATTAAGATATTTTAAATACATTATAATTATCAGACAGGGAATTTAAAATAACCATGAATAGTATATTAAGGCCTCTACTGAAAATGTATAAAGCATACAAGGACAGATAAGTGATGTAAACAGTGAGATAGAAACTATAAGAAATAATCCAAAGTAAATGTTATAAATAAAAATGAATATATTCAGAAATAAGAATGGTTTTGATGGGTTCATCAGCAGACTTGACCAGGATGGGGAAAGTAACTCTAAGCTTGAAAATAGGTCAACAGAAACTTCCTCTACTGAACCAAATGAAAAATGAACAAAACATCCAAGACAATTGTGAGACAATTTCAAAGGAATAATTATTCATAATTGGATCATCAGAATGAGAAAAAAGCTAGAGAGTGAAGGTTAAAATGTTCATAGGAATATCTGCAGTATTCCTATGCAGTGGGAGATAATTTTTCATAATTACTGACAGACACCAAACCACCTTAGGGTCATCAAACTCTGAGAAAAAGGACAAACACCAACAAAATAAAATGAATAAACAAACATAAGTCTCTGGGTATATCTATTAAACTGCAGCAATCCAAAGACAATGAAAAAAGAAACCAGAGAAAATAATAGTTTACTTATGGTCTTTTAAGGATGAGAAATCCAGTAGACTTATTGTCAGAAACCATGTAAGCAGAGAGCACAGTCACATATTTAAAGCATTGTAACAGGAAAAAATACCCCCAGACCTATAATTGTGTACACAACAAGTAGTCCTTCAAAACTAAATGAAAAATATAGACTTTCTCTTTCAAAGACAAAACTGAGGAATGTCTTACTTACTCTTAATTGACATAAAATAACTTTGTGTAAAAAGATAACAGTAGCAATGCATTGGTTGATAATAACATGTGCATAAGTAAAATGAATGAATGCGAAGTTACAGGGATGGAAGTGAAGAATTGGAAATAATGTTAAAGGTACCTACACCTTATGTGAAGTTATATACTACTATTTGAAGATGTATAAGCAAGGTTAATTTTAAGAACAGTGAAAATCAAGGGCAGTGACTAAGAAAATGACCTTTAAAGTCTCAAGAAAAATTTAAAACATTTCGAGCTAAATAAAATAGAAAGTACAACATCAAAATTTGTGGGACTCAGCTAATGCAATGCTTTGGAGGAAAATTTTATAGCATTAAATACATGTAATAGAAAAGAAGAAAATTCTAAAATCAGTAACTAAGCTCTCTCCCTAGGAAGCAAGAAAAACAATTTAAGCTGAAGTCAAGCAGAAGAAAAATAAAAATCTGAGCAGAAATCAATAAAATTGAAATAAAAGAAAATAATTGTAAAAGTAATCAAATCAAATGCTTAATCTTTAAAAAGATTATAAAACTTAAAAACCTTTTAACAAAAGATTGGTATGACCAATCTCAGAAATACTGTCTACTGATGCTGTAGAGACAAAGGATACAAATGGCATGCTATGATATTGTGACTTGATATAATGTGACAAGCACGCACTCCAACTCTGTGATCTTCCTCCCCAAATATTGTCACTCCATTGTAATCATGAGAAAGCCATTAGAAAAATATCAATTAAGGGACAGTCTACAAAAATACCTGGAAAGTACTCCTTAAACTGTTTGTGTCAACAAAACCAAGGAAAAACTAAAAAAAACCTGCTCCAACTAAGGGGACGTGATGACTAAATATAATGTGCTTTCCTGGATAGAATCCTGGAACAGAAGAAGGGCATTACATTACAAAAAATAGGAACTCTAAATAAAGTATCGACTTTAGTTAATAATAAATAATGTACCAATAGTTTAATTAATTGTGATAAATTTGTCTTCATAATGCAGTATGTAAATAATAGGGGACACTGGTGTATTAGAACCTTTATACTATCTTCACCAAATTTTGTGAAGCTAAAACTATTCTACAGATAAACCTTATTAAAATATAATATCAAATCATTTACATATATATTTAGTGGATGCATGTTAAGCTATCTTTGATGCCTTTCTGGTTTTGTTGTTGGTTTTGTTATTTTGCCATATAGCAAATTATTATTTGCTAGAGTCTCAGTGCACAGATTCGTGCACTGGTGGGGTCTCTCAGCCTGGCCTGCACCCTCTCGCAATCTGGGACCCCTCAGAGGATGTTGGATAGCCAGGTTAGGCCCAATGCCCTCAGACCCGATCCAGACAGGAGGGAGCCTGATCCTTTGCATTGAGCGTCTGCCCCCTAGTGATCAGTGCATGTCATAGCGACCGGTCATCCAGTCGTCTGGTTGCTTAGGCTTTTATATATATTGGTACTTGAGTCCATCTGAATATTCCAGACACAATTTGTATTGAGGGCCAAAAGTACTTTCACTAATATTTTAAATAGAATTTTAAAACGTCTATTAAGATAACTATTACCATAATTTGGAAATCATTTTTTTCTACCAGTCAAAAGTAATTATATAAAGATTAATATGATTGTAATATAATGTTGACGTATTTTATCTTTTGAGTGTGGTATAAGATAGAAACTTCTTCAAAGCAAAATTTATCTCATAATTCTTCAATACTAATAAGAAACATTTTAGATAAAACTTCATACAAAATTGTCCATGCAGTCTGCAAGATGATACAGAAACTAAGATTTTATATAAGCCTGAAATTAATGTGTGATTTTGTCTAAAACATATATATTTTTCCACTTCATGTTGTTCTTCCTCTTCCACATTTTTTTCAACTTGCATAAATGGAATAGAAAGTATAAATTATGTATACCCCAAATAGGTATAGTTTAGCAGGAGCTGTTAGAGAAAGAAGTATTTAGGCTCATCGCCAGAAGAAAGTGTTGGAAATGCTGAAAGGGACAAAAAATGTTGAAATTCCATGTAAAAATCACTTTTTGTCAGCCCTGCTTATATGTCCTCATGAAAATAACAAAACCCTAGGGCTTCAAAACACATGTAGCTAGCACTTGTTTTTCCAGACAACCCATCCCTATTGTGTGAAAATTATAAATTATCTTCGGTGGTTTTTTTGGGGTTGTTTTTGTGAGTGGGAAGGGTGTTGGAGCTATCATAAAACAATGAATACATATATACCAGAAACATGTCAGGTAAAGGTAAAGTGAAACCTTACTCTCAATGGCAGGCAGTGAATGAGTCTGCACCATTCTCCATGCATTTTATGTGTCATAATTCAAATTATATTCTCTATATCTTTGTATAGTATTTTGCAAAAATAAGCACATGTGCTCAGGCCCATGCTACTCACTGGTTAGAGCATCGGCCCATGCATGGAAGGGTCACAGGTTTGATTCCCAGTCAAGGCCACATACCTTGGTTGCAGGTTTGATCCCTGTGTGAGGGAGGCAACCAATGGATGTGTCTCTTTTATTTTTAATCTTATGCATAAAAATCCCACAATTATTTTTTATTATAAAGGTGAACCCCGAAGGCTTATCAGTAGGATTTCTGGTAGCAAGCCCGGGCACAAGGACCTCCAAAGTTTTTGGATTCTCAGCGAGAGGGTTCACCTACCAGCAGGGTCTAGTCATTCTGGATGTGGGCGTCTTTGATCTCCTTTTTTGGAAGCCTTATTCACCTATTCTTGTAATAGGCCACTAGGGTTTTGGAGATAGACTGACAAATTGCATGAATCTGGGCCACATGACCACCACCTTTCACATGGACTTGGCTGTCCACCCCAGCCAATTGCCCCTTACCCAGAAGCAGAACAGGTTCCAGTAGCTTGTATTGCAGTGCACACAGCTCATCACTTCCAGGGACTGGCTATTTATCTTTGTGGAGACCATTGCCCCAATGGTAGTGCACTTTGGCTGTGGTCATGCTCTCACCTCAGAAGGCCTGCACTGGACTGCCGAAGACCCCTGGTTGGCATGGGTGTAAGTGCACTGAGATCCTCACTGCATGGTGCAGACACAGGAAAAGGGCGTTATTCTTTATAATCACGTAAATTCTGTAGATTTTAAATACTAGCAAGTCAAAAAGAAAAGAAAATCTGGTCTTAAATGCTAATATTACTTTTTTAAAGATAGTATTTATGATTACTGACTCTATCAAATTTTACATTTTTCTATTAACTTGGAGTTAATATTTTAATTAGATTCTTTTTAGTGTTATTTTTTGTAAACTGGTTGCCCATCTGAAAGAAATGTATGCATACATGAAGTGCTTTGTGCTTTTTTAAAATTTTTTCACAGAAAGTCCCAAACAAGATGAACCCGAAAAGACCCATACTAAGACACATCATAATTACAATGGCAAATGTATAGAACAAAGAGAGAATCTTAAAGGCTGCAAGAGAGAGAAAGAAAGATACATACAAGGGGTCTCCCATTAGATTATCAAATGATTTCTCAACAGAAACACATCAGGCCAGAAAAGAATGGAAAGAAATTTACAAAGTGATGCAAAGCAAGGGACTGAATTCAAGAATACTCTATCCAGCAAGGTTATCATTCAAAATTGAAGGGCAAGTAAGGAGCTTGACAGACAAACAGAGGCTAAGGGAGTTTATCACTACCAAGCCATCACTGCAAGAAATGCTAAAGGGACTAGTGTAAAAGAAGAAATAAAAAGGTAAGAAGGAACACAGGCACAAAAAATAAAAATGGCTACAAACAAGTACCTATCAATAATAACTTTAAATGTAAACGACTAAATGCTCCAATCAAAGGACATCGGGTGGCTGAATGGATAAAGAAAACATGACCCAAATATATGCTGTATAAAAGAGACTCACCTCAGAACAAGGGACTCACACAGACTGAAAGTGAAGGGATGGAAAAATATCTTTCAGGCAAATGGAAATGAAAAAGAAGCTGGGGTAGCAATACTTATATCTGACAAAATAGAACTCAAAGTGAAGGCCATAGCAAGAGATGAGGAAGGTCACTTCATAATACTAAATTGATCAATACAACAAGAGAATATAACCCTGATAAACATATACGCACCCAATGCAGGAGCACCCAAATACATAAAAAACCTCTTAGAAGATATCAAGGTAGTGATTGACAACATAGTAGGGAACTTTAATACACCACTGACATCACTGGATAAATCCTCTAGACAAAAAGATCAGTAAAGAAACAGCAATCCTAAATGACTCACTAGATCAGATGGACTTAATTCACATCTTCAGAACATTTCATCCCAAAGCCATGGATATACGTTCTTCTCAAGTGCACATGGGACATTTTCAAAAATAGACCACATATTGGGTCACAAGCAAAATCTCTCCAAATTCAGAAGGTTGAAATCATATCAAGCATCTTCTTAGACCACAATGGAATAATATTAGAAATAAACTACAATAAAAACAGTCAAAACATTCAAACACTTAGAAGCTGAATAGCATCCTATTAAACAATGATTGGCTTACCAAAGAGATCAAAGAAGAAATTAAAAATATCCTGTAAACTAACAACAAATGAAAACACAAGAATCCAAAATCTATGGGGCACAATGAAAGCAGTCCTGAGAGGAAAGTTTATAGCTCTACAGGCCTACCTCAAAAAACAAGAAAAAATGGTAGTAAATCATCTAACTCTACAACTTAAAGAATTAGAAAGAGAGCAACAAGAAAATCCCAGAGAGAGGAGTAGGAAGGAGATAATAAAGATCAGAGCAGAAATAAATGACATAGAGACCAAAAAAATAAAATAAAATAATAATAATACAGAGGATCAATGAAACCAAGAGCTGGTTCTTTGAAAGGATAAACAAGATTGATGAACCTCTAGCCAGGTTAACCAAGAAGCAAGAAGAGAGGACCCAAATAAACAAAATCAGAAATGAAAGAGGCGAAATAATAATAGGCCCCACAGAAATAAAAAGGATTGTTAAAAAATACTATGAACAACTCTATTTCAACAAACTGGACAACCTGGAGGAAATGGACATATTCCTAGAAAAATACAACCTTCCAAAACTCAATCAGGAAGACTCTAAAAATCTCAATAGGCTGCTATGGAAGAAATTGAAGCAGTCATCAAAAAGCTTCCAGCAAACAAAAGTCAGCATTACCCTAATACCAAAACCAGATAAAGACAACACAATAAAAGAGAATTATAGGCCAATATCCCTCATGAACATAGATGCCAAAATCATCAACAAAATTCTAGCAAATCGGTCCAGCATTACATCAGAAAGATCATACACCATGACCAAGTAGGATTTATTCAAGGGATGCAAGGATGGTCCAATGTCTGCAAATCAATAAACATGATATATCACATAAACAAATTGAGAGATAAAAATCACATAGTCATATCAACTGATGAAGAAAAAGTATTTGACAAAATCCAGCACCCTTTCTTGATAAAAACTCTCAGCAAGGTGGGAATAGAAAGTTTATACATCAACATAATAAAAGCCATAAATAACAAACAAGCAGGCAACATCATACTCAATGTGCAAAAACTAAAACCATTTCCCCTAAGAACTGGAACAATACAGGGATGCCCACTCTCACCACTCCTGTTCGACATAGTACTGGATGTACTAGCCTTTGCGATCAGACAAGAAGAAGAAATAAAAGGCATCCAAATTGGAAAAGAAGAAGTAAAAACTGTCCTTATTTGCAGATGACATGATACTGTACATAGAAAAACCTAAAAACTCCATAAAAATTATTAGATTTAATAAATGAATCTGGCAATGTAGCAGGATACAAAATTAATGCCATGAAATCTATGGCATTTCTATACAACAACAGTGAACTTACAGAAAGAGAGACTAAAAAAGCCCCCAAAAAATTAAGATACCCAGGAATAAACTTAACTAAGGAGGTAAAAGACTTATATGCGAAAAACTACAGGACACTGAAAAAAGAGATAGAGGAAGACATAAACAGATGGAAGAACATACCGTGTTCATGGATTGGTAGAATCAACATCATCAAAATGTCCATACTATGCAAAGCAATCTATAGATTCAATGCACTCTCCATTAATACTAAGCATATTTCACAAACCTAGAATGAACTCTCCAAAAATTCATCTGGAATAAGAAAAGACCCCAAATAGCTGCAGCAATCCTGAGAAAGAAGAACAAAGTAGGTGGGATCTCAATACCAGATATCAAGCTGTATTCCAAAGCCACTGTTCTCAAAACAGTCTGGTACTGGCACAAGAACAGACATATAGATCAATGGAATAGAATACAGAACCAAGAAATTGACCCAAACCACTATGCCCAATTAATATTTGACAAAGGAGGTATGAACATACAATGGAGTCAAGACAGTCTTTTCAATAAATGGTGTTGGGAAAATTGGACAGATACATACAAAAAAATGAAACTAGATCATCAACTTACAACATAGGCAAAAATAAACTCAAAATGGATAAAGGTCTTAAACATAAGATGGAAACCATAAAAATACTAGAGGAATCTACAGGCAGCAAAATCTCAGACATATGCTGAAACAATTTCTTCACTGATACCGCTCCTAGGGCAATGGAAACTAATGAGAAAATAAACAAATGGGACTACATCAAATAAAAAGCTTCTGCACAGCAAAAGAAACCATCAACAAAACAAGAAAGCCCACTGAATGGGAGAACATATTTGCCAATGTTATCTCTGATAAGGGTTTAATCTCCAACATTTACAGGGAACTCATACAACTTAACAAAAGGAAGATAAACAACCCAATCAAAAAATGGGCAACAGACCTAAATAGATGCTTTTCGAAAGAGGACATAAGGAAGGCCAAGAGACATGTGAAAACATGCTCAAAGTCACTAATCATCAGAGAGATGCAAATCAAAACGACAATGCGGTACCATCTCACACCTGTCAGAATGCCTATCATCAACAAATCAAAAAACAACAAGTGCTGAAGAGGATGTGGAGAAAAAGGAACACTCGTGCACTGCTGGTGGGAATGCTGACTGGTGCAGCCACTGTGGAGAACAGTATGGAGTTTCCTCAAGAAACTAAAAATGGAACTCCCAGTTGACCCAGTGATCCCACTTCTAGGAATATATCCCAAAAAACTAGAAACACCAATCAGAATGAATATATGCACTCCTATGTTCATAGCGGCACAATCCACCATAGCTAAGATTTGGAAACAGCCTAAGTGCCCATGAGCAGATGAATGGATTAAAAAGCTGTGGTACATCTACACAATGGAATACTATGCTGCGATAAAAAAGAAGGAATTCTTACCTTTTGCAACAGCATGGGTGGAAATAGAGAGCATTATGCTAAGCGAAATAAGCCAGTCAGAGAAAGATAAATATCATATGATCTCACTCATTTATGGAATATAATGAACAACATAAAATGATGACAAAAACAGATCCAGAGACAGAGAAGCATCTATCAGACTGTCAAACCGCAAAGGGAAGGTAGGGGAGGGTGGGGGTAAGGGGGAGAGATCAACCAAAGGACTTGTATGCATGCATATAAGCCTAACCAATGGACACAGTCAACAGGGGGTTGAGTGCATGAGTGGGGAGGGGGGCAATGGGGGAATAAGGACACATATGTAATACCTTAATCAATAAAGAAAAAAAATTATTTATTGACTTGGGGCCCAGTGCATGAATCAGTGCACCTTAAAAGGAACTGTGGGTCTGCAAGGCTGCAGTGTGCAGAGGGTAAGGTCTAGTGGTCCCATCCTCTGTGCCCCTGGCTAGCCCTTCCTGCCATGGCTCCCGGTCTCCTGGTCCCCTGTCTCTTGGCAGCCCTGCTTCAGCTGCCGCCATCCCTGTGTGCTGACAGCGCCCACCCCGCTGATTAGGCAGAGTGATTGGGGCCGGCACCAGCAGCGGGGGCTAGTGGGGCTGGTGCTGTATGTGGGTGTGAGTGGCAGCTGCTGCCCCAATTGCCCCACAGGAGCAGGGGGAGGTGGAGAAGCCACTGCTGGCACCCGCTGCTCACACCCACTGACTATGCCAAGTGATCGGAGTCAGCACTGGGCACCAGCAGCGGGTGTGAGCAGCAGCTCCAGCGCCAGCTGTGGGTGTGAGCGGGGCTGTCACTTGCAGTGGGTTCGAGAGGCAACTACCAGTCCCCATTGCCCCTCAGGAGCAAGGGAAGGTGGAGAAGCCCTGGGGGGCAATTGGGGCTGGCAGCCACTGCTTGCACCTGCTGACAGTACAGAGCAATCAGGGCTGGCACCAGGCATCAGCAGTGGGTGCGAGCAGGGCCAGCGCTGGCAGCAGGTGCGAGCACCAGGTGGGACTGTGGCACGCAGGAGCAAAGAATTTTCAGTAACCACCAGAGGCTCACCCTGATGACAGTAACCAGTGCCCTGCCTAGGTCTGGCCTTGGTTTGGCACCCACGCTCACCTTCTCCACCATCCCCCTGTGGCTGACGCCCACCATGTTTCATGTGTGCCCCCTTTTGGTCAGCGCATATCAACAGGTTGTTCAGTTGTTCTACTATTTGGTGTATTTGCATATTAGGGTTTTATATATATAGATTTTAAGAAAAAGAAAGAAAAGGGTGGGTGGAGAGAGAGAAAGAAAGAGAGAGAGAGATAGAGAGAGAAATAGATTTGTTTTCTACCTATTTATGTATTCATCAGTTGATCCTCGTATGTGCCCTGACCTGGCATGGAACCCACAGCCCTGGTGTATCAGACTGATGCTCAACCTGGCTAGGCTGAAGTGTTTTCTTTCTTTGTCATATTATTATTCCCTTACATTTCAAAAAATCCTTTCCTGAGTAAATTAATAAGAATGACATAAATTTCATCAAGAAAATCTGACAAGAGTGATAATATGCTGCTTCTTTAAATTATGGTTGATGAATATAAGTATGCTGATTACATCATAATTAATTATAAACTATAAAACTAAACATGAATTAAATTTAATTAAGCAATTTAAATTATTGACTGCAATAAAACTAATGAAATCATGGTATGACTTAGTGGAGACCATTTTACATTTAAATAGCTGTACTAAAAATAATTCTCCATAAATTTCAGGAATGTAGATAAAAATATTCATTATTATAGTATTTCATAAATGTATTTTAATGCAAATATACATTGTTTTTATTACTAAATTATGTATTCTTAAATTTCAAGTCTAAGTTATAGAAAAAAATGAGGTATATAATCCTTGTGTGGGCTTACTTCTGGTTTCACTGTTTAAAAAAGGAGGGATTTTTACAATTGAGGAAATAGAAAAAAGTGAGATAAGCAAATAGATTTTGTTCTAAATTATTTTATTAACACAAGTAAATAGAATTTATCTAACAAATATTCTCTTTCTCAGAAAATTAAAATGTAAGTAGTTGTAGTGTTCAAATTTAAATATTTTTCTCCACATTCTTGTCAGTTGTTGATTTGCTGACAGGTGTGAGGTGATACCTCATTGTCATTTTAATTTGCATCTATCTGATGATCAGTGACTTTGAGCATTTTTTCACATGTCTCTTGGCCATCTGTATGTCTACTTTGAAGAAATTCTATTTAGGTCCTTTGCCCATTTTTTAAATTGGATTGTTTGTCTTCCTTTTATTGAGTTGTATGAGTTCCTTGTATATTTTGGATATTACCCCCTATCAGATGTATCATTGCCAAAAATGTTCTCCCATGCAGTGGGCTCACTTTTCATTTTGTTGATGATTTCTTTTGTTGTGCAGATGCTTTTTATTTTGATGTAGTCCCATTTGTTTATTCTCTCCATAGTTTCCTTTGCCCTTGGAGATGTATCAATAAATATATTGATATGAGAGATGTCTGAGATTTAGCTGACTATGGTGTCTTCAAAAGGGAACTCTAGTACACTGGTGGTGGGAATGCAGACTGGTGCAGCCATTATAGAAAACAGTATGGAATTTCCTCAAAAAAATTAAATATGGAACTGCCATTTGACCTAGTGATCCCACTTCTAGGAATATATCCTAAGAAACTATAAACACCAGTCAGAAAGAATGTGTGCACCCCTATGTTCACAGGAGCACAATTTACAAAGCTGAGATCTGGAAACAGTCCAAGTGCCCGTCAGTAGGTGAGCGGATAAAAAAGCTGTGGTATATTTACATCATGGAATACTATGCAGCAATAAAAATAGAAGGATCTCTTACCCTTTGAAACAGCATGGGAGGATCTGTAGAGTATTATGCTAAGTGAAATAAGCCAGTCAGAGAAAGACAAGTATCATAAGTGAAATCTAATGGACAAAATAAACTGATGAACAAAATAAATACAGACACATGAAAGCATGGGACAGACTGTGGAATCTCAGAGTGGGTGGGTATGTGGGAAGAGATCAACCAAAGAAATTGTATGCATATATGCATAACCCATGGACACAGACAATAGGGTGATGAAGGCCTGGGATGGAGGACAGGGGTGGGCTAGAAGAGGTCAATGGGGGCAGAAAGGGAACATATGTAATACTTTAAAAATATATTTTTTTAAATTTTAAATATTTTTAATTCTGGACTCAGAACTCTGGTGTATAGGGGCAAGCTAGGTAGGGAGTATCACTGAAAAATCTTAAGAATAGAAATGTCCAAGTATTAAAACATTATAAGGTAATCTTCACATTTAAATCTAGTAATTTATGGGAATAAATAATTAAAAACTGGCTCTATGGATTTCTAGTCAACTATAGTGACCCCACACTTATTGTACACAGAGAAAATATTTAGCTAATTCAAGTTTGCAAAATCATTACCAGTTTCAAAAGCACAATGGACTCATTGGACCTTCAAAAGAATATTGAAGCCCATTAAATGTCTGTCATTAGTATTTTCTTTTTTTTTTTTTTTTTTTAAATATATTTTATTGATTTTTTACAGAGAGGAAGGGAGAGAGATAGATAGTTAGAAACATCGATGGGAGAGAAACATTGATCAGCCGCCTCCCGCACATCTCCCACAGGGGATGTGCTCGCAACCCAGGTACATGCCCTTGACCGGAATCGAACTTGGGACCTTTCAGTCCGCAAGCCGACGCTCTATCCACTGAGCCAAACCGGTTTTGGCAATATTTTCAATAACTCACTAGTACCCTATCCTATATAATAAAAGGGTAAAATGCAAATTGACCCTAACAGCAGAACGACTGGGAATGACTGGTCACTATGACACACACTGACCACCAGGGGGCAGACGCTCAATGCAGGAGCTGCCCCCTGGTGGTCAGTGCACTCCCACAGGGGGAGCTCTGCTCAGCCACAAGCCAGGCTGATGGCTGCCAGCACAGTGATGGTGGCGGGAGCCTCTCCCGCCTCCTCAGCAGCGCTAAGGATGTCCGACTGCAGCTTAGGCCTGCTCCCCACTGGCAAGTGGACATCCCCCGAGGGCTCCCCCTCTGCCAGAGGATGTCTGAATGCCAGCGTAGGACTGCTCACCCGGGGAATATGAAGCAGTGTATTTCATTTAGAATAAACATTTCTGTTTGAAATATATTATTATATAATTAATGATATGGTATAATGAAGAAAATATAAATAAAATGCAAAAAAATATTGTTACATCTACAAAATATGGGTCACCACCATTTTCTGCAAATCCTAAACTACTTACAGGCATACACTCTCTCATACACATATGTTTATTGGATCAGTGTAGCACACTGACCTCATCTCTGTCACCTTTAGAACTACAATATTGTTGCTGTTTCCACTCTGACCATAAGTCACTTCCACTGTTCTTCTCTTTCCCCTGTGTTATCCCTTATTTTACATACCTCCATGTTTTGTAAAAAGCTGGTCTTTTGTGCAGGTCAATCATAACATGACTGAAGTGGTGGTTAAGAGCTCGGACTCTTACTTTGTGAGTGTGTATGTGTATTTCCTGTTTTGTCCTCAGCAAGGTTTCTTCTCTCTCCCATTGAACTGTTTGGGAAAATGTGTATTCAGTAAGTCTTTCTGGGGATCTGAGAATTCTGGAAGGCTGAATTGTAAAGTAAAAACTTAATATCTAACTAGTTGATAAAAAAAATTCAATTTTAAGTGTCTGTTCCTAAAGGTTTATAATCAGGGGGTTAACTACCTTTATTTTTTCCCCTCTGAATCCCTGCATATAGAATGTAATTTTGCATTAAATGATATATTGCCAATAGTCTCTACAAAAAACTAGTCATGTAGTAATACACAATCCCAGAACATGCTAGTACCTGCTAAAATACAAATATTATATACTTTTCAAATTTTTGGCTTATATTTCACTAATTAGTGACAAATCCTTTTAGTTTAATTTTGCCTGGAAGAGGCCAATATCTCAGAAATGAAGCAGTAAGAGCTATTTATATATGCACATACAATTCACGATTAAGTAAAAAATTATGACTGAGAAGATATTAATATTTAATTATATTAATAATGAAATTATTTTAAGCATGGGAATTGTTTAAATTTGATATTGACATCATGAATGGAGTATACTCATTAAAATGAACAACTATAATTTGAGAAGTGATAGTGACATCTTATAATACACAAAAAAAACCCAATATGTTATATGCCTGATATTTTAATTAGCTCTTTTGTACTCCTCAATCCTATATTTTTCATTTAAAATAATAGCACAAAACAAATAAATCATTTTGTTCTTAGTAGCAAACAAAATTTCAATAATCAAGAGATTCCTTAAATGTTAAAGAAAATGTTTTAAAAAACTATTTTTTCTCTATGTTGATTTAATGTTTTATGATCTCTGCTTTGAGGGAAAAAATGGGGAATTTTTTAAAAGAGAGGTCCTTAAATTACAGTGATATCTAAAGGCTCATGGTTCTAAAATGCTTTAATTTATGATGAATAACAGTTTTTATTCTAAGCTTCTAAAAAGAAAAGGAATACTGCATAAGCAGGTTTTCCCCTTTGAGGTATCAAGTTGTCCATTAATTTGTCTTTGAAATACATGGGCAAGATGTGCTCTGGAATTACTCAAATCAATCAGAATGCTTGAGTGTGCAAATGAAAATATCTTTATGGTATATTCAAAGTGCATCAATTTAAGACACTGAATAATCCTAGTTTCCCAGCAAGTTTGTGATGTCTATTATGTTGCCTATTGATATAATCAATATGAAAATAATAATTCCACTTCTTAATTCTCCAGTCCTCAACATCTAGGTAAGTGGAAATATCATCCATCCAGTTGCTCAAATCAAAATAATGTGGTTGTCCTTGGCCAAATTATTGATACTACAAAGCACATAACCTCATGAACTTTTAATGAATATTTTTTAATTATTCTCTTTTCCTCACACTCTAACCCAATATAGATCCACAATATATTGATAAAATTCACTTCTTCCTAACTTCACTACTATAATATAGTTTAAGTCATTATCAGCTCTCACCTGGTTGACTATAATAACCTCCTAACTTGTCCCTCATCTTCTGTTCTCAATACCCAATCATGAAACTAGGATCAACCATTTAAATTTTAAGCCACACTTTGATCAATTCTAGTTTTGAATTTAATATGCTTCCATTGTAATTAGAATATCTGAAAACTGTCTTATTTTTTACATAATTTGGCTGTATTTCATGCCAGCCTACATCTTACTCACTGCATTACAGCAGACACTGTTCTTTTTTTCCTGATCCTTGACTCAGGCTAATTTAATCCTCTTAATGATTCTTCCAATCTGATCTTCCAATGGATAGTTTCTTCTATTCATGTATGTCCAGATCATTAGTACCTTTTTCAAATGGTTCATTCTTTGCCACTAAGGAAATTTCTCTATTTGTTTTGCCTTCTTTGTAATATTTATTACTACTGGAAAGAATCTATTGTATCTTATTCAAATCTATAAAGAATTCCTGGCACATAGAAGGCTCTCAACAAAACTTTTGAATTAATAAGGCTAGTATATAATACAGTATTGTGTAACAAACTCGTGTTTGGCACAAGAAATAAAAAAGGTCCAACAAAGGTAGATACTAGCAGTATCTATAAAACCAATTCCAAATATTCTTATAAATAACAAGCCAATTATTTTTATCTCTTGCTGAAATAATATAACATGTACAAATAAGGTAGCCTTGTTAGATATTAGTAATATAGTTAACACAATTAATAAATATAAGTAAAAGTAAGCAATATAATAAATGTAATAAATGTTGACTATGTGAAGGCACTATCCTAGTCTCTGAGGATAAAATGCCTTTCTCTCATGTATGGAAAATGGTTGAAATTATTATTTTTTCCTCTTAGCATCAAAATGTTAATTCTTCATGATGATTTTAAATGGCATATAAACAAATTATTTTAATAGCTCACCAAAATATTTCAAATTTATTATAACAAAAAGATTACAATACTGGTTTAATAATAGAGTAAAAATGTCTAGACAGAACTTTTTCTTGGAAAAAATGTTTATTAATATTTGAATTTATATAAATCTTTTTTAAATTTTCTTTTTGTTGTCTTTTGTTTTTATTATTTCCTCTTATTTAGTGGCATAAGTAAGGATTATCTTAGTTTATTAGCTAAAATTAAGAAATATTTTAAAGAAAAATGAATAATAATAGTGAATAACAAAAACCATCCTATATAATAAAAGGGCAATATGCAAATAGACCGAATGGCAGAACAACCGAACAACCAATCAAAGCGTGATATGCTAATGATATGCTAAGGCTGCTCAACTACTTGATATGTCATGCACTGACCACCAGGGGACAGACAGTTGACCAGTCACTATGACACACACTGACCACCAGGAGGCAGATGCTCCGACTGGTAGGTTAGCTTGCTGCTGGGGTCTGGCTGATTGGGACTGAGCTAGATGAGCTGGACATGCCCTGGAGCCCTCCCACGGTCCCTCCCCAGCCCAATCGTGCACCGGTGGGGTCCCTCAGCCAGGCCTGTGCCCTCTTGCAATCTAGGACCCCTTGGGGGATGTTGGAGAGCTAGTTTCAGCCTGATTCCGCAGGCCACTCCCCTTGGGAGGGTGCCAGACGCAGGTCTCATGGCTGGCGAGTGCTGCTGTGGCACAGTGAGCCTCTCCCGATCAAAACTGATTGGGCACGAGCCTGTGGCAGGCACAGTGGGGCTGGGATGAGCGGAAGATGCAGGTAGGAACTGCAGGTGGCATTGGACTGTGCATTTCAGCCCAATCCCTGCAGGTCACCCAGAGGGACCCCACCCTTGCACAGATTCATGCATTGGGCCTCTAGTTATTAAATAAAATGAATGTTAAAGTTAGAAGTTAGAAGGCTTCACTTCAACTTTGAGAAAACCCAATAATTTCAGATTTATCTAAACTTACCTTCCTTCTCCTCAGAAATATAGCACACATCTGCATAATTTTTGGGAAATACTTCTATAATTTAACCTAAAAATAAATAATCATCACTGAAGTATAAAATATGAATTAGTTTTTTAATTTTATCAACAATGTTTATGCAGTATGTGTTGCATTCCAGATATTAGGCTGTGTATGTGAAACTGTTACCAAGAGAGATAAATAATGAGGGAAGAGGCAGGATTTTTATTAAAGCAATAGAGTGTGATATTTCAAATAATTATTCTACTTATGTTATATATCTTTATTCACTTCACCACTCTTAAAAAGCCATAGATTTCTGGCAGGAAGTAGCTAACACGTTTCTTGTCTTTTAATAAATTCAAGATTGTAGCTCATTATGTAATCAGCCATTTAATTCCACTACTTTACAAAACCATTTCCTCAGAAAGAGTTCCATTTGAGGTATTTTTAGAATCTTTAATAAATTTTTGCCCTATAGGATAAGATATTTAAATTGAGGGAGAAAAAGTATTTTGAATTTCTATCCCCATTTCAGTTGGATTGCCTAAGTAATCATCTGAGATCATTATTTGAATTCTTAAGTCTAAGTGTTATTTCATTGGTGCTATTTTGTATGTTTTTTACATCTCCATTATTAATATTATTAGACATTCTTTCTTATGCAAACAAATAACAATGAGTGACTTTGTTGTTGCATTTTAATTCTTTTTTGTTGAGGAGAATGGGTGGCTGCAGGCTGGTGATATCCCACAGCTGCAAAGATTCTCTTTAGATCCTTTTTTTTTTATGCATAAATTTCAAATAAATTAATAAAATTTAGCTTTGTTTGTTTGTTTGAGGAACAACATAATAGTGAAACTGAATCCAAGGTAGGCTACCCTTTTCCACAAAAGGCAAACTGGTGAGATAGGTGCTGGTGAGAAAGGAAAGACGTTTATTGAAGTGCCAGTCACCTGAGAAGATGGGGGACTCTTGTGGCAAAGCCCATCTTAGCATCTCAGTACAGGCAGGGTTTTTTATAGGGAGGGAGATGGAAAGCAGAACAAGGAAATCAGGAGGAGGGCCGGTGGATGTGCTGGCAGTGGCCTTGCTGGTCCCAACATGGATCTTTAATATCAGCATTACTGGCAGTGCTAGCCACGTCCAGCAGTTGCGCGATCTATGCCAACTGCAGTCATCGTCAAAGCCTTGTCTGGTACAAACAGGAACTGGAGCTGGTGATGCCTGCAATAAGGACACTGTCAGTATGTAAGTTCCTCTTATTAGTTTGTTAGTACATTTTATTCTAATTCCATTTCATGGTTAGTCAGAGAAGTATACAGTTTTTATTTCCTGTTACAATAGTAGTGTCCATAACACATTTCTTATGAGTAAGGAGCCTTCCACGCACAACATTAAGTACATTTATAATTTGCAAATAGAAATTTACCAATAAAATTTGTAGACATATTGCTTCCTTATGATAATAATTATGCTATTTTATTTAAAATATATAACAATGGCATTACAATTAAATGTACCTGTAAGTGACATTATTTTAATTGTTGGTTTCATTGATTTTTTTTAACTTCAAAAAATGAAAACTTTTATGAATTACTTGAAATACGTTATATAATATGGTACCTTTGATTTAGAAAAACAGTACTCATTTTTTGAACTACTTGTTTTTATTGATAATAATAAATTTTGCAATATTTACTATAGATTTAAAAACAGATTTTCAGTTGTCTGCTTGTGATGAGGATGTGGAAAGTCACTAGAGACAGATGCTTCCACCATAACAACCATAACAAGCTGGGAGAGCTAAAACATCAGATCGTTTTCCAACACATAAGAGAGTTAAAGAAGCAATGAACCTAAATTCACTAAACTTTCGAAAGTGAAAGGATAAATAAAATTGACAAACCTCTAGCTAAACTAAGAAAAAAATGAGAAAATTTAAATAAAATCAGAAAAGAAAAAAAGAGATATTACAACTGACACCACTGAAATGCATAAGATCATAAGAGACTACTTTGAACATTCATATGCCAACAAAATAGAAAACCTAGAAGAATGGGTAAATTCCTAGAAAAATAAAACTTACCAAGATTTAATCACACAAATAGAACATATGAACAGACCAATAATGAATAAGGACAATGAATCAACAATCAAAAAACTCCTAAAAAAGAAAAGCCCAGACCCAGATGGTTAATGGTGAATTCTGCCAAATATTTAAAGAGCTAATGCCACCTCTTCTCAAAATCTTCCAAAAAATAACTACACAAAAGAGACAAGCAATCTTCTAGATGCAGAGTTCAAAACACTGGTAATAAGGCTGCTCAATGAACTAAGGGGAAGAGGAGGTGATCTTAGAACTTTAACAAAGTGATAAGCTGGAACTAGAAAACATAAAAATAATCTAATCAGAAATGAAGAATAAATTAACTGAGACAGGGGATCCACAGTGAAGTAGCTGAAACAGAAAATAAAGTCAGATATTATGAAGATAAGGTAGCAGAAAATACCCAATCAAAACAGCAAAAATAAAAAATAATCTAAAAAAATGAGGATAGTTTAAGGAGCCTTAGAACAACTTCAAGCATACCAACATTTGCATGATAGGGGTGTCTGAAGGAGAAGGAGAGCAATAAATTGAATACCTATGTGAAAAATAATAACAAAAATCTTCACTAACCTGGTTAAGGAAATAAGCATACAAGTTCATGAAGCATAGAGAAACCCCAACAAGATGAACCCAAGAGGCCCATACCAGGACACATCATGGCTTCTATTAAGGTTTTTTGTTTTGTTTTTCTGAGAAATCTGCTGTTAACTTGATGGGGATTCCTTTGTAGATTACAATTTTATTTTCTCTTACTATTTTTTGGATTATTTATCTTTGCTATAAGTTTATTATAATGCCCACCCTTGCAGGCCTGGTTGCCCACAACTGCCCTCCCCTGCTGGCCTGGTCGCCCCTAACTGTCCTCCCCTGCCGGCCTTCTTGTGGCTGTGGGCGCCACCATCTTTGAGGGTGGGGCAGCCAATTAGCATATTCCCTCCTTATTGGCTGTGGGCATTGTCACCTTTGTGATGGAGTGGGGATCAATTAGCATATTCCCTCTTTATTAGATAGGATTATTAAACTTGTATATATTCTTTTGATTCTCCACTGCACCAGGCCAGCTGCTCATATCTCTTTAGTTTTCCTGAAGGTGGTACTATAGCTCAAGTTTTAAGTTCTTTCCTGTCTCACAGACCCTGGCCTGGCCTACTTTCTGCTGTGCTTCCTAGCTATCTGCCCAAACTTGCTTTGCTACTGACCTTGGGAACATGCACAGGGTGCCAGCCACAGAGTGGGGGTGTATGTGGGTGAGGCATGTGGAGCACTCGGGGTAGTGGGAGGATTCATGGCATTTTCCATGTCTCTTTTTTAGCAGCTTATAGGCAGCTTTCCTGATGGAGTCCACAACACAGTCAGCAGAGCATATGTCCCTTTAATTCCTTCAGGATATTTTCTCTGCTGCTCTTCCAATCTCCTCCCTCACTGCAGTCATGGAGTTTCCAGTTTAGCACCCTGGATGCTGCAAGAGAGAAATGAGTTTCTTTGACACCATTCCACACAGCTAGGGAATTTATTAACCTACTTTTTTCCCCCACAGTGGAACTCATGGGTGAAAAAGGACTCACCTAAACCTAAACTGTGTTGCCATGGGCTAGGGGTGATATAGGCAAATTTAAGCTGTTCCTTTTAACCACTTTAGTGCATCAAAAGTTGTGATTGTGTTTTGTTCCAATGGAGTGCTGGAACTTCTCCCTGGACACCTGGACTTCCACCAAGGCTCTCTCTTCCTTGGGTAACTTCCTAAGTCAGTGTTCTTCAGGTACACGCGGACAGCAGCTAAGTGGGTCTGGAGTCAGTTCATAGGCTACTACAGGATCCACATTATTCTATTACTTGATGCACAGGTGGGTCAGACTCCTTCTGGGTCCTTTGGCATATGGTGCTGAATCCTACAACTCCCATGGAGTTGCAATTGTTTGTAATGAATCCTGAATTTTTGATGTTGCAGGTGGGGGCAAGTTGAGGGATGTCTCATGCCACCCTGATGCTGACTTCAGTCTCTTTCATATAATTTTTTTTTTGTTTTTGAGGACCTTGATAGATTTGAGTATCACTGGTCCAGTATTCTGTAGAATGTTCCTCTATTAGGATTTGTCTGCTGTCTTTCTCATAATTAGGGAGGGGTTATGGGTTTTGGTGAGGAAGCCCACTGTGATAAAGTACAGTTTTTATAATATCATACCAAGCATACACTACTGGCAACATGACTTATCCCCTTTGACATGACAAAAATTATCCCCCTGACCAAATCCTAGCCAGGCTCCTCTGAGCCATTTTCTGGATGAGGCTTCAACCTTGGCCTATAAAAGCTACACACTGTCAACACAAAAGAGTTCAGCTACTTTCCTACCCATAAGTTAAAGACTCAAATAAGTCCTTACAATTTCTAACAGGTTAAGGCCACATCTCCATCCCCCTCTTAAACTTTCTGCCTGAGAAAGCTCAAGGCTGCCAAGAGAATTTACTGTTAGTTTTAGGGAACAACTGACAATAGGCCCATGACTACCCTTTCTTAGAGCATTTACTAAGAAGGGTTTACAACTGTGAATCCTTCTGTTCCTTTGAGATGTTTATGCATCAGTTCCAACTTGGGATTATCAGTCTCAAGGAACTGAAAACCATTCTTTTAAAATTATTATCTTCAGGGAGGAAAAGACCTTTGTCTTCCAGTGTCTGTGAGGGAATAGACTCTAACTTTGATAATTTACAGGTAACAGACAGAGCCAGACTAATCAGCATCTATCCTGACTAATGCTTTGTAATTTTTCAATTCCCTAATTCTATTGAGCCCTTGTTTGGTCCTTCTCTACTTCCCCAATCTCCCTTTGAAAAGCCAAGTCACCTCTGTACAAATTAATGTTGAGTTCAATTTATGCTGGACCCTCTTTCCTATTGCAGTAGAATATTGTTGATTAAAATATGTCCTTACGAGAGAACCAAGATGGCAGCACAAGTAAACTCCTGTACTTGCTGCCTCCCACAACCACATCAAAATTACAATTAAAATACTGAACAACTATCATCCAGAACTGCAGGAGAGATGGCTGATTGGAAGGACTACAATTAGAGAGGTAAAGAAGAGAGCACACTGAGGCTGGTAGGAGGTGCGGAGGCACAGAACAGGCTGGTCCGGCACCCCAGTGTGCCACTTTTTTAATTGGGAGGAAGATCGCCTCTGCAGAGGCCACCCAGGCGGAGCAAGGGGTCCCAGCCCCACACCAGACCCCCAGCCCAGGATCCTAGATCTGGGAAAAGAAGTCCCTAAGGGTCGTAAAAACTACAGACTATAAAAACCAGTGCAGATTGGGGCTGAGTGACACACAGGCTGCTGGAGACCCAGCTGCTCCTCTTGAAAGGCCAGCACCACAAGCTGAATTTACAAGCTCCCACTTCCTCTGAGCTCCAGTGCCAGGTGAGGTTCTGGGGGACCCAGACACATATGGGGAGAAACTGAACTGTGTAGCATCGGGGCAGGAACTCAGGGGCAGCTTTCTTCCAGATGGAGTGCTCACAGTGGTCATTGTTCCCTTGCTAGGACCTCCCAGTGCAGGGCTGACTGGCAGCCATTTCTGTTTTCTCTGCCCTGGTGATTTCCTGAGATCCTGCCCCACCAAATTTACAACCCCACCCAAGCTGTGCACAGCAGCTTTTGCACAGGAATGGTCTGTCCTTTCTCAGGCTAAAATGTTGGCAAACAAGCTTCAGCTAGGTCAGGGAGCCCCAAATCTATAAATAAAAGGCCCAAGAACAAGCACCAGCACCTTGCTTCACAGCTGGGCCTCGTCTGGGCACTTCCAAACCTGATACAAAGAGGAAGAATCTGCAGATATCTCTGTAGCTCCTGCTGGGTGGCCCCAGGTAGTGGATGACTCTGCACCTCCCTGGAGACCCAAGAGCCAATGTACCCAGTGGTTAGTGTGAGACCATACCAGATTACAACTCTTCACATCCATAAGTGACACACTCAAGGGGCAGACTCAATGAGTACTAAAGCCCCACTGAAGCAAGTCCTGCCCCATAAGGGTGTCTCCTGCACAGGAGCTCTACCACTGTAGTCACAGCTAGTCCTCACAACCAATTGGCCTGGAGGTAAATTCCTCCAAGTGACACCAACAGGGAATTAAGGCTCAACTACAACAAGACTGTGCACACAGCCCATAAAGGGGTGCACCTACAGTGTCCAGCTAGGTGAGAGGGGAGGCTGAGCCACTAGGCCCTGTAAGACACCTACTACACAAGGCCACTCTATCAACTCAAGGAGACTTAGAAGCTACCCAGCATATAGAAACAAATACAGGGAAGCATCCAAAATGCAGAGACAAAGAAACAAGTCACAAATGAAATAAATGGAAGAAAGCAAACTACTGGATATAGAGTTCAAAGCCACAGTTATAAGGTTACTCAAGAATCTTCTAGAAACCTCTGAGGAGCTTAGTGAAACTTTCAAGAATCTTAGTGAGAATGCCAAAAAAATTTAAAAGGACCAGTCAGAAATTAAGCATACACTGACTGAAATAAAAAATAATATACAAGGATTCAACAGTAGACTAGAGGATCTTGAGAATCAAATCAATGATTTGAAATATGAGAAAGCAAAAATACCAAAACAGAAGAGAAAAAAGAATCCAAAAATATGAAGATAGTGTATGAAGCTTCTGGGACAACATCTGAATTATGGGGGTGCCAGAAGAAGAGAGAGAGTAAGATACTAAAAGCCTATTTGAAGAAATAATGACAGAAAACTTCCCCTACCTGGTGAAAGAAATAGACTGACAAGTCCAGGAAGCACAGAAAACCTGAACAAGAGGAACCCAAAGAGGACCACACCAAGACACATCATAATTAAAATGCCAAGGGCAAGAGACAAAGAGCGAATCTTGAAAGTAGCAAGAGAAAAGAAGTTAGTTACCTACAAGGGAGTACCCATACAACTGTCAGCTGATTTCTCAACAGAAACTATGCAGGCCAGAAGGAGTGGCAAGAAATAGTCAAAGTGATGAATGGCAAGAACCTACAACCAAGATTATTCTACCCAACAAAGCTGTCATTTAGAATTGAACATCAGATAAAGAGCTTCACAGACAAGAAAAAGCTAAAGGAGTTCATTACCACCAAACTGGTATTATATGAAATGCTGAAGGATATTCATTAAAAAGAGAAAGAAGAAAAAAAGGTAAAGATAAAAAGTATGAACAACAAAGTGACAGCAAGTACATATCTATCAACAAGTGAATCTAAAAATCAAATGAATGAAAAATCTGATGAACAGAATAAATTTGTGAATGGAATAGAATCAGGGACATGGAAATGGAGTAGACTGATGATTCTCAGAGGGAAGGGAGTGTGTGGAATGGTGTGGGAAGAGATTAGACAAAGATTTTACATGCATGTATGCATTCCTATGGACACAGACAGTAGGGTGGTGAGGGCCTGGGGTAGGGTGGGAACTAGATGGAAGGGAACTATGGGGACAAAAAAGAGGGACATCTATAATAATCTCAACAATAAAGATTAATTTAAAAAATATATATATCCTTAACAGTTTCACCAATGTCTAGCTTCCTTTATATCTGCTAGTTATCACCTTAGATACCTACTGAAGTAGGGCTGGTCTAGTTTCTCCACTGTAAATTTACTCTTCCATACTGCATTCTTTGGAAGGAAGTCAATATGAGCAGCCTACATTTAAGAAGTAGAGAGTCACCCTAACCGGTTTGGCTCAGTGGATAGAGCATCGGCCTGCGGACTGAAGGGTCCCAGGTTTGATTCTCGTCAATACCTTGGTTGCAGGCACATCCCCAGTAGGAGGTGTGCAGGAGGAAGCTGATCGATGTTTCTCTCTCATCGATGTTTCTAACTCTCTATCCCTCTCTCTTTCTCTCTATAAAAAAATCAGTAAAATATATTTTAAAAAAAAGAAATAGAAAGTCATGTGTCACCTCCTTGAGAGTGAAATATCTTCATAAATTGTTGTGTGCGTTTTTTACTTAGGTTGAGGTTACATGTGTTATCCACTTTTATTTAAGGCTGAACATTTAACAAAAATTTGAATTGATTTTAGAGTGGGAGGAAGGGAGAGGGAGAGAGAGAGATACATCGATTGGCTGCCTCCCACACATGCACTGACCAGGGATTAAACCTGCAACGCTGGGTATGTGCCCTAATTGGGAATTGAACTGGCAACCTTTAGGATGTTCAACCAACTGAGCCACACCAGCCAGGGCACATGTGTTATTAACTTTCTAATTACTCACTGAACTATGGCTTATGAGCTATGAATTTATATTTGTGCACTCTGCTGATGTATGTTTTACTTCATAAAATTTAAATGTGTAATTTTAAATGTAATAGATTGCTGTAAATATTCAAAGAAAGGATGAATTTCTTTAGATAAATTAAAGAGAAGACTCAAGCATAAGAAGAAGACAGGAATCCAGGAAATGACAAGTCAATTTTAGTGCCAAGAATCTATGTCCCTTGATTTCTTACAAGTTTTTGGACTAGATAAATTCTCATAAACTTTTCAGTGGTGATCTTTCTGTAACTCACTAGAAACACAGAGGTAATTCTTTCTTAAGAACAAACCCAATGAAGTACTTCTTTCTTTGGGCAAATGAGTTTTAAATTTGCTAAGATATCTTACATTAAACCTGAATTGGTTTTTAGTCAATACTACTTTTTAGCAAATGTTAGTAACATTGTTCAGTCAATTCTCTATTCTGTAAAAGTAATTACTCAGAACATGCCTTTACCTGATAATACATTTGACTAATCTATATATATAAAAAGACAGTGACCAGAACGCTGGAAAGACCAGAATGACTGGTCGCTATGATGCTCACTGCAGCCAGTAAACCCTCTCAATCAGGGGGTGGGGCCAGCTGGCCAACCTCTCGCGGTCCCTACCCCCGGCCAGCTCCATCCCCGATGGGTCCCAACCACCCAGATAGGCCTGCAGCCCCACCCCCTGGCCAGCCCCACTCCTAATAGCCCCCCACACACACCAATCGGGGGTAGGGCCAGCCGGCCCACAGCCCCTTCCTCCAGCTGGCCAGGCCCTGATTTGTCTCTGATTGGGGCAGGTTGGCCGGCCAACCTCCTGCCATCTCCTCCTCCTGACAGGCCCAGCCCAAATCCACCCCAATTTGGGGTGGGCCAGCTGGACCCCACCTGTGCACAAATTCATGCACTGGGCCTCTAATTAGTTTATACAACATCGATGTTGGGTGGGAAAATAAATATTATACTTCCCATTTTGCAAATGAGGAAACATGTACAAATGTATTGGACCATTTTCCTGAGGTCATTCAGAAAATTAATAGGAGAAGCAATATTTAAGCTACTGGCAAGAGTTTGAATTTTTTCACTAAACTTTTATTGACTTGTGTTTAAGTCTGTCTTATTTCAAGACATGAAAGCTAAAAGTCAAGGATGTATTCTTTTGTACAAAAAGTATTCTATGTTCACATGAGCAATTAAGATTTCAAAAATTATTCAGCTTAATAAACAAAGCATTCCTGTTTTTATACATTTGAATGAATGTTCATTATCTTATCTAAGTTCTGAATCAACAGAAATATGAAGGTAAGATGTCATTGCATTATTATTGTAAGTTATATTTAAAACATTGTATTTAGAATTTAGTACAGCAGACTGGTTCTGGTCCCTCCTCTGCCAGTTTCTAAGGCTTTTGAATTAGGCAATTATTTAATCAAGCAGAGTTTTAATTTTATCATTTCTAAAAAAAAAAAAAAATGGGAACAACTTGCTTGTTTAGTTATTGTAAAATTAAGCAAGGCAATTTTTATAAAAATGTTATAAAATGGATTGCTTTGTGTTTTTAGTACTTTAGCAACAATTTAATTACATTTTAAAAATTATCTGTAGGAAAATCATTTTCTGTATTCATCCTGTTTCGTGCATTTCTCTGAATCATTTTAGTTTTAATAAATCTGTTTTTAAACATATTTATGGAAAGCCAAAATGTATTTAAGTGTCATATGTAAAACAGAATATATACAAAAAATGCTAATCTAGAGACATGGTTATCCCACGCACCCCCCCCCCCCCCCCCCGCCCCATATTACAAATATGTGACAAAGCAATTGGATAGTAATAACTGAAGTTTACTGAGAACTTACTTTTTAAGGTATTTTCATCTATGATCTTATTTAATCCTCTCCCCATGACTGTGTGTGTATACTATTATTTTCTCCATTGTACAAATGAGGACAATAAGGTTAGGGACTTAAATTCGTAGTTTTAATCCTCTGGTTTAATACTTAATAGCTGGAGTAATGTGAGAAAATTGTTTACGTCTCTGGTCATAATTTTTGTTTGTGGTAATAACTTCCACTTCAGAGCATGTTTGTTTCTAATTATTTAACACATTAAATACTGGTATTTTTAAAAAATAGTAAGCTACCAATATTTATTGGCTGTTATCACACCCTACTGCATGTAAATCAATATGCTTTTTAATGAGGTGTACTTTGTATAATACAAATTTATCATGACCCAGAAAAGATGCTTATTTTATTTCATATTGTTGAAATACTTGTCCAATATCAATTTCCCACTCTTCCTTAAAAATAGAACCCCAAATTTGTACAGTGTAAAAATATTCTGAGCCCAAAATATTGTCTCTTTCTCATATTCCCTTAACCAGGCAATCCTTTCCAATGTAATGTAAGATGGGGATATTTAATAAGATTTTACCCCCAATCTGGGTTCAATATTTATTCTTCTCATTCTATTCTCTATCTACCTGTAACACCACTGTGTGATTTAGAGCAGTAAGTACCATCTGGAGACCATGAACCATTAAAAATGGGAATAAAAGTTAGCACATTAATGTTAGTGGAATAAAGATATAAAAAAAAATATGGGTCCCCAGTCACATTATTGAGCCACACAGTATGACTACTGGACTGTGTGTCTCTTGATTTCTTTTTGATGATTCAAATGAACTTTCATGTTCTACTATCTCTGGTTGAACACATTAGTAACTGATTCACTGGGTATGCTGACTAATGACTTAAGAATCATTGAGCTATATGATTAAATTTTTCCTTTCCCTTAATAGATCCCCACAGGTAAATCTTCAATCATATTAAAGTTAAAAATAATGACTGGTGATACAATTTGGGAGCAGTTCAAGTAATTAATAGACTGTGGGTACATGATTTGTAATTAAACTATTCAAGAGAAATTATTCCAATCAGGAGAAGTTCCCATTTGGAAGTCAGCACAGTCATCTGCTGCAAATGGACACATATGATCCCTTAGTTATTTAATAAAGATTTTCTAATTCTGTGAGCATCATGTGACCTAAATTGCATGAGTACACTCACTTGACTTCTTTGCCAACTTTATGACAATATTATCCTTACAGCCAAAACCATTCACTTTAAAAAATGTTTAATTAATTTTAAGAATAGCCTTTGTGACTCAGATTTGTTAAGAAAAAAAGTAATCACTTCATAAAAAGCATTTATTAATTAACATTATGGTCTTTCAAGGAAGCTGTCCCCAAATCAAAATATTAAGTACTCAGTGAATTACTTTTTATAAGGTTCTAAGTACAAAGCAGCTCATCTTGCTTTTTTGAAAAGCAGACATCATCCTTCTGTATTTTGGAGTGAAATTACTGACTTTATATTTCCACTGTGGAAGACCGTGTGTGTGTGTGTGTGTGTGTGTGTGTGTGTGTGTGTGTGTTTGAAGGTTAAAACTTTTTTTTAAATCACTTTATGTTTTTTTCTGGGCTCTTTACCAAAATGTTGACCAAAAGGTATTTTTTTATTTGTTAATTTTAAAATTATGTGACCAATGTAGCAATCATTGTATACCAAACCAGATTTTTAACATACTAATATTTATATTTTTAAAGTAAAATAATACAGATACAGTTAAAGTTCCCATATATATATATATCCCTATATGGACATATTCCATATATGTCTGTTGTTAGTATTATCTTAAATTCAAATATGAAGTTTCTGAAGCAAAATTATTATCTACTTACAGCAAAGATTTGTAACAGTTTCTTTTTGCCCCAATTCTCAGGTGATGCAATGACAACTAGACATCATCATACCTAAGAGGATTTGTTGTAGACAAGGAAACCTCGAAAAAGAAAAAAAAAAAGGAGAATGTTGATGTTTACATAGGAGAGAGAGGCAGCTGTTACCCTCAGCTTTTGAGGAAATATCCTAAAAGATGTTAGGGAAAAATCCTGGATTTTCAGATTTTTTTAAAAGTGAATAAATCTCTCCAGTGAAAAAATAAGACCATTGTCTTCAAGTTTAAAACCAAAAGATATCTTTATGATCTTGTGACTTCTTGTTTGAAATGTAACACATACCTCTCTCTGGAGTTCTCACATTCTATTTAGTCATAAATTAACCTCTAAGCCTTATCTCCTAATTTAGGTCCCAAGTTGCAGTAAGATTTGTTCAGAAAACCATATTAGTGCAGAAATAGATAAAATATTTTCCCATGGTTCCATACTTCTATCTTTACCTTCTCCTGAAAAATAACTTCAATTCTAAAAGTTATTGTATATCCTTCCAGTGTATGTGTGTAGACTTAATAGCAATTAAAAAATACTTGAGAACTGTCTTAGCCTATTCAGACTACCATAACAAATACCATAAATTGGGTGCTTAGAAATTTACAACAAACATTTGCCTGTTCTGGAGGCTGGGAAATCTAAGATCAAAGTGCTAGAAGATTCAGTGTCTAGTGAGGACAAGAATCCTGGTTCACAGATGGCACCTTCTTGTTATGTCCTCACCTGGTGGAAGGGGTGAGCAAGCTATCTGGGGGCCTCTTTTATGAGTTCTAACTCCACTCATGAGGGCTGCGCCTTCATGACCTAATTACCACCCAAAGGCCTCACCTTCAAAAACCAACACCTTATCAGGGATTAAGAGCTTGAGGTTAGATTTCAACATATGAATCTGGAGGGGACCCAAACATTCAGATATTGGCAAGAAACTTCATTTCAGCAAATGTATGTATCAGTTTAACTATTTTCACATATGCTAGAACTCAAACAGAATTTCTGAAGATTTGAAAGTGTTAAAACAAGTTTTTCAAATAATGAAATGTCTGGGCTTATTTGATTGATACTTTGCTATTAACAGGAATCTAAGCTTTATCTTTTTGGAGAGAGGGAAGTGAAATGTTAACTGTAAGTATAACAATTTGTTTGGGTATTTCATGATATAAATATCTTTATATTCTAGAAGTTCTGTAATTCTTCCAAAATCAGAATACATTTTGGAAGCTAAGGTTTGTTTATCGATATCACCTTGTCTGCTCTTTTTTACCACTAGACAGATGAGCAAATGATAAGCATATCCATTAATTTGTATCTCCATGAACATAGATGGTCTTCCTTGAACAAATATTTCTAATTTCTTCTGTAAGTCCCTTGGATAATTTAAAAATAGGTATTTTTTTTCTCACCAATTATGGGTAATGAGTTTATGATTATATAGTTGACATCTCCAGAAATGTCTCCCAGTGATCGCTACCTCTTGGTATTTATGCCCTTGTGTAACACCTTGTATGGTTTTGACTTGCTTCTGATGAATAAAATACAATAATAGAGATGGGATGTCACTAATATTAGCTTACAAAAGACTATGATTTCAGTCTTGCTTGCACTCTATTCACTCTTGCTTGATTTGTTGAAGCCAGCTGACTTATTTTTTTAAATATGTTTTCACTGATTTTAGAGAGAGAAGAAGGGAGAGGGAGACATGGAAACATCAATGGAAGAGAAACATCGTCAGAAACATCAACATCAATCAGCTGCCTCCTGCACACCCCCTTACTGGGGGATTGAGCCTGCTACTTGGGCTTGTGTCTCCACCAGGAATTGACCATCTCGGTACATGGGTCAATGTTCAACCACTGAGCCACACCTGCTGGACAGCTGCCTTATTTTGAGTGGCCATGGAAAAACCTACATGTAAGTAACTGAAGGTGACCTCAAATCAAGTTTATAAGGAATTGAATCCTGTCAACAACCATGTCAGGGAGCTTGAACTTAGATCCTTTACTAGTTGAATCTTGCGATGACTGAGGCCTTGTCTGACACCATGATTGCAGCTTTGAGAGAACCTGAATCAGAGAACCTAGTTAACTTTTACCCGGATTCCCAACCTGTGAAATCTGTGAGGTAATACACGTTGTCGATTAAAGTCACTAATGTGGACGGTAATCTGTTACACAGTTATAGGTAACAAATGGCATTTTATGCATTTTGATAGTATACAAATATACCATTTTATTGGATGACACCATAACAAAGAATGTACAAAAGGCTTTGGAAATGTGCTGTGTG
Organism: Myotis yumanensis; assembly: GCF_028538775.1. NCBI lineage: Eukaryota > Metazoa > Chordata > Mammalia > Chiroptera > Vespertilionidae > Myotis > Myotis yumanensis. The sequence goes on from NW_027223754.1 coordinate 143,685,548, forward strand.
TAAAGGCTGTAAGGATTTTAAAGAGCACATTAGAAAATACCTAAATTGTTCTGGACAGACTGCTAATAGAAATCGGGGCTTTGAAGACTTTGCTAGTAAGGGCTCTAAATGAAGTGAGTAACACAGTACTGAAAACTGGAGAAGGGAATTTACTTGTTATGTGGTAGCATAAAAATAGAAACATGGTTATTCACAAGTTATGTGAAAACCAGAACGTGTACCTATTGAACTTGGTGATGCAGAAAAGGAGATTTCAAAGCGGAGTTGAAGATGTTTCCTGATTTTTCTTCCTGCTGTTTATAGCGAAATATCAATGGAGAGACATAAGTGGAGGAGACTGACTACCTTTAAACAAAGAAGAACCAGAATTTAATGGTTTGAAAATTCTCAGCCTCTCCAGAAAGGGAAACATGTTAAAATTAAGAAATGGCATTTAGGCCCTAGCACCATGGTTGGCAAACTGCAGCTCATGAGCCACATGCAGCTCTTTGGTCCCTTGAGTGTGGCTCTTCCACAAAATATCACGTGGGCACGCACATACAGTGCGATTGAAACTTTGTGGCCCATGCGCAGAAGTCGGTTTTTGGCCTGGGCGAGTCTATTTTGAAGAAGCATTGTTGATATTTGGTTCTGTTGACTAATGAGTTTGCTGACCATTGCCCTAGCACAAAGATGTGGTCTAAAAATAACCCAAACGTGTGAGTACACAAAACCTTTCTTAAGGCCTCAGAATGATAAAAGGATCACAGTATTATCAGGTCATGCAGAGTGCTCTTTAGAAAGTTAAGGGAGAAACCAAGATGGCGGCATAGGTAAACGCCGGAGTTTGCTGCCTCGAACAACCACTTCAAAAATACAACTAAAAGACGGAACGGACATCATCCAGAACCACAGGAAGGCTGGCTGAGTGGAAGTTCTACAACTAGGAGGAACCGAGAATCAGAGGCGGTGCAGTGCTGAAGTAAAATACTAAGGTGTGGAGTGCACGCAGCGCGGGCTGGTGGCTGAGGGCGTGGTTGTCTTTTTCAATCCAGAGGGAGCCTCAGACTCTGAGCTCCAGATCTGGGAGAGTCTCTAGGGACCCAGACTCAAACAGGAGAAGCGGGACTGTCTGGCTTCGGTCCCTCCGAGGTTTGCAGCGGTTGCTGGGACAGAGAGGCAGAGACCCTGGGGACGGACTGAAAGCAGCCATAACTGTTCCCTCCTCCGCCCTGTTGATCCCGTGGGACCTGCCCCGCCCAAGCCCTGCACAAAGGCATTGCCGGATAGCCTCAGGCAAAGGCTAGATTAGCACCTCCCTAGAGGACAGAAGTTCTCCCACTGCAAACACAGCTGATTCTCACAGCCAGTTGGCCTGGAGGTCAAGTAGTAATTACCTACAACAATCAAGGCTTGACTACAACAAGACTGCTCACAGAGACCACAAGGGGGTGCACCAAGAGTGTCTACCTCAGGTAATTGGGACACTTAACACGGAAAGCCACTCTATCGACACAGCGAAGCATAAAAAAATGCCAAGACAAAGAAACAGGCCACAAAGGACAGAACCGGAGGAAAGCAGGCTACTGGATATAGAATTCAAAACCACACTTTTGAGGTCTCTCAAGAGGCTTCTAGAGGCTGTTGATAAACTTGATGAGATGTACAGGAAATCTAATGAGACCCTTGATGGTGTGATAAAGGACCAACTAGAAAGTAAGCATACACTGACTGAAATAAAGAACATTATACAGACGCCCAACAGCAGACCAGAGGAGTGCAAGAATCAAGTCAAAGATTTTAAATGCGAGGAAGCAAAAAACACCCAACCGGAAAAGCAAGATGAAAAAAGAATCCGAAAGTGTGAAGATAGTGTAAGGAGCCTCTGGGACAGCTACAAGCATACCAACATCAGAATAATAAGGGTGCCAGAAGATGAGAGAGAGCAAGATATTGAAAACCTATTTGAAGAAATAATGGCAGAAAACTTCCCCTACTTGGTGAAAGAAATAGATTTACAAGTCCAGGAAGTGCAGAGAACCCCAAACAAAAGGAATCCAAAGAGGACCACACCAAGACACATCATCATTAAAATGCCAAGAGCAAAAGACAAAGAGAGAATCTTAAAAGCAGCAAGAGAAAGAAACTCAGTTACCTACAAGGGAATACCCATACGACTGTCAGCTGATTTCTCAACAGAAACTTTGCAGGCCAGAAGGGAGTGGCAAGAAATATTCAAAGTGATGAATACCAAGAACCTACAACCAAGATTACTTTATCCAGCAAAGCTATCATTCAGAATTGAAGGTCAGATAAAGAGCTTCACAGATAAGGAAAAGCTAAAGGAGTTCATCACCACCAAACCAGTATTATATGAAATGCTGAAAGGTATCCTTTAAGAAGAGGAAGAAGAAGAAAAAGGTAAAGATACAAATTATGAACAACAAATATGCATCTATCAACAAGTGAATCTAAGAATCAAGTGAATAAATAATCTGATGAACAGAATGAACTGGTGATTATAATAGAACCAGGGACATAGAAAGGGAATGGACTGACTATTCTTGGGGGGGGAAAGGGGTGTGGAAAATGTGGGAAGAGACTGGACAAAAATCATGCACCTATGGATAAGGACAGTGGGTGGGGAGTTAGGGCGGAGGGTGGGGTGGGAGCTGGAAGGAGGGGAGTTATGGGGGGGAAAAAGAGGAACAAATGTAATAATCTGAACAATAAAGATTTAATTATTAAAAAAAAAAAGAGCCTAGACAACCTACCAATAATTTTTTTTAATTTACCCTTGGACCAGAAAACAAATTATAGGATTGGCCCATTTTTAAGTAAATTAAGAGATCGTGAGTTTTGGAATATCTGCCCACCCTAAGTCACATGCCTATAGTGACTCACTGTTACCTTCTCCAGCTAGTTCCAAGCTAAGCTCAGCACAGTCCTAGCAGTCCACTAAATTATAATATAGGTCTTGCTTAGTTCCAGCAGCTGGTGTGTTCAAACAGTTGTAGAATAAACAAATCACAACTATAATGTCACTCAAGCATCTGTAACTTAAAGGGATGTCTTTGTGAATCTTTGGAAAAATATAAAAATTGTAAAGCAATACCTACCTTTGTGTGTTGCTAAAGGTAGATTTATGAAGGCAAGCTAAATAAACTATGGGCATAATTCAGGATATTTCAAAAAAAAAAAAGAAAGTTAAGGATTGGCTTATAGACATAAACAATAGCCTACTAAGAAGCTTAAGAAAGTTGTTTCTCAGCCATCTCAGGAGGATCCCAAGTTGAAGAGGTTTGTGGATGTAGATGTTATCTAATGGAATAAACTCCAAGGACAGTCACAGAAGTGCATCAACTTTTTGGGAAAACTAGAAGCACTGCCCACTTGGACTGAAAGGAACAAGGAGTACAAAATAAAAGGTTCTAGGACTTCCCAGAATTCCACTGGAAGTGAGTTGACTGAGCTGCAAACTGAACTGATGGAGCTGCAAACAAATGTATGGAAAAAAATAATGATTCAGAGGGCAGTTAGACAAACCCAGAGGATGGAGCCAAGAGCCACAGAGAACTACTCACAGGCTTGATGCCCAATCATATTTCCAACATTTGTCCAGATAAATATCAGAATTGCTATGGACCAGTGTGTTCTTTCTGTCTCTTATTCCTCCCTGTTTTGAACAGAATTATCTATAGCTGTTATCTTATGCCTGTTTCACAATTGTACATTAAGTGTGTGTGGGGTGAGGGGGACAAATAACTTGTCTTTTAATATCTTTCTTTTCATAGATTTACAAATCTGAAGGAATTCTGCTCCAGCAGGCTTATTCACACCTGGATCTGATTTAGATAATAATGTTGAGAACTTTGACAGGATGTAATGGGACAAAATTTTGTGGGAGTTTGAGAGGAAGTGAATGTCTTTTGCATGCAGAAGGGACATGAATTCTTGGAATCAGCTTAAAAAATGTGTTAGGCAGTTTCTGAAATGCCTCCCAACAACACCCTTCCCTCTGGTAATTGTGGCATAATAGGGCAAAAGTGTCACTTCCAAGATTCCGATGCAAAAGACTCTCTCTCTTTCTCTCTCTCTCTCTCTCTCTCTCTCTCTCTCTCTCTCTGTCTGACTCTAGTCCTGTCACAGAAGGAATGATGCTTACGGAAGACCAGAGAAAAACCAAGCAATGCCCAGAGAAATGGAGTTACACCATTTATTTGCCAGCGGGCCCAGAGGGAGATGTCTCCCAAATTTCTGGGCAAGAACATGGAGGAAGCTTTCCTTATTTATATCTTTCCACCTTTTCTTGTCTCCCAAATAAGGGTTTTTTCAGACCTTACGTCAGATGACTAGCCTACAAGGTCAGATAGCCAAGTTTATATTCTCTATTATTCAAGCAGCTAGAAAGCAAAGTTAATTTACAGAATAAGAGTCCTCTAAAAATAACAGAATTGACTCACAGAATAAGGGATCATCTAATAGCAGAGAATTTCAAACAATAGCTTTTACAAAAATAGGGGTTAGCCTTCTAGTCCCATGGTTGTTCTGATGAAGCAGCTGCCATATTATGAATTGTTGAGGGTAGCCTCTGGACAACAGCCAGCAAAGAACAAAACCCTATGTAAGGGCCCAGGACATACTGCCCCACAATGGCCTAATGATTATTTCTAATTAAAATCACTTGGCAAGCAGCAGGAGTGGGAGGAGCTCTCTGATTCTTTATCTCTCTCTAAATGCAGGAAATAAATCTCTATGTGATAGGTGCCCTTCCTGCTCCTGAAGACTCAGAAAAAAAAACACAAAAAACCTTATCATAAGAGTTAAAGCCATTCAGTCAAAAAAGCTTGTATAAATAAACATTATAATGTCTTTACTAACATACGCCCTCAGTCCAAACCTTGCTTAGATTCTTTTCTAATGAGTATCACCTTTCTTTATCCTGTTAGTTACTCACAAATTTATTTTTGCTAAAAAGTATAAAAAGGTACCTAATTTGATAATTTCTTAGAGGCTCATTTTATGATCTGAGAATCACATTGTAATTCTCCATGCACACATAATTGTTAATCTAGTCTTGTGTCAATTTTATTTTTTATGGTTACTCCAGCCTTAAGAACTCACCTATCAACAACCAGGTGAGTGAGCTTGAAAGCACATCTTAACCCAGCTGAGCCAGGGGTAAGTCTGTAACCCCGGCAGACTGCTGAAGCAGAAATTTGGATCCATTTTACACAGCAATAGATAACGCCAATAGGAATGTCATTTTGATGTTGGAGTAGTGCACTGCCATAGCAAACACTAAAATATGAAAGTGGAAGCAAAGAACCCAGCTAAGCACTACTGTATTAAAGTAGAGTAAGGAAACATAGCTATTTAATGCAATGGTTTCAATGCAAAAGTCTTACACATCTTTTGTTAGATTTCTCCCTTTTAGCCAAATGTATGTCATACTTTTGGTTGCTATGGTAAATGGGAGGGCTATTTTACTATTAATTTTTAATTTTTTTTGTTATTAGCTTATAGAAATACTAGGGGACCGGTGCATGAAATTTGTGCATGGGGCGGGGGGGGGGGGGGGGGGGGGAGATCCCTCAGCCCGACCTGCACCCTCTGTCATGTTCTGGGACCCCGGCCACTCCAGGCCTAGGCGCAGGCCTACAGGCTTGGGGTGGCCTGGCTCCCGAGGCCCCATTTTATCAAGAGAACAAGTTACAGCCCTCACCAAACCCAGTACAGTGCATCTGTGCATACAACTGTCTTGTTCATGTGCCTGCTTCGCCCTACTGAAATACTAACATCCTGAGGACATATCTCTGTCTTATCTTGTTTCACCTTCAGTGCCTAGCCTGGTGCCAGGGACCTGGGAGTGTTTACAGAGTGAGTGAGTGAGTGAGTGAATAAATGAGTGAGTGAGTAAGTGAATGAGTGAATGAATGAGCGCGTAAGTGAATGAGCAAGTGGCTTGGGGCAGAAGTTCCCACCCCACTCCCGGCTGCCTGGCGCCCACCCTGGGAAGTTCCCACCTTGCCCCCGACTGCCCAGAGACCCACTCCCGGCTGAGTAGTTCCCGCCCCACTCCCAGCAACCTGGTTCCCTGCATAGTTCCTGCCGTGTTCCCAGGGGCCCAGCGCCCTGCTCCTCGCTGCTTAGTTCCTGCCCCACTCCCTGCTGCCCAGGGCCCACCCCGCCCTCCTCCCGGCTGCCTGGCACCCTGCTCTCCGCTGCATAGTTCCCGCCCTGCTCCCAGCAACCCAGGCCCCCAGCCACTCCTTCAGCAGAGGCCAGGGCAGGCAGGAAGCTTCGCTTCCTCCGTCGGTTGCCGGGGGCAACCCAAGCCTCCAGCTCTATGGCCGCCACCATCTTTGACAGGTTAATTTGCATATCACTCCAATTGGCTAGTGGGCGTGGCTTGAGCATAGCGGAGGGGTGGCTAATTTGCATGTTTCTCTTTTATTATATAGGATAATTGATTTTTACATATTTATCTTGCATCAATAACTTTGCTTAAAAGTCATGTTAATTCTAGTAGCCTTTTTCCAGATAATCTTTTAGATTGTCCACATAGATGATCCTGTTATCATCAATAAAGAGAGGTGTGTTTTTCCTCTCACTATTTTTTCTTGTCTACACAGCTGGCTAAAATATCAGGTACCATGTTGAATAGAAGTGATAAGAGAGGGCTTCTTAATCTGGCTCCTGATTTTAAGGGGAAACATTCAGTCCTTTACCATTGACTATGATGTTAATTGTAGGGTTCTTGCTCTATAAGAAGGATAATGGTCTATTCATTTCCATTTAAGTATCTTTTTTTTTTTTTTTTTTTTTTTACCAAGCCAGTTGATTTAGAAAAGTGGCAAGAAAAACAATAGGTAAAAAGTTACTTTTTGTGATGGGCTGGCATTAGCATTCACTTACTTTTCAGAATCCTCATCCTTTCCCGATCTGGGTAAAACGTATTCTTTTGCAGAGAGGAAAGGAGAGAAGGGGAAGCCTAAGCACACATAGGAAGAAAAAAACAATTCATTTCCCAAGTAGTTGAACTTTGATTGAGGCGTGGGGCACTAAGATCTTCAGAAAAAGTCCTTCATTGTCTGTACAGGACTGCTGAGGATGTGTGCTCTCCAGGGGATTTCCACCCACATCAGAGGACTGTAAAGAGGTGGATAGTAAATACTGTAGTAGCAAGCTTTTCAGGCCAAGAGACAAAGTAGAGGATATTATGTAGGTACTATGGTAACATGAGAGAGAATTCCTTCTCCACCCTATTTTCTGGATAGGTCCACGGGGGTGGTGAGTGTGTTTTGCATGTAGGCACTATCAGCCATTCTCTGGAGAAGAGTTACAGGGCAAGGAAAAGGGGCCTTGGGGGCTAGGGGTGGGGCAGGGAAGATGGACATCTGGGTTTATTTCTGCCCAGTGATTCCCAGATCCCAGCAGTCCACTTCTGTTCTCCCAGACAGCCTGACTCTCAATGTAAGCAGATCAGCTGGAGATAATGCATCAATTGCCCTTAAATTAAGATTCCAGTTTGAGGGTCAGGGCTTTGCCCCATCAGTAGAGTCTGCAGTGGATCAATGGCAGCCCCATGCACCCCAAGCAGCAGTGGGACATGGATGCTGGGGAGGCAGACACTGGAAACAGAGGAGAAAGGTGGGCCAGTTAACTTGCTTGAGTGGTGCTCCAGGGTCCAAACAAAAATAAGTACCAGATTGTATTTGGCCCGTTGCCTGTAGTTTGCAGGCCTCTGATCTGTCCCATTCCTCTGATTCTACGTGCAAGGAAATGGAGACATTGGGAATTAAAGCACCTACTATATCAAACAAATGATTTGAGAGGACCCATTCACTCATTTAGCAAACACACTGTTCATGAATTTGAGGAGTAATCGATTATTACAATCTGTCTCTATATGACAAATGCTTTGATTATTCTGATGGAAGTTTCAGATTACTAAAGTAACACAGTGAATCAGGAAAGAAAGACATGACATTATTTCTTTTCTCCCCGGAAGACTGATTATTTTTATAAAGAGGAGAGGAAGAAAGCAAATATATATTTATTCATTATTATTTTTCAGGCACTGAGACATTTCAGGTTTACAATATTTCTGTGATATTGGTAATATCAATCCAAATTTTAAAATGAGTAAACATATACAACAAGACCAAAAAATTAAAGTGGTTATCATAATGGAATTTGAACACAGGTCTGACAACTAGTCAATTTCTAACCCAGTACTCATCCCATAGATCAGTGGTTCTCAACATTCTCAGTTTTCTTACACAACTTAAAATACTATAGTGTTGGCTATTCATCAGTATTTTACTCTTCCCTACTCTCTTGTTATTTTAGTAGAATTTAGTGCCTTGACTGAGTTTTCATAACATTGTGAGTGAAGGTTCTTACAAATCTGAGTAAACATGTATTTTTTAAAAAAATGTATTAATATCCCCTATGCCTTTTATTTATTAGTTTCAAGAAATTTTACTACTATAGTCACATCACATGACCTGTGTAGTTTGATATTACATTTGATATATATATCACCATGATTGTAGATATCCTATGAAATTAGACATGACAACACAAAACTTTGAGTGAGTGTTTAAAGGCCATTATCTCCAGCTACCGATAAAGAGAAGAAACCACTTGGGGATTATCAATTATACAAAGAAAAGACAGTAAAACATAACGTTTATGATAAAATTATAGAGATCAGGATAGCTTTTTGCCAAGTAATTTGGACATGGGTAATTTAAAATGTGATCTGAAATCACATATACAAGTTAAGAAGAAGTATATTTTAGCTTTCAGAGTTTTATTTTTGAGAACTATATTATATTAGTTCTACACATTTGATTCTCCATAATGATGTTCACCAAGATGTGTGAACAAGGATGGCATGAGATTATTCAAAGTTAGGAGACTTAGGCATTTTATTTTTATTTTAAAGTACTATAGAGACCAACGGAGTCATAGGTTTGTTAGGGTCATAGGTTTATGATTGTATTAGTGTAATAAAAGAAAAACTATAGTTTATACCCATATTAAAGAATATAAAACTAAATTTTCATTATTGATCAACATTTTAAAGATCATAAGGATCATCATTTTTTGGAAAGTCAGGAAAAAACCTAGACATGTATGATTTGATTTTAAAGACAGTTCACCTAAATGTTGCCTCCTGAGTTGAGTTCATGGGGTAAATAAAAATGAATTATTTTTAAGTAAAGTTAAGATTTTAAAGAAAATAAACATATAATATGTAATTTTTGTGGAAATATTTGGTAAGAATCATTTTTGTTAAGGAAAACATATTGTTGAATAATTTAAAACTTACTCTGAAATGAAATAAAATCATCCTGTTATTTTTAGAGGGCTTAATTTTTCTCATCGCTCCTCTAATATCCTAAAAGGATAACATTGGATTTATTTGATGACATTAAATGACAATAACAAGTGTTAATATTTTATTTTGTGTTTACCCAATTACACATTTTAAGATTAAAAATGCAAATTAATAACTATATTATTTTATTTGATAATAGAGAAATTATTAACACCTATAGTTTTAGTGGACAATTGTGATCCTTTTAACTCAGAGGGAAATCATTAATGTGAAAACATTGTAGGTTTAAATAGCATAAATCAAACCAGAGTTAACCTCAGTTTTTTCCTTTAAATATTAATGATATTTTTGTTGCCCAGAGGATATATTTCATAGCATGGTCTCCAAATACTTTGCCATGTGCTTTATACATAGTTAATCAATATAAATACTGACAGTTATTGATCATTAGCTTCTTAGGGGTTTCTTAACCCTTAAATCACTGTAACAATGTTCCCATAAAGTATGGGTTGTTTGCCATTCCTCTTAGTGCACATCTTATGTGCACTGTGGCCATCATGCTACTAAGTGGTATCATCTTTGCCATCTGAGAAAAAATATCATATTTGTATAGAGTAAGGGATATAATTCTCATTTCAATAAACATTGATATTCTGCATTCCAATTAAAACTCCCCCCTCTCTTTTAAATAACTTACAACCATTGTATAATTTAATTTCAAGGGATACATTTAATTGTTTATAGTAGATGATAAGCAAAGATCAGATGCGTGAATTTCTTAAAATTTTGAAAAAAATTATTGATTAATATTAATCATGCCTTTCATAATTCATTGAAGTTGGATAACATAACTTTGATATTGCTTTACAGAACCTATATAAATATAAATCAAGGTCAGATGAAAGATATTTACCAGCTTATTTTATCTACTCAGATTTATTTTTTTAAATATATTTTATTGATTTTTTACAGAAAGGAAGGGAGAGGGACAGAGAGTGAGAAACATCCATGAGAGAGAAACATCAATCAGCTGCCTCCTGCACACCCTCTACTGGGAATGTGCCCACAACCAAGATACATGCCCTTGACCGGAATCAAACCTGGGACCTATCCGTTGGCAGGCCGATGCTCTATCCACTGAGCCAAACCAGTTAAGACAGATTTATTATTTCTAGAAATGGGACCTATTCAAATTTCAGAAATGCATTTGGTGCCATGTGAATTGCATAACTACTGAATCATTGACAAAACTTTATAGGAACTGAAAAAAAAACACCCATATATTTTTAGGATTTTATACCCTTGGGATATGTTAAACATACTTCAAAATTGTATATTTCTTGGTATTTTAGAACAATTTACTGTAGTCTGGGCTTTGAAGTAAAGTGTAATGAAAGTTGAAAATATTGAAGGCTGAGGTCAGTGCAGGTGAAAACAGGAAGAGGAGGGAAAGTAGTTTTATTCTTACATTACAAACTTCTCTGCTTCTCCTCCTCATTCTTTCCCTCCTTCTTTTCTACTTCTCCTCTACCCTATTCTCCTTTATTTTCCTCCTACTCTTACTCATATTTATCTTTGTCTTCATCTTCTTAGATAATTAATTATTTTTGGTTCTGTCGTGCCTAAAGTAATTCATATTTATCATCTGGGACTAAAGTAATGAATCACATGATACCCCTTAGATTGTTAGAGTGAATAAAAAAATAAAGACATTATTTAATTTTTTAAATTAAAAAACTAGACCCAAGTAGGGGAAAGTTTTCTCCTTTTCTTTTTTATTATTATTTTTTAAATTTTGGTCTTTCTCAAGTTTATTAATGTTTGGTTTGATCAGCTCTTAGGAAACCTTTTGGTCCATGGGATGACACTCAACCAAATTAGCCACAGCATCAGGGCAGTTTAATTTTTTTTCTAATGTATTTTAGTAATTATTCTAGAATATGGGGTGTTCTTATGACCATAAATGCAGCCTCCATCTCAAAGCTTACAGACTATTGAAGGAGAAAGAAAAGGTAGACATTGGTATGTAATATTTTAAATTAGAATAAGAAAGAACCATTACAAGTACAGCTCACTGGATGGGTATTTTAATGAAGTTTTGGTTCAGAAAGGTATCCAAGTCAACATTACATAAGCTGAGATATGAAGGATGAATTGTAATTAACCAAACACAGTGGGAGCAGAATGGGAAGAGAGTTTTCCATGTGGGGTAAATATCTTTCATTTATTTATGCTTTCTGACATGAATGCATTCATTCAACAACGATTTATTTTGAACACCTACTATGTTTTGTCCATTTTTCTAGGCGTTAGAAATCCTAAATTGGAGTAGGATTAATACAAAGTGTCTTCCATTACAGAGCTTAAAATCTTGTGGCAAAGAGAAGCATTTATGAGTCACAGTATAATTGTAACTGTATCATATACATTGTGCTCTAAGTGTATGCACATAATAGTGATGATTTAAGCAAAAGAATGAGAGTTGACTGGACAATGTGGTTGTGGTGGTGGATATATAGGACGTGGGGGTAAGGCAGAAATGTCCTATGGTAGAAGTGTAAGTAAGGGCCATATTTTCCTTTCCAAAATTATTAGGTCTAAAATACAGCAATATTATTAAAGAGCTACCTGTGTTGTTTCAGAAGACCAGAGAATAAATTATTGCAACCATTTAGTAATTTCACTATCTTTAAAAGTTATGAGTATAGATGAAAAAAGGAAATATCTTAAAAATATTCAAGTATTTAAAATCAACAAGATCTGACCATTATCTACCAAAGTCAAATGTATACATACATTATATTACAGGAATTAGACTCGTAGATAAATATAACAGAAATATATGTACATATGGGCACTAAAAAGACTCACAGAAAATGTTGACAGTATGCTTAGTGTAATAGCCTAATATTTAAAATAACTGAAAAAATTTTCAACAGAAAAAAATGAATAATTAAATTTTATATATCCATACAATAGAATAATATAGAGAAATGATAAATTAATGAACCACTGTTATAAGCAAAATATGGAGGAATGCTGCAGACATAATGTTCAGGGAATAAAAGACAGAATCAAACAAATATAAACTATAGGATTCTATTTTATAAAGTTCAAAATTACTCAAAACCAATCCATTGTGTGAAAAAACAAGTATTTATTTTTGGAGAGGAAAACTAGAAAGAGACATGAACAGTGTTTGTTTGTTTTAGTGTTAATTATATGATAATTTACTGAGTGTATACTTATAAATTCTACTCTTTTCTATATATGCATTGTACTTTAATTTAAAAAGATTTAAAAATAAATAATCAAACAAATAGTTTACATATGAAGAAATAGGTAAATTGGAGCCAAGGAAGATCATAGTGTTTTAGAATTATAGATATTTGTGCCATTCACTTAGAGGATCTGAGGAAAGATAGGTTCAGGCGCAACAAAAGGGATGATTTATGGTTTTGGATATTTGAAATTTGAGTGCTTTTTTATACCTAAGGGGAAATATAAAGGAGGCAATGGGCTATAAGTTTCACAGCTCATAGGAGTTCTAGGCCGGAGAAATACATTTTTAAGTTCATGTACATATACGTGTAAAAATAGAGTCATGTGAATGGCTAGCATTGGCAAGTAAGCAAATTTAGAGTATGCAAAAAAAGTGGATATGGAGTTAGCGAGAGATGTGGCTATATAGATATTATTTTTAGTAAATTTGGTCTTGATGGGGAGGAAAAAGCTAAAACAGGAGACCACTGTCTGGAGTAGAAAGAAGGCAAATGGTAAGAAAAGGATCGGGTTTGTTTTTGGTGGAACTTCATTTAAAACAAGAGGAAGGAAAATCAGAAAAAAAAAAATGGAAGATGATATATTCTGGGGCAATCAATCATTTAGAAGTCTGCATTGGAAGACTCTCAGGTAGGAGAAAAATCAATCAGATTTGATATATAAAGAAAGAAAAAAACAAAAAGGCACACTATGTTTCTGTCCTTTAGAGACTGAATACATTTACAGAAAAGCCCTTTAAAAAGAAGGAAAGGAAGGAATAACTAATAGTGGAGGATTCCATAAATACTTGAAATAGACAGTCTCCAAAGTATAGAAGGCAGAGACTTTCCCTGAAAACTGGCTTTTCCAGTTCCTCTTTTGTGAAAAAGAGAAAATAGTTAAAGATGCATAAATATAGGTAGATACACAGTTCTACTCTTGAGGAAATGAATTACACATTTAATTTCTCCTCCTGCTTAGGATTGTAGTGTGGTTGGCAAGCTTAGAAGTAGCAGGTGTTTGTGTTCACATAGCTGAAGCACAAATTTTAGATGATAAGCAGAAAAAAAAGGTTAAGAGGCAACGCTTTCGTATTGGAGGTAAGAACAAGCAAGAATAGCATGTGAAAGAGAGTTCTTATTTATAAGCACAATGCCTTATTAAGACAATGGGAGAAAAATGTTTAAGAATGGAATGGACATATTGAAGGACTTTATCTTTTCCCACATCAGTTCTGTATATGTACTATAGAAATTCATTATGGCTTACAGAACTAATGTCCACATGTTTTGAACACATTATTGTCTGCTTCATTCCAGTTTTTAGAATAATGTAAATGAATATAAACTGCTAATTAAAAAATTGAAGAATTTTTTAATCTATAATTGCTGTTGTTTTCCACAGAGGAGAAAGTAAGTTTATTACACTCAAATCTTACATGAGAAAGCTAAAAGCAAATATAATACACTAGAGGCCCGGTGCATGAAAATTCATGCACTGGAGGGGGGCGTCCCTCAGCCCGGCCTGCCCCCTCTCACAGTCTGGGAGCCCTCAGGGGCAGGAGGCGACCCAGTGATCAGGAGAAGGTGATGCCCCATCACACCTCTGCTGCTGCCACTGCTGGCAGCTCAAGCCTCGGCCGGCCCTGGTTACCTGAGCCTCAGGCGGCTCTGGGTGGCTGGGGGGCTGAGGAGACTCAGGGACTCCAGAGGCAGACCTTGCCACATGCCTGCCTCCCTGGCGGGGCTGAGGGGACTGGGCGTTGCCATCTTGTGGCTGTGGGCACCACCATCTTTGAGGGCAGGGCAGTCAATTAGCGTATTCCCTCCTTATTGGCTGTGGGCACCGGCATCTTTGAGGGTGGGACAGTCAATTAGCATATTCCCTCCTTATTGGCTGTGGGTGCCACCATCTTTGAGGGCGGGGCAGTTGATTAGCATATTCCCTCCTTATTGGATGTGGGCACTGCCATCTTTGTGACAGCATGAAGTTCAATTAACGTATTCCTTCTTTATTAGATAGGATAGGTTAATAAAAATGTACATAGAGAAGAAAAATACATATCCCAGTATTATAAAGAACATTGATGAAAAGAGTCATCAGAAATGATTCTAATAAAAGATTGAATACCCCAAAGAAATTGAAGGATTATTGATTGTGCCAGCTACATATTGTATAAAGTTCTGGAGTGGATATTATAAGTAGGTATGTTGATTCTCATTTATTCTTTCTCTTTCTTCTCACTTTTTTTAAATCTTCCACTCTCTTCCATCTCTCAAAATATGTTTCTTCGCCTAATTCTCAGCAATTAAGAAGCAAAAAGTGCAAAAAATATATAAAGCACAAATAATGGTATAAGGAAAATGAGAACCACATATATAAAAATATGTTGAAGACTATAAGTGCCATGACTGAAAAGTAGCAGAAATAGTAGAGACTTCAGTATTAGAATTATTAGACACAAAATGTCTGAAAATATTAAGCTTTATCATATACAAAGAAAATAAATGTTTTAAAAATATCTGCTAGAAACTAAAAAAATTAACATGTTTGAGGAAAAGAAGTAAGCCTTCTAAAAATATATGTATGTCTTATCTATCTAATAATTGAAATAAAAATCTCCATAAGGATATTTATTATCAAATTAGACAGAAACACATGAAGAAAGAATTGACAAACTAGAAAATTGATCAAAAGTATATTTATAGCCCTGACCAGTCTGGCTCAGTGCATAGAGCGTCGGGCTATGGACTGAAAGGTCCTGGGTTCGATTCCAGTCGAGGGCATGTACCTTGGTTGCAGGCTCGATCCCCAGTGGGAGACGTGCAGGAGGCAGCTGATCAATGTTTCTAACTCTCTATCCCTCTTGTTTCCTCTCTGTAAAAAAATCAATAAAAATATATATTTTTAAAAAGTATATTTATAGAATTCAACACATTAAAAAGAAAAGATGAAAAGTAAAAAGCAGGATCAAGAAGGACTGGTAATGAGGTAAACGTCTAACCTATCTAATTGAGTTGTTGTTGTTGTTTAAAAAAAGGAGACAAAAAATGGGTGGAGGCAATATTCAGAAGGAATAAAGGTCTGAAAGTTTGCTTGAGTTGATAAAATTAACCAATCCATACCTTCAAGATGAATAACAAATCACAAATATGACACATACAAAAGACACTCAGATTTTCAGTTTCTGATTCAGCATATAAAGATCTTGGAAGTTACTGCTCCATCACAACAACAAGTAAAAAGCTGAACAAACTGAAAAATCAGCATTTTTTTCTTAGATTCAACAGAGGAGTGAGGTCTCAGAGCTTACTCCTGACTCCACAGTTGAAGAAACAGGAGGATACAGAGAATCAGTTTATCTGAACAGAAATGTACAAGCTGAAATCTCCACTGGAACAAATGTCAAGGTAGGAAAATCTGATGTGTAACTGATGAATTCCTGGAGGCTAGGTGTGAGAACTGTGGGGTGAGGTTAGGGAGCCCACAATTTTGTGTTTTATTGCTTGGTGTTCTACCAGATTCTTATAGTGAATATCAGAGAAAAATCTATTCTGGCTTTTGTCAGGGGAGGGTAAATGTAACCATTTAAAATAGCCAGAGAATTTTTTTTATATATATACTAGAGGCCCAATGCACGAAATTCATGCAAGAGTAGACCTTCCTTCCCCCGGCTGCCAGCACCAGCTTCCCTCTGGCACCCGGGACCCACGCTTCCTGCCAGCCACTGGCAGGCAACTGGGACCTGGGCTTCACTTGCAGCCCTGGCTTTGTCCTGAAGGATGTCTGGCCTAATTAGCATATTACACTTTTATTATTATAGATTAGAGATAAAAATCACTATAACAGAAATGAGGAAGGCCTATAATGGGCTCATTAGTAGTCTACAATGGCTGAAGAAAGAATTTCGGGGCATGAGTATACTAGCATGTCAGTAGAAACTTCCAAAATTGAGATGAAAGTAGAGAAAAGATGGAGGGGAAAGGAACAGAATAACCAAGACTGTGGGAAAATTATAAAAGTCTATTATATGCATAATGTAAATGACAGAAGAAGAGAGAAAGAAACAGAAAAAAATATTTGATGAAATAATGACTAAGAATTTTCTCAAGTTAATATTGCATATTAAATCAGAGATCCATGGTCAGAGAACACAAAGCTGGGTAAATGCCCCCCAAAAAAATGACACCTAGGTATATCATATTCAAACTGCAGGAAATAAAAGATAAAGCAAAAATCCTGAAGATAGCCCAGTGGAGAGGGAAATACCTTACCTGCAGAGGAAAAAAGATAAGTTTATATCCAACTTATTATCAGACTCCATGCAAGCAAGAAGAGAGTAGAGTGAATAAATATTTAAAGTGTTCAGAGAAGAAAACTCACTAACCTAGAATTATGTACTCTGCAAAATTGTCCTTCAATCATGAAGAAGAAATAGAAACTTTCTCAAGACAAACAAAATAGAAGGAATTTGTTACCAGTAGATTTGCCTTGTAAGAAATGTTAAAATAGGTTCTTCAGATAGCCAGAAACTCAGATTTCCATGATAAAAGAAGCATTGTTGAATTAATAAATGAATGTAAAATAAAAAATTATTTTTTATTATTTATTGAACTAACAGGTAACTTTTTAAAAATTATAGCACAAGGTATGATATTATTATTACTTACATGAGTGAAATGAATGTCATCAATGATAAAATGGATAGGATACGGGGATTAAAAATATTTTACTATTACTAGGGGCCTGGTGCATGAAAATCCGTGCACTCAAGGGGGTCCCTCAGCCCAGCCTGCACTCTCTCGCAGAGGATGGTACAGCCCGGCCTGTGCACTCAGGGATGTCCAACTGCCTGGTGCCACCTGCTCATCAGCCCTGTCCCCCACTGACCAGTCATTCTGCTGTTCGGTTGATTTGCATATTATGCTTTTGTTATCCTATATAATAAAAGCCCAGTAACTGAAATCGAGGAATGACCAGAACAACCAGAGACCAGAATGACCATGGCCCCTCACCCCAGCTGGCCACCCCCAGTGAGCAGTTAGGGCCAATCAGGCAGGCAGGAAAGCAGTTAGAAGCAATCAGGGAGGCAGGCAGAGTGGTTAGGAGCGATCAGGCAGTCAGAGATGGTTAGGGCAGACAGAGGCAGTTAGGGGTGACCAGGCAGGCAGGCAGAGTGCTTAGGGGTGATCAGGCAGGCAGAGGTGATTAGGGGAAATCAGGCAGGCAGGCAGAGGGGTTAGGGGTAATCAGGCAGGCAGGTGAGCAGTTAAGGGCCAGCGGTCCCAGATTTTGAGAGGGATGTCCGACTGCCAGTTTAGACCTGATCCGCAGGAATCCCCGAGGGATTGGGCCTAAACCAGCAGTCGGAAATCCCTGAGGGGTCCTGGATTTCAAGAGGGTGCAGGCCAGGCTGAGGGACACCCCTCGCCCCGTGCATGAATTCGTGCACCAAGCCTCTAGTATGGGATAAGGTTTGAGAACTACCTATGAAAGTTATAGTGTTATTTGAAAGTTATATGGTAAAATATAAAAAGAACTCTTAAATCTCAATAATAAGTAAATGAACAACCCAATTGAAAAATGGGAAAAAGATCAGATCAGACATATCACCAAAGATGACATACAAGTGACAAGTAGCATATAAAAAGATGTTCCATATCATATGTCATTAGGGAAATGCAAATTAAAAAAACATCACTAGAAACCAAGATGGTGGCATAGGTAAACAATGGAGTTTGCTGCCTTGCACAACCACTTCAAAAATACAACTAGAGGACAGAACGGACATCAGCCAGAACCACAGGAAGGCTGGCTGAGTGGAAATTCTACAACTAGAAGGAAAGAGAAAAGCATACCAAGACTCAGGGGAGGTGCGGTGTGGAAGTAAAATACTAAGGTACAGAGGCCCACGTGGAGCGGGCTGGTGGCTGAGGGCACGGTTGTCTTTTTCAATTGGGAGGGAGTCTCAGGCTCTGAGCTCCAGTTCCGGGCGAGTCTCTGGGGACCCAGACTCATATGGGAGAAGTGGGACTGTCTGGCATCGGTCAGAACTGGAAGGTAGCTTTCTCTCCGAGATACTTGCAGCATTTCCCGGGACACTGAGAAGCAGGGTCTCAGGGCAGCCATAACTGCTAGCCCCGCCCTGTTGATCTCGTGGGACCCACCCAGCCCAAGCCTTGCACGGAGGCTTCTGCTGGATAGCCTCAGGCAGAGGCTAGATTAGCACCTCCCTAGAGATCCAGGAGCCAGTGTGACCAGTGGTCAGAGTGGGACCATCCAGTTTTTAGCTCCTCGGATCCATAAAGGACACACTCAGGGGGCAGACTCAGTGAGCACCAAAGCCCCATTGAAGCAAGTCTTGCCACGGAGGGGTGTCTCTGGCACAGAAGTTCTCCCACTGCAGACACAGCTGATTCTCACAGCCAATTGGCCTGGAGGTCAATCCCTCCCAGTGTTACCTACAACAATAAAGGCTTAACTACAACAAGACTGTTCACAAAGACCACAAGGGGGTGCACCAAGAGTGTCCTCCTCAGGTAATTGGGGAGGCTGAACCACTGGGCCCTAGAGGACACTTAGCACAGAAAACCACTTTATCAACACAGGGAAGCATAAAAAATGCTGAGACAAAGGAACAGGACACAAATGACAGAAATGGAAGAAAGCAAACTACTGGATATAGAGTTCAAAACCACACTTTTGAGGTTTTTCAAGAACTTTCTAGAAGCCACCGATAAATTTAGTGAGACCCTCAAAAAGACTGGTGAGACTGCCGATACATGTAGTGAGATCCTCAAGAAATCTAGTCAGACCCTTAAGGTTATGATAAAGGACCAACTGGAAATTAAGCATACACCGACTGAAATGGAGGATATTATACAGACTCCCAACAGCAGACCAGAGGATTGCAAGAATCAAATCAATGATTTGAAATACGAAGAAGCAAAAAACACCCAACCAGAAAAGCAAAATGAAAAAAAATCCAAAAATATGAAGATAGTGTAAGGAGCCTATGGGACAGCTTCAAGTGTACCAATATCCAAATTATGGGGTGCCAGAAGAAGAGAGAGAGCAAGATATTGAAAACCTATTTGAAGAAATAATGACAGAGAACTTCCCCTACCTGGTGAAAGAAATAGACTGACAAGTCCAAGAAGTGCAGAGAACTCCAAACAAAAGGAATCCAAAGAGGACCACACCAAGACACATCATAATTAAAATGCCAAGGGCAAAAGACAAAGAGAGAATCTTAAAAGCAGCAAGAGAAAAACGGTCAGTTACCTACAAGGGAGTACCCATACTACTGTCAGCTGATTTCTCAACAGAAACTTTGCAGGCCAGAAGAGAGTGGCAAGAAATATTCAAAGTGATGAATGCCAAGAACTTACAACCAAGATTAGTTTATCCAGCAAAGCTATCATTCAGAATTGAAGGTCAGATAAAGAGCTTCACAGATAAGAAAAAGCTAAAGTTCATCACCACCAAACCAGTATTATATGAAATGCTGAAAGGTATCCTTTAAGAAGAGGAAGAAGAAGAAAAAGGTAAAGATACAAATTCTGAACAGCAAATACACATCTATCAACAAGTGAATCTAAAAATCAAGTGAATAAATAATCTGATGAACAGAATGAACTGGTGATTATAATAGAATCAGGGACATAGAAAGGGAGTGGACTGACTATTCTTGCGGGGGGAAAGGGGTGTGGGGGATGCGGGAAGAGACTGGACAAAAATCGTGCACCTATAGATGAGGACAGTAGGTAGAGAGTGAGGGCGGAGGGTGGGGTGGGAACTGGGTGGAGGGGAGTTATGGGGGGAAAAAAGAGGAACAAATGTAATAATCTGAACAATAAAGATGTAATTTTAAAAAATCACTATTTCTTACCTAATAATAGACAAACATGTAAATTGACTGTCCCTCTGCTGTGCTCACCAGCCAATCAGGAGAGTATACGAATTAACTCAACAAAGATGGTGCTTAATTTGCATATGTAGGTGCGAAGCAGCGGAGCGAAGATGGAAGGTTCCGGGCCAGAGCAGCAAAGACAGAAGGCTTCGGACCAGAGCGAAGGACTGGGTCCCAGATGCCGGAGGAAAACTGGTGCCAGCAGCCAGAGGAAGGGAAAGCCTACTGCACGAATCTCTTCGTGCAACGGGCCTCTAGTGCTTATTATAATGACCATCATCCAAAACACTGAAAACAACAAGTACTGGCAAGAATGTGGAGCTACAGGAATTCCTACTGTAGCTGGTAGGAACACAAAATGGTACAGCCACTTTGAAAGACAGTTTGTTGTTTTTTGATAACACTAAACTTTCTCTTGCCATGTGATCTAGCTATCCTTGATATGTACCCAAAGGTGTTGGGAACTTATGTCTATACAAAAACATGAGCATGGAGGTTCATAGCAGATTTATTCATAATTGCAAGAACTTGGAAAGCAATTAAGATGTCCTTTCAGTAGATGAATGGGTAAATAATGTGATACAATAGAGTATTGTTTAGTGTAAAAAGGAAATGAGCTATCAAGCTATAAAAAATAAATGAAGAGACCCTTAAATGTATATGATTTAGTGAAGGCAGCCCATCTAAAAGGCAATATCCTGCCTTATTCTAATTATATGACATTCTAGAAAAGGCAAAACTATGGAGGCAGTGAAAAGAGCAATGGTTGCCAGGGCTGGGGTCAGGGAGGATGAATAGGCAGAGGACAGTGAAAGTATTCTGTTTGATATTATGCTGGTGGATACATGTCATTAAACATTTGTCAAAACCTATAGAATGTACACCAAGAGTGAACCCTAATATAAACTATGGGCTTCGTGTGATGTGTCAACGTAGCTTCATCAGTTTAACAAATATATTACTCTGGTGTGGGATGCTGATAATGAAGGAGACTGTGCATGAGTGTGGGGGGCAGAGACATAGGAGAACTCTGTAGTTTCTGTTTAATGTTGCTTTGAACCTAAAGCTGTTCTAAAAAATGTCTAAGGAAAAAACATAGCATCTATCTCTATAAACTGCTACAAGTTTATCCTTATGTTTAGCTGAGTAGAACAGTTATTGTTTAATAGTTTTTTTCTCTGATTTTTTTGTTTTGTTTTTTGTCTGACTCGCTGCCCCTTTGCCGGTTCTTCGACTAATGAGAGTAGGCTTATTTTGAAGTGTGTTGTACCTGCACCTGTTGGCATTTCTGGGTGGATGATTTCTTCAACTTCATGTCTGGGACATATGAAGCAAAAAGAAAACCCAGAGAACACACTTTCATGTCTTTCCTTGGATCCCAAATTCTCTAGTTTGCCTTATTTTCTCCACTTTTTTGACCCTTTTCACATTTAAATGTGTTTCCCTTTGTGCTTCCAAAATAAATAATTTTTCAAGTGTTTCCAAATACTATCAAAACTACAGGCATAAAATAAAAATATTCTACAAAATGTATAACAGCAACAAAATATAAGATTATGAGGAACAATCTTACCAAAATACTACATCATTTTAAAAGAGATAATAAAAAAATATTAGGTACAGACATAAAAGGAGAACTAAAAAATGGAGGGATAAATCGTTTTCATTGATTGAATGATTAAAAATGATGAATATTTCTGTTATTTTAAAATTGATTATCTCATTTAATTCCCCTAAAAATCCATACAAGATTTTCATGTCTTAAGGTTAGGAAAAGATTTCTTAAAACACAAAATTGATTGATATAAATGTAAAGGTTGATTAATTCAAGCTTATTAAGGTTAATTATAATATAGGTGATAATACAAGTAAGAAAATATATTGTCAAACTTATAATAACAAAGATCCAATGTTTAGCATATGTAAAAAATTTTACCAATTAAAAAAAAAAGAATTATAATACAATAAATAATTGGACAAAATACTTGAACTGGAACTTCACAAAAGAGAAATCCCAACTAAAATGCTGCTCAACATTATTAGTAATCAGGAAAGTGTAATTAAGTATCACTAAAACCCCAAAAGAAGGATAAAACATTAAATTTAGTTAATTGCCAAGTGTTTAAGAGAGAATGGCAGCAATTAGGATTTTTCTAGAAGTAGATTTGGAATCAGAGTTTAATGTTCAAAGTGTTTTTAAGGAAAGGAAGGGAAAGAAGCAAAACTGAAAAATTAATAACGTCAAGCTGTGAAGCATCCCCTGAAAACAGTTTATACACTACAGAGTGCTCTGCAGTTAAAATGCTCCCTCAGAGTTGTCCTGCATGAGGCTGAAATGGCCGTGTTGTCACACCTCTACCTGAATCAGTCACTGGATGTGGGCCATCCAGTGGAACAGGGTGACCATGGTGAGGAAGCTCTGTCCAGCTGAGCCAATCCCAGAAGACATCATAGAGAAAGGTTATTCACTGGCAGCCCTGCCAGCAGCTGGGCCAACAAGCTCTTCGAAGGAGTGTCTGGGTGAGTATCTCCATGTTCACAACAAATGTGAGCTGTCATGCACCACTGGAGTTTTGTTTGTTGGTACAACCACTTTGAAGAACAATTTGGAATTATCTAATAGAGTTATAGATGTACACTTTCTGTAATTCAGCAATCCCCCTTCCAAGTATATTAGGTTCTCAAACTTTAGAGTGTGTCAAAATCATCTGGAAACTCTGTTTAAAGAGATTTCTGAACTCCAAATTCAGAATTTTTGATGAACTACATCTGAGGTAGAACTCAAGAATATAAACTTGTGACAAGTCCCAGGGAGAGGCTGTGGCTGCTGGTCAAGGGACTACACTAAAGACTACTGCTCTGTGGGAAATGTGTACCTGTTCTGTGTGTTCCCCCTCCAGCCCCAGACAAAACACACACTCATGTACACACCAGTACATCTCAGTGTTGTTTATAAAATCTGAAAATGGCACAGAATGAACATATAAATGCTACTATAGTCATTCAGTGGAATTCAGTAATAGAAATTATTACTGAACTAGAGGCCGGACGCATGAAAATTTGTGAAAGAGTAGGCCTTCCTTCCCCCAGCTGCTGGCACTGGCTTCCCTCTGGCACCCAGGACCCTGGCTGCTTCCCTCCTCCGGCCGCCCACAGGCACCTGGGACCTGGGCTGGCTTTGCTTGGGCCACCCGCAGGCACACAGGACCCAGGGTGGCTTCCCTCTGGCCCTTGCTTCATCAGAAAGGACGTCTGGAATGACGAGCAGAAGATGTCTGGTCTAATTAGCATATTGCCCTTTTATTATTATAGATCATATACAGAAATATAGTAATAAAAATAAAATGATCATAGCTACAGGCAACATAAATATTAAAATGATGAAAACATCTACATTATATCAGTAAGGAATGCATATTAGGGTGCAAATTAAGGGACTCAATTATTCTTAAGAAGTAAAGATACTTACTACAAATTTCACAATGTTGGTTAATTCTGAAAGAAGAAGGGATTTATGTTGAAAAAGGTGTTCATAGGAAGCTCCTGAAATGTTGACAATGTTCTATTTCTTGACCTGTGTGGCAATACATAGGTGTTCACACCATAATTATTCTTTAAATATATATATACTTTTCTATATAGGTTCTCTCTCTCTCTCTCTCTCTCTCTCTATATATATATATATATGTGTGTATATATATATATATATATATACACATATATATATATATACATGCCGGGAGCCAGTCCATCCTTGCTGCTTGACACAGTCGCTGCAGAGAAGAAACGTCTGCACAGCATATGTTTCAAGGGACCTGGCGTATATAGCATACTGTTCTTAATATGTTTGCTCCCCTTAGCACTATGTGTTTTAACCAAGGTCACCTCTCCGAGAAAGGTTGTTTCCCCAGGTAGGGATTTTTCCCTGAAGTTAGGGAGGAGATAAAACCCCTTAACTAAGTGCCAGGCGGGTAGTTAATCACTTTAACTACAAACAATCATGCTTAAGCTACATAATCTTTACTCGCTGGAATGGACATAAGAAACACCCTAACCTTTGGAATAGAAATTGACAGGATTAAAATCAACTGGTATAAATACAGATGTAACAAGACAACAGGAGACAGAACCTACACACAGAACCTAGAGAGAGAACCTAGAGAGAGAACATGGCAAAGGATCCTGGACAGAACCTGGCTACAGAACTTCACTGGAGAACCTAGACAGAACATGGCAAAAGAACCTGGATAGAACCTGGCTAAAGAACCTGGTGATAGAACCTGGCGGGAGAACCTTGCTACAGAACCTGGCGACTAAACCTGGCTGGAGAATCTGGAGAACCCTGGCTGGAGAACCTAGTAAGAGAACATGGCTACAGAACATGGCAGGAGACCCTGACAAGAGAACCCGACTATGATGATCAACTGAACGCAGCCTCCGTGTCATTCCTTCTTCGCCGACTCTGTCCACACCTTTGGGGACCCCTGGACCCGCTGGGGTTGGACCCCAGCATATATATATATATATATATATATATATATATATATATATATATATTATATATATATAATAAAGAAGTATGCTGATTAACGGGGATGGCGTAACAGGTTGACCTGATAGGAGGAGGTTGCACGCACAGCATGGGGGGGGGGGGGGTGGCGGCAGGGGCCTCCATGTGCCTGCGCTGGTGGAGGGCCTGATCAGCAGTGGCCAAGGCTGCTTCAAGGGCCGGAGAGGGAGGCACGGCCAGACCGGCGACTCGAGGGTAGGCGGCGCAGTGTGATTTCGAATCACTCGCTGGGCTCCTAGTATTGAATAATGAGACAGAAGTAAAATAAAGGAACAGCATACCAAATTTCGATAATGAAACTTCTATTAATCTTCTATGAAGATTACCTCCATTATAAAAGCAGTGTTATCTCCAATGGCAACTATTTGGGATCTCATTAAGCTTAGAATAGTTACTTCTCATGGAAATTGCTTCTATCCTCTGAAGAGAATGTCAACTCCAGTTGGGTATTTCAAGAATTCACGAGAACTTGTCCTGCTTCCAAAATCAGATAGCACTCTTACTTATGAAGCTGTGGAAATTCCCACAACACACTATTCCCCTAGAAATTCAGCATTAGATTAACTAGACTGGTATATTTGTCGGTTACTTCAAAATTTCAATTAATTGTCATTAAAATCATTACAACGAACTCACTACCCATTTTAATTTAGTAAAGGTAAAAGGTGCTTAATTTTAAAGAATTGCCTGTGAAAGAACTACTTGCCATTGTTAGCCATGATGGTTGAGAGTGAAGGTGTTTTCACCATTCTTTTCCTTCTCTTCCTCCTTCTTTTTCTTCAGTTTTATAGCTCTATCAATTCATTCAGAACCATGAATGTAACTGTTGTAATGTCTGATAAAATATGGAGGGAACTGTGTTAAAAATATACAGTGCTTTAAAAGAGACACCCAACAAATTAACGTAGCCCATGGCAATGAAAGAGGGTCATTTATCTAAACTAAATGAATGTATATTCACTTATGAGCATTTTACAACTTCGTGGGAGCTAATATTTTCTCCAGCATATCATGAATAAAATACCTGTCAGATCTATTACAATAAGTGCAAACAAGCACTAGCACTTGGACTCATTCTTTTAAAAGATTATCAACAACATGTAAATCATGTTCTGCATTTCTTTGATGGGATAAAATTGTTCAAATGGGAAAGCTAGAGGTATTTATTTACTTATTTCTGACAAGATCACATGCTTCATGTTGAACTGTTTCCCAAAGGAATTGCTGCTGGCTGCCACATTCATTTGGATTTCTTTGCATGACAAAAAAGCTAGGCTCCATTAAAGTATCATTTGCAATGAATTTACATCCTTCCTCAGGGATAAATCTAACCATTAGACATTATGCGGGAAGACTGACTTTTATAAAAGATTACTGTTCTTCTAGTTCCAAGCTGCATTCAAAAATAGCCAAGGATAAAATAGAAATCTTTGACAGAAGTAAGATAAATTAACTTTCACATGATCTTGAAAAGCCATTTCCAAATTCCAATTAAAATGCTAGAGAATATCTATGAAATGTAAAAGATAATCTAAAGGGTATCAATTTTTAAAAAAAATATATTTTATTGATTCTTTACAGAGAGGAAGGGAGAGGGATAGAGAGTTAGAAACATCGATGAGAGAGAAACGTCAATTAGCTGCCTCCTGCACACCCCCCACTGGGGATGTGCCCGCAAGCAAGGTACATGCCCTTGACTGGAATTGAACCTGGGACCCTTGAGTCCGCAGGCTGACGCTCTATCCACTGAGCCAAACCGGTCAGGGCTAAAGGGTATCAATTTATAGTTATGTGTTTATATTCTTCACACAAGAAACCAGATATTCTAGCATAAAATAGAAATTAAGAACAACTTTAAAGTTTAAAAATCTATCAAAAGTCCTATGTTAAAGGTCAAGTTTATAGCTTTATATAAATACATATGTTATATATATATGTATATACATATATATTGCATATATATAATTAATTAGAGAACATTGACACTTGTTAGCAATGCTTTTTATAAGGGAGGCAATTGTGATGTAAGTAATGTTGATGTTAGCACCTTCTAAAGATATTTTAAAGAGTGATATTTCCTAATGGGCAGTAACCAAGCATAGAAGCCAGTAGAGTGCCATTGAAATGGTGTATTTATATACAAAATAAACTATATATCCTTCTAATATTAAGCATATTGTGAGTATGTGAATTTCATCATATTTTGGGTAAAGGATTATATAAGTATAGATATACAGTATCTTGTTCAGTTTAGTTAACCATTATTAAAATAGAAAATACTTCCAAAGATTAATACTTTAACAACTAAAATGTAACTACTTTTACAATAATTTGAAATGAAAAGGGATATACAATAAATATAAAATAATATGGCAGAATTAATATTAAATGTATTATTGAACACAGTGAATTACATTGTTAAAACAATCTCAGTTTGGACAAAAAAACAAAAACTTTGTTTATGTTTTTGGAAGGGTGAAAATTAGAGTACAAAATTTGTAAGTGAGTGAATGAACAAAGATATATTCTGATGTATGTGTGTGTATACATGTATACATTTACATATTTATATACATGTATACATAATTTATAAAATTCAAAATTTCCTTTATAAAGTGCACTATGGTGAGTGATCAATTAAAGCATACCACTTGGATAACTAAAGAAAAATTAAAATAGACTCTCTTTCATTATTCTAGTAATTTGAGAACATTTCTTAATGAAGTAGTATACTTCTAATGAATGTTGTTATGAAGAAGTGGAAATAACAGATAGTGAGAGAGTTTTGCATTTTTATGGTTTATACTGTTTTTCAATTGTTTGATTAACCTAAAAAGAAAGAAAAAACAACAGAACATGGGAGATTGTAGTTGAACTGTTGGAGAATGGTAGGATTCTGATATAACACACACACACACACACACACACACACACACACATTAGAGTACAACACAGTGCTTTGGGACTTGTAGTCATTTTTGTACTCCAAGGCAAATTAATTTTATAATTTACTAATATTATTTCTGTTACAGGAAGTGGAGACCAATTCAATACCATAAACAAAAGCAAACTTCCAAAGAGCCATAATAGGCCCCTCTGTTATAGAAATGTAAAGCAACACACCTGCGGTTTTCTTGGCAAAAACTGACCAGTTCATTAGTCTCAAAGTAGATGATGCAGAATTAATTAGAAGTTAAGAATAGTGCTTAGTAATGTTAATTCAGTACATCATTAGCAGTGTTAAAGTTTTTCATTATTTGACATTTCAAAGCAAAGATTTAAAATAGCGGGTCCCTAAAAATTTTGGGTTTAGGGACAGTTGCTTTAGGAGATATGAGGCCTTGTTATTCCAGCACTTATTCCTGAGAGCTTGTGAGGCTATAATCATACTAGAAGTGTCATGTGGAACCCAAACCCTTTTCACATCACATTTGAAACAGTTCTAAGTTTTTAACAAGACTAGTTTTGTAACAGCTTGTTCTGATGTCCAAAATGTTGTGCTATTTAAGCTTAAATAAGTCAGACTCTAAAAACTACACTGGAATGAAGGGGTCAAACACATTTTATGATAAGATAGGATATTTTATTTTGTTTTATTTTTTTAAATTGAATATTTCTGCTATAAATTATCCTTAAGAATAAAATTACAAACTAGTGACTGAGTTTTGAAAATTGGAGCCATTCTATATAATAAAAGCCTAATATGCTAAGTGTCCGACCATTGGACCATTTGACCAGTCACTATGATGCACACTGACCACTAGGGGTAGACACTCCAGCCAGTAGGTTATCTTGCTGTTGGGGTCTGGCTGACTGGGACTGGGCAAGGCAGGCTGGACTCGCCCTGGAGCCCTCCTGTGGTCCTGCCTCGGCCCCGATTGTGCACTAGTGGGGTCCCTTGGCCTGGCCTGTGTCCTCTCGCAATCCAGGACCCTTAAGGGAATGATTTTGGCCCAATCCCTGTAGGTCAGGCCCTTGCACCGGGCCTCTAGTGTGTGTGTGTGTGTGTGTGTGTGTGTGTGTGTGTGTGTGTGTATATATATATACAATCTAATAATAGACAAACATGGTAATTAACCATACCTCCGACATGCTTCCCATTGGCTAATCAGGGAGATATGCAAATTAACTGCCAACCAAGATGGCGGCCGGCAGCCAGGCAGCTGAAGCGAACAGGAGGCTTGCTTGCTCCAGCAAGGGAGGAAGTCAAGGTTCCCCGCCTGCCGCTGCCGGCCAATGAGCTGCACTCTAAGAAACAATGTTGCAATTATAGAAGCGAAACAAACCCCAGAAACCTGCTTTCAGCCAGCCGGGCCTCAGAGCTGGAGCTGCAACAGTGTTTCAATTATAGAAGCCAAACAAACCTAGATACCTGCTTTCAGCAGCCGAGGTCTCAGAGCTGGAGCCGAGCCTCAGAGCTAAAGCCGGCTCTCAGTTCCAGTAACAGCCATAGAAGGTAAATAAATCCCAGAATAAAAAAAAGAAAAAGAAAAAAGGAGAGGTTGGGAACTTCAGTAACCCGCCAGCCTGAAAACGGCCCTCAGACCCTCACCCAGACTGGCCAGGCACCCCAGTGGGGACCCCCAGCCTGAAGGGGGTGTGGCCAGCTGCAAACAGCCATCATCCCCTCATCCAGGCTGGCCAGGCACCCAAGCGGGATCCCCACCCTGATCCGGCACACCCTTCAGGACAAACCAGCTGGCCCCCACCCATGCACCAGGCCTCTATCCTATATAGGGAAAGGGTAATATGCAAACTGACCCTAACAGCAGAAGGACTGGGAATGACTGGTCACTATGACACACACTGACCACCCGTGGGCAGACGCTCAATGCAGGGGCTGCCCCCTGGTGGTCAGGGCACTCTCACATGGGAGGAACTCTGCTCAGCCACAAGCCATGCTGACAGCTGCCAGGAGAGCGGTGGTGGTGGGAGCCTCTCCTGCCTCCTCAGCAGCGCTAAGGATGTCCGACCTCAGTTTAGGCCTGCTCCCCGCTGGCAAGTGGACATACCCCAAAGGCTGCCAGGCTGCCAGAGGGATGTCTGATTGCCATCTTAGGCCCAATCCCCCAGGGAGCGGGCCTAAGCCAGCATGTGGTCATGCCCTGAGGGGTCCCAGACTGCGAGAGGGCACAGGCCGGGCTGAGGGACCCCCCCCCCCCCCCCCGAGTGCACAAATTTTTGTGCACAGGGTCTGTAGTATATGTATATATATATATATATATATATATATATATATATATATATATATTAGAATAAGTTAAGCAGACCCATTATCTATAATCATAAGAAAATAGTTTGGGAATTTAATATGAAATTCCAGAGAATGTGACCTCTAACATCAACACTGATAATACCAGTGTACTAGGTCTTCTCCAGGGTACATTTGCACTCCTAACCCCTACCCAAATATTCAGAAAGAAGCTGTTTACTCCAATAAATCAAATATTTTCAATGGACCCTTAAAGTTGCACTGACTACAGCATATGACATAATTTGGAATAAAATATTTGAATTAATGGCCCAATATAAATTACCATAAGTGAGGGAAAGTCCCATGAGAAGAGCAGGGTTATTTGCAGTTTAAAAATGGAATATTTTAGGACTCTCATTCATCCAAACTCACAAAGGATTCAAATCTTTTAACCTACTTGTCTGGCCAAAGAACACTGGTAGAATATATTTCTCTCTTTAATTTTAAATTTACCATTCAGCTTTGATTTGCCCAGAATGAAAAATTAATGTTGTCATAAAATTTTGATACAAATTGTGAGCAGTAACACAGCAAAGTTGGTGGAATTTTATTTTTTATATAATGATCATATGCCTAATACTTGATCAATTTTATTATGCTATATCTGCCAGTTTCTATTCTCCGTTTTCCTGAGATCATTTATACGGTTGAATAAATCTCCTGGAAAAGAGAACACAAAATATACACCCCAGCAGCCAAATGCATCTATCTAGTCAACATTTCATTTAACATATTTGATGCTGAAATCTTGCTTCTGGAATTCAGACATCTGATATGTAAGTATGGAGAGGCAGAAACCTTGCTCACTCAGTTCATAGTAGTTAATATTGCTACACATATCTAGATAAATAATTGCCTTAAAATGCTATTAAGAGAATGAATTGAAGCTGAAAATGTAGGAAAATCAAGGTCTTACAGTTTCTAAAGATAAATTATTTATTCATGAAAACAGTGATCGCTCGTTCAAGTTAGTGCTAGATGTCTACTAGGTTTCAGAAAATTCAGCAGAAGACATAATTTATAAGTTTTAAGTGCCTGTTTAAAAATTTTCTAAATATTAATTCAATGTGTATCTTTTCATAATGTATTTTAAATTTTACTTTCCAGTTTATTCTTGCTGGCATATAGAAATAGAATTCATTTTTATATGTAGACCTTGATCCAGCAACTCTGTTAAATTTACTTATTAGTTCTATTACTTTATATATGCATGGTAAAATCTTCCTAATGTTTTTAAAATTAATGACTTTTTTCATAATTATTATTTAAATTTTATTTTCCAAGTTATTTTTCTTGATATATAGCTATATCATAGATTATTTTAACTTTTATTTAGAAAATGTTTTAATATGCTTATTAATATTAAGAATACTTTTTTAAATAATGAGAATTAATTAATTATATGTCTTACTTTCTAGCCTTGTGTCATTTATTTTTCTTACTGTAAGGACTAAGAACTCCACCCAAATGGTTAATACATTCAATATCTGGAGTTTACAGTACTCATCCTTGTTTTATTTTGGCACTCAGAAAGCTGTAAACATCTATTAATAATCATGATGCTTACTGTAGGTTTACATAGGTATCTTTATCAATGTAAGGAAATATTTTCTAACTTGTTAAAAGTTTTAATCATGAATGGACATTAAATTTGATTTAGTATTTTTCTCTATCTAAGGACCAGATCATGGACGACAGTCAATGTTGTTTCTTTCTTATATCGCTGTTCTTTCTCTCTCTCCCTCTCCTTCCTTTCTCTAAATAAATAAATAAATAAATAAATAAATAAATAAATCAGTAAAAAGCATATTTAAAAAGGAGATTGACTTTTTAAGTTTTTGCTATTTATTTATTTATAAAGTTTGGTGTGAAGATTATTCTTTTCCAAAAGACATGTTAAGAAGTATTTCCTCTTTTGCATTTTCTAAAATAGTTTGTGTAAGAGTGGAAATATTACTTTAAAAAATATTTTTATTTAAATATTATTTCCTTTTTAAGTTTTTTTCTTCTAAATTGTTCCACTAGTGAATCTATTTATCTGGAATAAAAGAATTTGAATAAAGTGATAAATAAAATAATGTAACAGATAAAAACCATGTTTGAATTATCTATAATAATAAAAGAGGAATATGATAATTAGACCATATGTCCTTCCGGATGTCCTTCTGGATGACCTTCTGGACAAAGCCGGGGCTGCAAGGGAAGCCCGGGTCCTGGGTGCCAGAGGGAAGCCAGTGCTGGCAACCAGGGAAAATTCTGTGCATTGAGTCTCTAGTCAAAGATAAAATCTGAATTAAGGGACTTGGCTTTAAATCTAGACTTAAGAGACTCACTAAGAGTGTTTTTCATCTTTACTCTCCTGCCCAGAATTGGTGTTCTTATTCACTCAATCTTGGTGTAGCTCATGTGACAATGCTGTAAAACAGACAACTCCAAGTTTTTGGTGTCGTAATTAACAGAGGATTTATTTCTCCTCCTCCTCGTAAGTGTGTGGGTTAGCTGGAGTGGCTCTGCTTCAGGTTGCCATTCAGATAGAGTTGTGCTTTACTAGTCTCTCATGCTAGGAATCGTGGCTCCCCAGAGCATGCTGTTTTCATGTTAGAAGTATAAGAAGGGCAAGTACAATCACAGGATCCTTCCTAAAGCCTGCCCCTTCTTTCCAACATTGCATTGGTGAAAGCAAATATGTAGCCAAACACAATATCAATGGCATGGGGATAACAATAACAAAGATCTGGGGGAAAGAACAGATATGAGTAATTTTTTTTTTTAAATTTCACATTGGGAAACTATAGGCCTACATCTACAGAGCTATGGGTTAATAGAGGACAGAGCAGGGTGTGGGCACTAAGCAAGCAGGCAGAGCTCAGAGGAGTACACAGATGAGGCTGAGGACTCATTCCTGGGTCTAGTTCCCAAACTAGTGAGTCAATTTCAACAGTCTTTCTCCTCTAGGCAGGAGTTAGTAAGGGAGCAAAGAGAGACCAGAGTTTTGAAGAAAGGAAAGCTCTCTCCATGGAAACAAAGAATAGGGTTAACAAAGATGACTTTACCATTCCCTTAGCTTCTCTGAATTTTAAGACAGACTTCTCCTCATCTATACTGCTAGGTCTCTGACCTCTCTTTCATCTTGTTTATCATGTTACATCAGAACATTTTCTTTAGAAGATGTGTAATTTTAAAATCTATCTCTCCCTCTTTTTAAGATACAACTCTCATCCCAGCCTTGTTCCAGTTTTATAATCTAAGAATGCCTTTCTCAAGAACCTGGAACCCATCCATTTGACATGTGATTATCCATAATGATAATGCCCCTGTCTCCCAGTCTTTGAGGGAGAGTAAGAGCCTAACTTCGATAGTTGACCGTTAGCAAACACAGATGGCCTCATCACACTGACCATCCTCCCCCTCACACTGTATCTACCAGTACATTCCTATGAACTCACTTTAGCACTTAAACACTCTCCCACCTTTTATTTCCAAAGAGTTAAGTCTTTATCTCCTGTTACCATACTCTTGAATTATGTCTTTCTTGCTTGTTTAACTCTTTCAATGCATTTTTTTCCCTCTGACAGTGACTAAGGCTTACTCCTCTAACAGGAAGTCAGCAAATCCTACACCAACTCTACTGAGCAGTGAGTGTGTGTGTGTGTGTGTGTGTGTGTGTGTGTTGGAGTGCATTTTTAAATAAACTTGTTATTTTTTAATAACTTTATATCTATAGAAAAGTTGCCAAGATGGTAGAGAAGGTTTACATAGACCTAATGCTATCATCTTATGTTCACTGTGGTACATTTATCAAAAGTAAGAACTTAATAGCCCTAGCCAGTTTGACTCAGTGGATAGAGCATAGGTCTGTGGACCAAAGGGTCCCAGTTTCAATTCCGGTCAAGGGCATGTACCCTGGTTGCAGGCTCCTCCCTAGACAGGAGGCAACCAATCGATACGTTCCTCTCACATCAATGTTTCTCTCTGTCTCCCTCTTTCTTCCACTCTCCCTAAAAATCAATGGAAAAATATCCTCAAGCGACGATTAACAAAAAACAAACAAACAAGTAAAAAGTTAACATTTAGTACAATATCATCAATTCAACTTTATACTTTATTCACATTTCACTACTTTTTCACATATGTCTTTATTCTAGGCTAGGATCCAATTTAGGGTTCTGTGTTATATTGAGACAAGTCTCCTTAGCAACTTCTAGACTGTAATTATTTTACATCATTACTTCATTTTTTTATGACCTTGGTGGTTTTGAGACGTATATGGGTTATGCATTCTTTTGGAATGTTTCTTGATTTGGGTTTGCTTGAAAATTTTTTAAACTCTATCATTACACAAGTAAAATGTCATTTCCATCATAGCATATCACAGGATACCTGCAATCAGCACCAGTGATATTAACCTTGGCCACTTAGATAAGGGAGTGTCTGCCAGGTTTCTCTACTGTAATGTTATTTTTCTTCTTTTTGATGGTATTCTTGGGAAGTGAATCACTAAAAGCAAGTCATACTTGAGCAGAGGAGGAGAGGGATTAGACTCCACCTTCCAGAGGGGGGGAGTATCAACATATATAACTTGAAATTCTGTAGGAAAGATTTGTCTCTTTTATTCTATTTATTCCTTTATTCAACCATTTCTTTATATCCATATGGATTCACAAATATTTCTTCCTGATTCCTTTTACTGGATAATGGTGTTTAGAAACCAAGATTTGTATGCTGAGGAAATTGTGCTTTTAATTGAAAGTGCTATGATTATTTCTGTGACGGTGATTAGATAATTGTTCAAATATAGATTAAAGATTCCCAAGCATGAATCTTCTACTCTAGTGGATCTGAAGTTGATCCTTAATATTTTCAGCTATAATTATACTATTCTGTTTAAGGACCTCAAGAATAAGAAAAAAACAAACAGAAACTGACATATTCATTCTTCTGTGATTATGACTTAATATTAGGATTGGCCAAGACAAAGCCCCTTTTAAAGTAACATAGGTATTCAGAAATATTTATATACCTCTTTTCACAAATATATTTTATTTATTTTCACATTTTCTAATTGGCTATTGTTGTTATATCTGGAAATGGTGAAATTTTTTATGTTGAAATTGCTGAAATCTCATTTAAAACATTGTGTTTATTAATTTACCTGTTTTTAGTATAATTATATTATTTGTAAATAATGGCACTGCCATATTTCCTTGTATTCTTTATACATCCATTTCTATTTCTCATCTTAATTTATTGGTCAGGATATCTGCAACTGTTGAACAGTAGCAGTGATGAAGGGCTTCCTTTGTGTATGTGTTTAAAAGGCTTGCTTAGCCCTAACCAGTTTGGCTCAGTGGATAGAGCTTCGGCCTGCGGACTGAAGGGTCTCAGGTTTGATTCCGGTCAAGGGCATGTATCTTGGTTGCAGGCACATCCCCATTAGGGAGTGTGCAGGAGGCAGCTGATTGATGTTTCTCTCTCATTGATGTTTCTAACTCTCTATCCCTCTCCCTTCCTCTCTGTAAAAAAATCAATAAAATATATATTTTTTAAAAAGGCTTGCTTAATATTTTTCCACAAATGTGTTTCTTACTGGATATTTTTACATATAACTTTTACCTTAAGGATGTTTTCTTATATTTATTTTCAGTAGTTTTTTAAAATAGGTATTTTATTTTATCTAATGATTTCCAGCATTTATCAATATAATCTGATTTTTTTCTTTAGGTCATCAAAGTGGATTAAGTTTATTAAGTTTATTAATTGTATTATTCATATATTCTATGTATTTTAATACTGCTATTTGAATGATCTATCATTTCCACATACTGGTGCATTAAAATATGTGACCTAAAATGGTTATTCTTATTTTTCTTTGAACTGGTGTCATTTATTGGTATAGATTTTTTCCATTTGTTGTCTTTATTTAATAGTGATGGTACTTTTTAAAAATAGCTTGTCATGTTTTTCCCTTAAATGTACATTTCCTGGGACTTTGAACAAATTTTGGCTAGAAATGTATAACTAGATATAGGGATAGGTTGTTGCTGGTAAGAGGATACCCCTAGGAACCAGAAATACTAGCTGAAATCATTTTTACTACTCCTGGTCCACAACCTCCCAAGAATCTGGTGTTGGGCTATCTATGTTCATTTTATATACATAATGAACATGTTGAGGGAGGCACAATGTCACAAGACAATTTATAAATTTTTTCTCAACCTATGTGTCATCTGTGTTTACTGATACTGTACTGAGCTGTCATTTCCCTCTCAAAACGGACTCCCTAGGATTTCTAACAGTTTTTGTTTTTTCTTTTTAGGTAAATTAAATTTAATAAATTAACTTATTAATTAATTAATTTACATACTTATTTTGGTACGGAACCATGTTTGGTTTTCATCATAAATTCACTCAAGATCCCTTCCCTCATAGGGTTGAGAATCAAAGTGGAAAAACAAACACCTTTGCTAGTTTCTCATTTTGTCAGGAATTGGTAACCAACCAAGTCTGCATAATTTTAGTAATAGTCCCAATGATTTTGATTTGAAGACTATCTTAAAGTGGCTCTCTAAAATACTCAGGATTGCATCTGGGGCTTAAACAAGACCCGAAAATAAGTAAAATTAAGGCATTCGGGAGAAATTAGTACACAGATGTTATTTGCTATTAATTGAGGTTTAATGCATATGAGAAAGTTTGTTAAAATTATAGCTCCCTGGGTGGCAGGCAGTGTGAAATGAGAAAGTAGGTTGGATTTATTATGAATAAGTAATTAAAATTTAGTCAGCAGTTAAAATTCAGACTGAGTAAAGGCAATCTAAAATAGTGTTACTCAATGAAGTTTTAAAAAATATATATTTTATGATTTTTTTACAGAGAGGAAGGGAGAGGGATAGAGAGTTAGAAACATCGATGAGAGAGAAACATCAATCAGCTGCCTTTTGCACACCCCCTACTGGAGATGAGCCCACAACCAAGATACATGTCCTTGACCGGAATTGAACCTGGGACCCTTCAGTCCACAGGCCGACACTCTATCCACTGAGCCAAACCGGTTAGGGCTCAATGGATTTTTAGAAAAATACAGAGAAAAGTGAAGTAGAGCCGAAACTGGTTTGGCTCAGTGGATAGAGCGTCGGCCTGTGGACTGAAAGGTCCCAGGTTTGATTCCAGTCAAGGGCATGTTCCTGGGTTGCGGACACATCCCTGGTGGGAGATGTGCAGGAGGCAGCTGATCGATGTTTCTCTCTCATCGATGTTTCTAGCTCTCTATCTCTCTCCCTTCCTCTCTGTAAAAAATCAATAAAAGAAAAAAAAAAGAAAAGTGAAGTAGAAGACAGAAAACAACACAGAGGAAGAGAAAGGACCTTTTTTAACTTTCAGTTCAGAGATGAAAAAATACTGTTATATTGTAAATCAGAAGACGCCTTGATAAGCCAAATTAATTTGGAGTCTTTTATTATTACGCTAGTACTAGCAGGCTCAGAGTAGAGTGTCTCTGTCAAATTCTGGGCCCCAAATAGAGGAAGTGTTTCCTATTTATACTTTTTTCAGTTCTTTATCTTCCAAATTTGGAACGAGACTTCCGGACCTTCTGAGAAAGAGGTCCTGAGAGCTTGGAAGGGGCCATGAGACCACATCTCAAGGCCTGGCCTGGTGCCAGCACTGACAACTCTGTCTGGGACATAGTTGGTGGCCTCTCTGTAATGGAAGTAGTCTTATTTTCCTTATTATTTAAGCAAGCAAGTGTTTACAGAAGCCAAAATAGCAGGGTTAAAATTTCAAACAGCAGTTTTACTCAACATGGAGGTTACTATGCTTACTACTAGTATAAGCCAGCTATTGTAGAAATAATGAATGTGTTTACATCTGTCCCATCTTTTAAACTCATTACAATACTTGAGAAAATAAAGTCGTTAGCTTAGAAGTCAAACAACAGTCAAAACAAAAACAGCACCTAAGGCACACCCAGATTTATTGAAGTAAGAAACTTTTGGAGTCAGGATGGTAAGTTTAATTTTAACATGCTTACTAATAATTCTTGTTCACAATCAAATTTAAAAACTACATTCCAGAATATAAGTGTTGGAAATAATTTGATATTTACGTAAAAAATAACTATTAATTTCTGTTCTGATCTTGTAGAAAGTCACTCCACTTCTAAATGAATGTGGTTTGATAGGCAGCATAAGAACAATTAAGACATATATGAAAGACATAATTAATATCCTGTATTCCCACATACACTATATTTTAAAGTCAACATATATTGTTATGTTTACATTTTATAAATTATAACCATAATAATTGAAAGATATAGAAAAATAAAAAATAAGCAAATTGGAGATATGTTTATTGATATATATAGATAAATACATAGATATAGGTATGTATCTGATATATCTAAGTTTATTTAAGTTCTCTAATCACAAAAATATTAACAATGTTAATTTGTGCTTGTTTTAGACCTGTGCAAACATATTATTTGGCAAAAAATAAATAAAAAGTGCCAATACTTTGCTTTAGGCAGAACTGCATTCATTATGATTTTGTGTTTTTAAATTATCCCATCTAAGTAGTATACACTTTACTAGAAATTAAAAAAAAATCTCTATGATTTTTCCATTTTTACATGTGGAAAATGTGGATGCTGGTGATGGTACTAATCTCATAAAGTTATTTTGAAATTAGTTGACATGTAATTAAGGATATTTGCCCTGAGATACAAAAACTGGGAATTGTAGATAATAACCTTGCATCCACTCTGACTTCTATCTGGTGATTCTTGTATATTTGTTTCTTTGTTCTCAGTAGATAATTAGATAATAAACTGGCCAAGACTCAAACTACAACCCTTGTTACATGGCTTGTAATATCTTTCTTTGTCTTATCAATTCTGTGGCTTTTAATTGGCCCTCCTCTGCTGTGCCTGCACAACTTGGTGGTCAGCCAGGGACTTAAATAGTTTTCTCAAATTTGGGGGCTTTCTCCCTCTGTGACTCGTTATTTCTAACGGCTCCAAATTTCCAGCCGCCCTACCAGTTTCTGGCTGTCTTCTGAGATGTCAAGTTTGTGAGGGGTCACCATTTTGCTCTCCAAAATGTGTTTTGTGTAATCTTTAGAAATATACTCAATTTGAAAAGCAAGAACAAACAGACTTTATCATGATAACTTCCTTTCTCATCTATAAAAAATTAGGAGGTGACACATTTATCAGGTAAAATCAGGAGGTAACACCACTGAGCCTCTTGGGCTCTCCCTTGTGAATGAACAATTTAGCCACATTCCTGGATTTAAGCAGTTTATATATAATCACATTTTTATCTCATTCAAGTTTTTCTCCCACCACATCAATAAACCTGCAGCTTTTGTTATTATTTTCTACCTTCATAACCAGAAAGTCACAAACTAATGACCTACCCTTTCTAGTTGCAGTTTTTCAAGAGTAAACTCTCTTTGGGCTTCTGTCTGTGTTTGGATGTTTTCCAGTGCCTTTAAATTATTGTTTTCTGAAAATAATTTATTCATTTTTTAAAATTATCATGTGTAGGAGGGTTCATACAACCACCTAACTCCAAATCCATTCTTACTAACACTTGATATTTTCATTTTCTGAAAATGTATTGTCTTCATAGTCAGAATGCTCATCAGTTTTACTTCAATAAAAGAGTTTATTATTGTTTCATACATATAAGTTTCATCACACAGTAGTTTATCCAAACTCAAAGCTTATACAGCTCTCTGAATTTATAGCACTAAGAAAAGTGCTTGGCTTATATAGTTTTGTTTGTTTTTTAAATACATGTTTACTAAATGACTAACTGAAGAGAGGTTTTTATTGTTGTTGTTTTTTGCATTTACTTAGGGTTTTTCATTTTATGACATTGTCTAATAATTTATATTCAGTTCTGCTTTTGTGTCTTATTATTTTTCTATTACA
Source organism: Myotis yumanensis (assembly GCF_028538775.1). Lineage (NCBI taxonomy): Eukaryota > Metazoa > Chordata > Mammalia > Chiroptera > Vespertilionidae > Myotis > Myotis yumanensis. The sequence continues at coordinate 143,725,813 of NW_027223754.1, forward strand.
CTGTGTGATGTCTATAGAGAAGACCACAGTGTGAATCCCAGTGTTTTGAATCACTTTTCATTCTAAGGAAAAAACCATTCGTCCATAAGGTGCTCACTTTCATTTATAAGAGCTAACAAAGTTAGAAAGCAATTAATGTCAAATTTAATTAGATGCCAGAACTTTCCTGAAGCAATTATTCACAGGTTACAAAAAAAGATACAATGAAAGACTACTTTGAGTGAGACTTCTGACTAAGGCCAGAGGACAAAGGCAAGGGAGCAAATAACAGAACTATAAGTGTTGGAAATAGTAAGGACATCAACAGATTCTAAAATCAGGAAATCAAATAAAAATCTGGAGAACAGAGATGACTCTAAAGATAGAAGGGGGAAAAAAACCTCTTTAAAACTGCCAAAATTTGGAAATGACGCTTTAAAAAATATCTAACACCATGTTTGGCATAGATTCACCATAAAAAGGTGCTTATATTATCTCTCAGGTTAATAAAAGTGACGGTGCTAATAGAATTTTAAGAAACACAAGATGAAAAGTCAAAGTGAGTTGTATCACAGAGTAGAGTTAGAGAAATTGAGGATATAGAGAAGAAGGAATGACTATATGTTAGCCACAGTGAAAAGAGTATCATATTAATAAGCCAGTTGGTATTCTGAGTTTCAGGTCTTCTTACCCTGGTGAGAATCCATCATCAGCAAGACTAAGACTGTGGGGTGGCCCATAAGGAATGAAAAACATTGAAAATTGAATGTTAGTTCCTAGATAATGAATGGTCTCTTCGTTACCTAACAGACCTGTCTCCTGCCAACTGAATCTACTAATAGTTTGTTGTTGTTGTTGTTTTGTGTGTGTGTGTGTGTGTGTGTGTGTGTGTGTGTGTGTGTTTCTAGGCTTAGGTAAGAACTCTGTCAATGTTAGTCATGGAAGGATTAAGCAGTAAAGAGTAATGCAAAAATTAGCCAGTAGTAGGGTTAGGGTTTAGAATTAAACTGTGTCCCTAGCTCATTCTGGTGATGAACATGACAGGAAAGATGTAGTATAAGTATTTTCTAGCCTCTCTTTTATATGTTAGTCCAATTTGTATGTCTACATTCTCTTATTGAATCCCATCGGTAGTCTGCCTCTTTACCCAATTGCCTTCTACTAGCTTTCCTCTAGGTATGGGGTCATATAGTGAAATCTCAGCTTTACACAGTCTAACAGTTTATTTAGTTCAGTAGTTTGCCCGAACCATATCAGGCAAACTGTACCTTCTACAACCTGTATTAATTCCTCAATTTTTCTTTTCTACTCAGGCACCTAGACATGACAATGATTTGCCAGTTACTGAAATGTTCAGTATGCACCCGGACAACCAAGAGGTCCAGGCTGCCTCAGCTAATTAAGCAGAGACAAGGTCGGTTCTGATATGAGTGTTGATTCCAATACTGCTGGCATTATGGGAGAGCAGCAGGTCATCCTCATAAATCTGCTCTTCCCCCCACCATAAACCAGCTGCTTGTATTGGGTCGATTTCATGTGAAAATAGGAATTAGAGGTATGGGAAAGTGGGCATGGGGTAATCATTACAGGTTACAAGTCATGCAGACCTGGGGAGAGTCATAGACAGCAGGCACCTCCGGGCGCTCTGGGACCAGATTACAGGTAATAGGGGCTGGAGATTGTAAATCCCTAGTCCAGGTGCCTCCAGGGAGATGGGCTGCATTCAATGTTAGCTCCCATGTCCCAGGGCATATATCTCCCACCGAGTTTAGAATGTGCTTTCTCGAATCAGAACAGAACTGTCATGGTTAACAGAGCATGATTAGTATCTCTTATAATTGTAGCTGGTCCCCAATATTCTATTTCTGCCCCTAACCAGTTCATGTTTAGAGTTATCTGTCAAGTTTTGAGTTTTGGGCTTATGTTCTGTGTTTTAGAGTAAGAAGAACCAGATATTTTCTCCAGCCATAAAATGTGGCTTGGCTCTGACATTATTAGGTTGGATCTGGGAAGTCAGCAACAATTGATTCCCATAACACAGGAACATGTTGGAATAATTTGGGGAGAGGAGAGAGATGAAGAAAATCTAGGTTTGATAGTTTCTGTAATAAACGACATTTTATTTTGTCTAACTTATTTTATTAGTTTCTTGGGGGTGCTCTTACAAAGCACCACAAGCTGGGTGGCTTTAAAAAAACACACACAGAAACTTTTTGCACAGTGCTCAAGACTAGAAGTCCAAAATCAAGTTGTCAGCAGAACCATAGTCTAGGGAAGAATCTATTTCACACCTTTCTTTGAACATCTGGTGTTATTGCAGTTTCTGGGATTTCTTGGCTTGTAACTATTTATCTCCAATCTCTGTCTCCATGATCACCTGGTATTTTCTCCCTCTCACTGTGTCCTCACATGGCCATATTCTTATTCAGACACCAGTCACATTGAACTAGAAGTCCACTCTACTATGATATGATGTCATCTTCACTAATTAAAACTAAATCAATACTGTTCTCAAGTTCACATTCTGAAGAACTGGTCACAATCTAATACTGGATATTAGAACTTCAACGCATCCTTTTTTGGGGGTGGCGAGGAATCTGTTCAACCTATAATATTTATGTATTGATCAACAGGTAGAATGATACAAGATAAATACTTTTTCCTCAAAATATTGAAGAACAAGTATGAGTCTAAATGATAAGCAGGTAGATGTTGAATAAAATTACTTGTTTATCTAAATATCTTAAAAAATCTATAATCTATATAAGACAGAGTTGGTTGTTGGCTATTATGTGAGTGCTCCTAAAATAAGTAGGAGCTAATGATAATGATGATCAGGATAAACTTAAGACAGGGGTTCTTGCCCAGTTTTCATTCACAATATATTTTACAAAAATCAATCATTCTCTTTGGCTGCATAGTTTAAGAGAGTTGACTATTTCTCAGTTAGAAATCAAGCCAGAAACTTAAAGTCCTAATTATAAATGACAGCACAAGTGAAAACTTCAGTGTTGGCTCAATTCAATCTTTCATCTGCTTTCCCTCTGAAATTAGAATTTAAATGAATCTGTCATGTGGGCAACTGATATGCTTAACTAGCTTTCGTAAATAAATCAATTGCTTTTTCTAGATATGGGATATTTGGTTTGTCTTTACATCTTCAAATAGTCTTCTTTATTTTTGTGTGTTATAATGCAGTATGTACTAAAAAAGCTCCTTATTTTCTGATTTTTAGGGTAACACCGGAGATCTTGTTCTTCTCCTGGTCTTATTCAATAACACATTTCTTTGGAGATACACTTAGAGTTAACTCCCCAGTTTCTTTTAAAAGCTCTGATAGGGAAGTCATTTATTTATTTATCACCACAGCAGATATTTTTTGGGGGGAGGAGGGTGTTTGGTCAACTGTTGTGTTTGTTTGCTTCAATTTATTCCCTCTAATGAGACATCTTAGGGCAGCAGTCATGTTGACAGTAAAAGTAATAGCTTTGCAAAAGCAGTAACCTGTAGCCACATATTGCTCTTCTGAAAAATGGAAGCATTGGTTCAGAGCACATCTTTTTATTGAGCAACCACCGTCTATGATGGAAGATATAGGTAAGAAAAGAACATTTCTAATCGAAGAGCACACAGATAAGGAGGGTCAATTAATCTTTGTCTGTTGAAACTGAGGGTAGGAATTAACTTCTGTAAACTAGGGTGATGGCAAAGTTCAAATAAAACTTACATTATTAAAGTTCTTTGTGACTATCCTTTTGCAGCCTGTGCAAATTACTTTGCAATTGTGTCAGCTCCTGGCTTAATACAGTTGCTAGGGCCTGGTTGGTTACCAATGCTAACAAGTGTTGAAAACCATAAATTATCTTGGCAGTGGCTATTATCTAAACCTGAATGACTGGGTTGCATTTAGATAAGCTCATCTTAGCTTGTTGTTATCTTTTGGGAGTTTCACTTAATTCTGCAGAGTGGGAAAGCTAAGTGTAAAGTGAAATTTGAGTAAATCCTGCTCTGCCTGCTTGCAGACTTTGAATGTGTAAGGGGATTAAAGTATAACAGAATGAATTACCAGCTCCATAGCTTGATTTAAATATATCTTATGTTTATGCCAGAACTGACCTTTGGGGCCATTGATTCTTCAAAGATTGAAGAGTTCTTAAAATTGACACATTCCAGAACTATCTAATGGGTCCTAGTTCACATCTCGCTTTTTTTATGGCAGCAAAAATTAATAGATACCTAGTATATTTCCTATACAGATCCTGACTATGATTTTAATGATCATGATGATTAGAGTTTAAGCACCATCTATATTTAGTTCATATAAATAGCTACCAGAGTTGGACATTTGGGGGAAAGAGGAAGGGTACAACATATTCTAAAATTATATATGCCATGCATCCTGAATTATGAAACTATTTTCTATCCTATGGACACTATATTTAACAACAAAAAACATAAAGAATATTCTGTGTTATAAAGAAAATGCATTAAACTTAATTGCAACAAATAGGAAGTTTCCCCATGGAAAGAACTTCTCACCAGAGATTTTCAATGCTTTTGAAGAAAAATGCAGTCTTAAGTAAATGTTTGTGTAACAGACACAAACATTTATAAGTAGAGTGTTCTGTAATTTATAATTGTTAGAAATAGAATCTACTTCAATAAGATGGTTCTTTTCATCACACTAGAGGCCCAGTGCACAAAATTCTGCACTGGTAGGGTCCTTAGCGGCTGCCTGCTGCCAGCCAAGGCTTCCCTCACTTCCCCTGGCCGGCTCACCCCCTGGTGGAACTCCTGGAAGAACTTTGGTCAAGGGGAAAATTTGCATACTACACTTTTATTATATAGGATAGTATCATATGAATGCTTAAATTCATGTCTAATGAATAAAGTTAGGAAATCAATATTATAGGTTCACTGACCTTCCAGTTTTCAATCAATCATAATTTTATGCAAAAATTCCTACTTAAACAAAAGGTTATTTTACATTAGTTGTTTTTTGCATATTCAGCATAACATTGTTTTACTTGTAAATTGAAAGAATATTCAGGAAAACGGAAGAGACAGTTCCAATATGTGGTAAGCCCTAGTCAACATGGTGCCATTCACTAGAAAACCTCAGTTTCCATTTTTGGTTTGTTGTTGTTGATGTTCACTTTTGTAAATTTCCAGGAGCATGTTCTGAATAACAATAAATAGCTAACCCAGTTATTGATTTTAGCTGTTATGTTAAAACATGTTTTGAGCAGTAAGCTTCCTTTCATTAAATCATCTTTCAGACATAGCTATTGAAACCCTTTATGAAAAGTTATACATAAAGCTGAGATAATGTTTCTTAGCTGACTAAACTATTTTTTTAAATATATTTTTTATTGATTTCAGAGAGGAAGGAGAGGGAGAGAGAAATAGAAACATTAATGATAAGAGAGAATCATTGATTGGGTGTCTCCTGCGTCCCCTTGTCTAAGGATTGAGCCTGCAAGCCTGGAATCAAACCCAGGATCCTTCAGTCTGCAGGCCAGCCGTCTATCCACTGAGCCAAACCGGCTAGGACTTACCATTTAGCATTTTCTACTAAAGGTGATATAAACTCTTCAATGATAAAATATCTCACAAAATAAAAGTAAAGCCCACATGTTTTCTGTTTTGGGTTTTTTGTTTTGTTTTTCACCCTTAGCTGACACACCTCTGTGGGGGAAAGGATTCTGACAGCACACTTGGCTTGGATATTTCTCGGGAACATTGGTCTCAATCTAATCAAAGATATTTTTCAAAACAAAGTCTTGTGATGCATATGTGCTCTATTTGGCAGGAAACCATTTCTAGTATATTTCCCCCTAAGTGTCAAAGGGATAATAGAATTCCGTGAAATTATATGTTGTTCTGTTCCTGCCTAACGCTAGCCTTGATTCTCAAAAAGCTTTTTCTACTAGAAAGAAAATAACCTCATTTTATATCACGACCCTGAAAATTTCTTATTGTTCATAGTCAAAGAACATAATTAAAGTGCTTTAGCTGAAACCAACAAGCTGTTGGAAATCTTATTACTGCTTTATTACTGTTTTATGTATTGAAAAATAATTTGTAGATGGTACTACTTTTCATGCGACTGAATATTAATGATTGACATGGGTTACATTTTAATTTATGTACTTTTATTTGATCTTATTTTTTAATATATTGTTGATTTTAGGGAGAGAGGTAGGGAGAGGGAGAGAGAGAGAGAAACATCAATGTGAGCGAGAAATGTGATCAGTTTTCTCCAGTGTACACCTCAACTGGGCATGAAACCCATAACTTGGGTCCACACCCCAACCTTTTGGTACATGGGATGACACTCAACCAACTGAGCCACATCAGCCAGGGCTAATTGACTTGAATCAGGACTTCCAGGTCCCCTTCTAGCAAATGTGGTGGCTTTTCAGTGTTTGGTATCTTCTTAGCTGGAATGTGGAAAGTAGCAGTGTTAAACACAGGGTGGGGCAAAAGTAGGCTTACAGTTGTTAATATGTAAAATAATACAATAATTAATAAGTAATACAATAATTAGTAAATAATAATACTGTTGCATACTCACAACAGTAAAACTATTTTCCCCCACCCTGTAAGTAAAAACATTTAGTATAACTACAGCTATTAGGCAGATACTCCAAGAAAGAACAACTGGATGAGTTTTTCATTCAAATATCGTTAAAGAAGTAATTTTAGTTAGATATGCTTTATTATCATTCAGAAAAGTGGATGGCAATTTCATTTTACAGATAAAATTACAGCATAAAAAAATAGTATCATAAGTGTATTTTCCATTTTTGAGACTATTTCATCTTACTTACTTGCTGGTGCATATTAATCCCCAAAGGATATTGTCTAGTGGTTTATTGGTTTATCCTTTATGTTGTTCAGCTGCAGAGTTTGTAAATGATAACTTCATTTCTTCCCTGGAGAGAATGTTATACACTCATCACTGTTAAGAAATCATCATCATTAAGAAGTTTTTTTGCTGACATTGACCTAAATACCTGTTTTAATTCTTTTCAAGGTCCTAATTCCTTAAATAATGTCATTTTATACTTGTTATTTACACCTTTCAAGGTTGGTATTCCATTTCTTTAATTCAGGCTATAACTTGCTTTCTAGCATCTATATAGATTTTGTCTCTCTCCTGCTAGAAATAAATACTAATGAAGACGCACTTGCTATTGAAATGCATAGAAAATCCCTTGAGCAGCTGAATTAAAGGTCTAAGCTTTGTTGCCTCTACTAATTGACTGAGAGCTACTAGATGAAAACAAAAGTCAGAGCAGATAAGTAAATTAAGAATGAAGTGGAACCTAAGATTTAAACAATTGATAGAAATTGGGAGGAAAGAGGGTTTTGAGAGAAGAAATAAACAGTTATTTCAGTCAATATTTTGTGTAAACCGGTCTTTCTGATTTTCTTTCAACATAAACAAAGACATATGTCTTATTTATAGGTAGGCTTGCTCAAAAAGTCAACAAAATAAAATATTTAAAATCCCTGATATATGATTTTTTAGGGTACCAATTGGTCTTCCAAAAGACCAATTTGGAGTCGATTAATTCTCAGTCATCAAGTGAGAATGCTCTGGCATTGTCAGAATGTGTAATTTATGTAGAAGATGGACTGAGTTGAAGAACTCACATTGCTTACTCTAAGGTGACCATGGGTTCTGGTTTGCCTGGGACAGTTCTGATTTATGCTTTGAAAAACAACAACAAAAAAGACAGAAAAATCTGATCCAAGACAATGTATTGGGATCAGTGAAATGCTGCCTATAGATGAATTGTCAAAGAATAACTCAGAGAAAATGTGTTTAAAGCAGAATATAAATTGATAGGTAGATAGATGATAAATAGATAGGGCCAACAAATGGATGAGAGAGAGAGACTTTAGATCACAGTTTCTGTGACCAAAGCAAGGCTGCGGCTTTTAAAGACAAAAGCCCAAGAGCTGCACAAGGGGAACGTAAGTGGTTGATTTGACCAAGTCTTTGTCTGTCAGTTCCGAATGTGTTGGCTAGAATGGAGCTCGGGGCAGGCCAATGGCTAAGTCTTATGTCTTTTTGTTGAGTGTAGTCTAACCAAATCACAAGTTCACCATCACACAGTTTTTCTCAGGAATCTTACCAGTTTTCAGAAAAGCAGCTGTTCTTATTCACACTGGGAACCCTGACAGCTTGGTGCCTTATACTCTTCAAGCTCAGGGTCTCACCGAGAGCGTGCTCAAGGATCCTCAATTAAATTTTTTAATCAGAATGCAGTCTCAAAGTCTTGTCTTATTTACCTTTTTCATGGATTTTTTTATTTGTTTGAAAAGTAATCTTTTTAACAATCACATTGAAAGTCTAGAGTGGTTTTGCCTACGCCAACTTTGTATTTCCAACCCCTGCTATGACTCTATGTAGAAACCATGAAGTGCAAGAATAGTGAGTAGAGTTTTCATTTTGTTGTCTGAAAGACCACCATACAAGCAAAAACATATCTTTACTCAACCTTTTACCCAAATACACCTTCACGAGCACCGTTGTCCTAAACACAGTATCTGTAGTTTTTCAAGAGCAGCAGCCATGAAATGCTAACTCCTTCCTACAGGAGAAGTCTTCATTAAATACGTCTGCCCCTTGCCGGCTACTAGTTGTTGCATCTACCTGTGCTGTGGTCAGTATGCCAATCTGTAAAATGCAGGGAGTTATCATAGAATGGTACTGAGATGAGGGAGGTGCCGATTGTCCCTGGTGCAGGCAATAATGGGATGCATTGTACACAGAGATTTTGTAAACAATAATAAAGCTGACTAAAAATCAGTCTGTCTCTCTACTTTTTAATGCCATCATGACCCAGCAATTCTAAACAATGGCGGTGATAAATGCTCCACGCTGCCAGGACTGACCACTTTTACTGATGACCCCTACCCACTTTGGTGCACCAATGGACCTGGCCTCCAGTCTCTAGGCAGTGGAGGAGATATGTGAATGATAACTCAACTGTACAACAAATTTGTGCAGGAAACTAAAACTAAAATCTAGTGTCAGGGACCCAATAGAAGTAGTCGGAATATTTTTGTTATAGTGCTTTATGCACATGCTGTGCTGCAAGGCTAATTTTTTTTTTTTTCATAACTGTTTTTTGCATCAGTGAACTAAAAACAAAAATGCATGTTTAATAATAAAATGTATGTACTAAATGTGCATTTTCCAAGAAAGTTGATTTCATCCACAGTATGGAACTTGGTGATATCATTGACTGAACACAATCAGACGAAACAAGTATGCTAAAGAAGCATCAGCATTTACTTTAAAATTTGTAGATAATTAAGAAGACTGGCTAAAAACATATACCTCATGGTCACAGACAGCAGTTTGGTGAAAGCCAAGGGAAGGGGGACACAGGTGGAGGTGGGCAAAGGGGGACACCTACAATAATGTCAACATTAAAAATGTTTAATAAAGAAAAAGAAGGCTGGCTTCTTCAAAGCTTATATTATGCATATGCAGCTAAAGAAGGTGTATTTACAATATCATTCCATGAAACCAGGCAGTTTATTTAAAGAAAGTGACCCTCCTTTTAAATTATTTTTATTTATTTTCAAATGCAAGTTTTCCACTGCACATATGACTGTTAATATGTTGGCTCCACTTACAGAGAAGAAATTACAAACAGATAAAATACCAGTTTCTATATTGGTGGCATCAGATTCTCAGAGAGAAAATCAGGTTAACTGTAAGAGTGGTTTGATTTTTCTTTTATGGTAATGAATTGATGAAATTGACATAAAGCTTTTTAAAAATTCTTTGTCAAAGTGAAGCACCAAAATTTACTGGTGGTTATAACTTCAGATTTAAAAGTTAAATATTAAAGATAAAATCACTTTTTATAATGAAAATTAAAAATATGATAGGGCAAAGTTTGTTTTTTTAAAAAAGTCCCAATTAAGACACCAAACAGAAATAATTTGCAATAAGTTATAGTACAAAGTCAATTTATAATTACAGTTACTGAAATACAACTTTTTGTTACAAAGCTGATGTTGAATGTTAAACAGTACTTCAACATGGTAGGAATATCTTCTCTTTATGTTATTCATTATTAATTGGATTTTAGAAATGTGTGAGCCTTTCAAAAGATATATTTAAAATCAGCCCAGCCTTAGTGGGTTTGGCTCAGTAGATAAGAGCCTCCACCCACAGACCAAAGTGTCCTGGGATAGATTCTGGTCAAGGGCATGTACCTCAGTTGTGATACTGAATTTTTGGACTGGAACCCGGATTCTTTGTCTGCCAGAATCGAAGAATGAATCCATGGACAGAAAGTGGTATAGCAAAAATGGAGATTTATTGAAGAACAAGTACAGACTCCCACATGGGGAGAGGGAAAGAGTCCCACAGAACTGACTCCCAAGTAGGGAGGGGGAAAAGGTCCCACTGAGTGGCTTTTCCCTATGGCTTATAAAGGCTGCAGTTCCTGTGTCCTGATATCCCTTCTGATTGGTCAATATTCCCCTTCAAATTGGTTACTAGAGTGATTCCTAAGGCCCCCCCTTCCTCATAGTCCTTCCATTCCTCTGGGCTTTTTTCTTTTCCATCTGAATGAAGGGCTTCCTTCTTTTTATTTTGTAAATATAGACCTTTCCTGGCTACTTCCAGTTCCCTTGTCTTATGTAGATGCAACTGTTGCTGCCCCCTGTCTTATGGAGATGTAACTGCACCTGGTTTCATTGTGTTATGGAAATGTACCTTCTCCCAGTCTGCAGCCCTGCGCCTTTCCATTTACCCCAAATCTAAAAAATCCTTAAGCCTGCCTATGTTCCCCCAAAATTTCTGCTTCAATTGCAGGCTTGATCCCCAGCCGGACGGGAGCACCATGTCAGAGGCAACCAATCATTGTGTGTGTCTCTCTCTCACATGGATGGTTCTCTCTTTCTCTGACTCTCCCCTTTCCTTCCACTCTCCCTGAAAAAATCAATGGAAAAATATCCTCAGGTAAGGATTAACAACAACAAAAAGAAAATCAGCCCTGGCCAGTGTGGCTCAGTTACTTGGGTGTCTGCTCATGCCCTGAAGGGATGCTGGTTGGATTCCTGTCAGGACATATACCCAGATTGTTGGCTCTATCCCCAGTAGGGGGTATGTACTGGCAAGGTTTCCCTCTCACATGGATGTTTCTCTCTCTCCCTCTCCCTCTAAAAAATCAATTTTAAAAAAAGGATATATTTAAAATCAGACTGAGGTACAAAAATGTACTTAAGTTTTTGATAGTAAGCCTTTTAAATTGTAGCTCCACAATTTTTAATATCAGTTTAAAATATTTAATCATGTTCTTCAAATTGAATACTAAAAATGTGAGCATTTTAAACTTAGTAAATTGTGATTATAAAACACAATGAGTGCAACAGGAAGACAGTGGAAAATGCCACTACAAAGACAAGGGAGGATCTAAACAAATTAAGAATAGTTTAGAAATTTTACTAAATTTAAAATTTTATATTTGTACAGTGGAATATCTTAGTGTGTGGCAAAGTTCTATAATAAAGCTGTTGATTTACTTGAAAATACCTGTTGGAAAAAGATATTTCAATTGGGAAAGTGGATCAAAATAGCAATATGTCACAGGATCCATATGTTGCTTTTATCTTTTACTAGAGGCCTGGTGCACAAAAATTTGTGCACTGGGGGGGGGGGGGGTGGAGAGGGGGTCCCTCAGCCTGGCCTGTGCCCTCTCGCAGTCTGGGACCCCTCAGGAGATAACGACCTGCTGGCTTAGGCCTGCTCCCGGGTGGCAGAGGGCAGGCCCAATCCCTAGGTGCAGCCCCTGGACAGGCTCAGAGCAGGGCTGATTGGGGAGTTGGGGCGCCGCCCCCTGTCATGCACAGAGCAGGGCAGATGGGGAGGTTGCGATGCCACCCCTAGTCACATTCAGGGTAGGGCCGATTGGGGGGTTGGGGCACTGCCCCGTCACACTTAAGGCAGGGTCGATGGGGAGGTTGTGGCGCCACACCCTGCCACGCAAAGAGCAGGGCCGATCAGGGGGTTGGGGCGCTGCCCCCCTGTCACACACAGAGCAGGGCCCATCAGGGGTTTGGGGAGCTCCCCCCTGTCACACACAGAGCAGGGCCGATCAGGGGGTTGAGGAGCTCCCCCCTGTCACACACAGAGCAGGGTCCGTGCCGGGGGGGGGGGGGGGGGAGTTGGGGCGCCACACCCTGTCACACACAGAGCAGTGCCGATCTGGAGGTTGGGGCGCCACCACTGTCACACTCAGGGCAGGGCAGATGGGGAGGTATGGCTCTACCCCATCTCACATAGAGCAGGGCCTGTGTGTGTGTGTGTGGGGGGGGTTGGGGTGCTGCCCTCTATCACACACAGAGCTGCAGAGCGATCGGGGGTTTGGGCGCTGCCCCCTGTCACGCTGATCCCGGTGCCGGGAGGCCTCGAGACTCCGCTGATCCCGCCCGGCAGGGTCACAGATCCGGGTCCCAGACTGCAGACAGCCTTGCCTGCTGCCGCCTGCCTTCAGTATGCAAATTAGCCGCCACCTTGTTGCTTCAGGGTGGGGGTCCCCACTGGGGTGCCTGGCCAGTCTGGGTGAGGGGCTGAGGGCCGTTTTCAGGCTGGCGGGCGACTGAAGCTCCAAACCTCTCCTTTTTTTCTTTTTTTTTTATTCTGGCATTTATTTACCTTCTATGGCTGTCACTGGAGCTGAGAGCCGGCTTTCTCTCTGAGGCTCGGCTGAAAGCAGGTTTCTGGCCTTTGTTTTCTGTATTCGAAACAATGTTGCGACTCCAGCTCTGAGATCCCGGCTGACTGACAGGAGGTTTCTGGGCTTTTGTTTATCTTCTGTAAATGTTACTATGTTTCCAACTGAAGCTCAGAGGCCAGCGGGGGGCGGGGAACGTTGGAGTCCTCTGTCACTGAAGGAAGCAAGCCTCCCTGTTCGCATCAGCTGCCTGGCTGCCGGCCGCCATCTTGGCTGACAGTTAATTTGCATATCTCCCTGATTAGCCAATGGGAAGGGTAGTGGTCGTACGCTAATTACCATGTTTCTCTTTTATTAGTGTAGATTATTCAGGCTATTTGCTCATCTTAGAGGTCATACACATACATATACATACTTTGTGTATTTGGACATTCATATATGCATACACACATGGATATCTGTACTTGCACATTCAAATAAACAGATCCATATGTGTATATGTGCATGTGTACATTTATCTACACATAACATTTGTGTATGGCACTGTGTGTGTATGCATAAATATAGGTTGTGTGTGTGTGAGTGCGTAGTGAAATGTCTTCAAAAATAGGAAAACTTTACTTCTCCCCCTTGCTCACTTGATCTTATCTACCATATAATCAGAATTATTAAGGATCTGGAGAGACTCTTCCGTCTTTGCGCATGTCCCAAGCTTTTTCCAGGGTCTATTTTCCAAATCTTTCTAATGAAAACTTATTAAATAGTGTAGAATTGTCCCAGTCAGGCCCCCATGGGATCATTTAAAGAATATTTCTTATTTCATAACTCTGAGCTTTATTTGGAATGATTTTCATGATTTATTAAGCATATCATGAAAATTCTTTAAACTTCACTATGTTCAATCGTTCCATGATTCTCAAAAATTAGTTATTTTCGTCTTCACACCATGAGAAATCATCAGTTATATATTTAGCTCTTTGAATAATATCCTTTACAAGATTCTCATTTAAGGTGTTTTTGTGGAACATATTTATGATATTCACATTACATTGCCTGTTGACAGATATTTAAATATGGTAATGCATAAATATTTCAAACTTCTATTGTTACTGTTGACTTCAGACTTAAAAGATACATGCATTAGTGTTGGGAAGACAAGAAAATATCTAAGTAAGTTTTCTATTTTTAAAAAATATATTTTTATTTATTTCAGAGAGAAAGGGAGAAGGAGACAGAGATAGGAACATCAATGATGAGAGAGAATCATTTATGGGCTGCCTCCTGCCCTCCCCTTACTGGGTATTGAGCCCACAATTCAGGCATGTGCCCCAACTAAGAATCAAACTGTGACCCCCTGGTTCATAGACCAATCTCAGCCATTGAGCAACACCGGCTGGGCAAGTTTTCTACTTTTCCATACAAAATTTTTTTTTTTTTCTAAAAATAAAGAGTGATCTTTATTCCCCTCATGAAAAATTAGCAAATGTGCAAATTAGCAAACACAAATGTATCTTATCCAATGCAGCTATTTGTTAAAAACTCCTAGTCAGTACCCTTTAAAATATTTGAAGCTAGTTTATGGAATAATGAATTGAAAATGAAGATATACCAGTGATGAGATTAATCAGGTATACTGATCAGAGGAAAAACATACATGAAAATATACTTGAGTCTTTTTATATTTACATTGAAAATTTATAAATAATTATAGACATATACTTGACAGTTTGAAATCTTCAATTACTGACTTATTTACCATTTCAGTCTCATCCAAAGTTGTCACAAGCAAAACAAAATAAAGTCAAATGAATCCTAAACCTGTGATGCTTAGCAAAGCGGAGAAATGTTAGATAGTTCTCAGAAACCTTTAATAAATCTCTAACATGTGCTAAACATTGATAAAATAATCATACATATAAAACATCTCCTGTCATGGTCTAGATGTGCAGTCTAGTTAAAAAACAAATACACAAGCAAAAATGAAATACAACACAAAAAACATTAAAAATAGACATAAAATTCTATGTTACAAAACAATCATACTTGTAGAAAATGTCTGCTTTTCTAGAAAAGACCTGGGTACTCTGCATAGACTACCGTCTTTGCATGCCTTAAATATGGGGTGGGGATCAACTGGAAAAGGTAATCTAAGTAGCCCTTTAAAATATATTCAACAAAGAAGCCATTAAGCCAGGCATTATTCAATGAAGAAAAGTTTAACTTACTCAATACCAACATTCTATTGCTTTTGTATTGCTTTGTTTTTCTACCTCATGTGTTTTTTTCTGTTTCTTCCATTACTTCCACTTATATATGTACTTCACTGCTTTCTTCCACTTTCTTTTGTATTTTGAAGAGGCAACATGGAGTGTGATTTGGGGACCAATTGAGAATTTTATAAATTTTAAGCATGCTTTATTCATGAATGACAATTCTTTTTTTTTTTTTAGTATAATGGGCATTTCTAAACTGAAGCATCTGTTAGGTGTGAAAAGCAAAGAAACACTTATAAAGTAATTTATTAGATCTTGCTGCATTAAAAGTTCACTGCATTATGCTTCAGAAAATGTAAGAGTAAACACAATTGTGTGTATTTTAAATGAAAGAATGCTTAATTAACTTACTACAATGAGACTCTTGATGAATTAGCACATTATGCTATTCAATTTAGAAACTATTGCTGAGTTTTCAATATGCTTAATAGGTTCTTGGGCTTAACTCTCCACATTAATATTATTAGCCACGTAATGACTAGAATTAGACTCCTGATGGTCACTGAGGAATGAATATTTTAGTCTTCATTAGCATCAGTTATCTTTACAACACCTATATCAAAGCATGAGTTATAATCAATTTAACTATATTCTACTTCTCTGTAGGAAACAGTAACATTCAAACTTCTCAAACTCAGGTATTGGCACTGTCTGATATCTAAATCTAAGTAAGGCTGAAGTAACAAACTGACTTAAAAGTGACAAATGTGATGTCTGTTATACCCAGATTTCAAGATTCCCAAGAAGCCACCAGGGAGCCATCCAATCCGATGCAAAAGCAAAGAGTCGTTTATTTTAAGCCCGGGCTTAGCTCCTCTACCTTCCTTACTGACGCAGCAGCAGGTGGCAAAGAGAAAGCAGTCTGCTGGAACCAGGGGTTTCATAGAGGGTTGGAGTAGGGGCGGGAGAGGGGGCTGTGCCCCCTGCCGATTGGCCAGGTGCGAGCTGGTGACCCATTACACAGGATGTGGTCATATCTATGGCACGCACTTCCCTTGATTGTCATTGGTTAGTTTAAAATCCCGGGCGTGGCCAGCAGAGGCCTGGGCTTCTGGGAAGAAGGCCGCACGTGGCCCCAACATGGAGGATACAGGCAAGATGGAGGGCATAGCCCTCGCCCTTTCAATGTCTGTTGTGCTACAATTGTGACTCAACTTTCTTGCGTCTTTATTTCCGACCCTATTGAAGATGCTGTCCCTATTTGAAACATGTCTTCTGGAAGAGTGACATGCACAAGAGGAGACACACATAACAATGTTTTCATTCATAATTAGATACGTAAAGCCAGTCATGTTAGCAAATGAAATATAAGTCTCCAGTAAGCAAGGGTCAGTTGGAAGGGGCAGTAAATATATTTCGACAATAGTACATTCTATCTCAGGGGCTCAATCCCTAGTAGGGGGTGTGCAGGAGGCAGCCAATCAATGATTCTCTCTCATCACTGATGTTTCTATCTCTCTCTCCCTTTCCCTTCATCTCTGAAATAATTAAAAAAACATATTTAAAAACAAAGCTCTTCATTGTCTTTTCTTCTTCACTTCAACTTCTACCCATTATACTTCTACCCAAATACCCAGCATTGAATTTCCCTGGAAAAATATTACCATGGTCACCTGTGCTGCTAAATAAACAGATGCCTCCCATTCTTTTCCTGCAAAAATAGACATTATCATGCAGTTTTTGTTTGTTGACCTTGAAAAGTTTCCCTTTAATTCTGTTTTCTCCTTGCTTTCTTCTGAATCTCCTTTTATTTCTCTGACATTTCTTTCCAGGATATTTTGTGTAAATTCATCTCAGAATATCTTTTAATTTTTAGTCTCTCTAGCATCTAATCTTCTCACATATCTGTATGTTTTCCTTGGGAAACTCATCTAATTTGAAGCCTCCCACATATGAGATGATACTTCCCAAATTTCTGTTGGTTACTTAAGCCCCTTTGCTGGCTTTTCCAATGAGTGTGTAACAGATCAATATTTTCAACATGCTGAAATTAAAAATATTAATTCCTCCCCCCAAATTTTTCTCTTTTCATATTTCCTTATTTAAGAAAATGGGATGGCTTTACTCTCTCTCTCAGCCTACATATTTCAAGTGCTAAAGTTTCATTAGCTCTACATTATTCTCATACCCTGCCGTACTTACTACTCTTTCTCATTTGTATCACCACCATTTGTTTGGGTTGAAGTCACCACCGAAAGCCAATGTCTGCTAATGGATCTTTCATTGACAAAATAAAATTAAAACAGGGACATATAGTCTGAAAAATGCTGTGAGATCCATTTCATTTTAGTTAATCAGTTTATTTCACAACGCTAATCTCATTCCCCATGCCAGTCTCAAAACACTTTCTGAATGAATATCCCTGTGATTTCACATTTGTGTCATTGTTCTCACTACTCTCTCCACTGCACTGATCTTCCTCCAATGTCCATCTGAAAAGTTTTATCTTTGTGGACACAAAACATTTTGGACTTTAATAAAGTTTCCCTGACACAATACTCCCAATTCAGAATATGTTGCTCTTTTTTTTTGAGCCTTTATGGTATTCTAGACAGTATATTCTTATAATATATACACTACATTACTAATAAAATTTTACCATATTATGTGATTTTCTCTTCTGAAAATTAGTGAAATATTTATAATTTACAGAATTGGAATGAGCACTAAGGCAATGAAACAAAATAAAATGAAATACTCTACTAGTAAAATTCAGACTGTTCCAAAGAATATATTATTGAAAGATACAGGAACTAGCCAAGGAGAAAAAAAAGTGTTAAGAATTAATGATATTGGATCCTTATCATTCACCACATACAAAAAAACAACAACAAAAATCTTAAAATGAACTAAATATTTGAATGTAAAATCTGAAACTCCTTGAAGAAAACATAGGGGTAAGCTCTTGAAATTGGTCTCAAATATGATACCACCAGCATAGGTAGGCAACAAGGCAAAAATGGATATGGGGCTATATCAAACTAAAAAGTTTCTGAAAGAAAAGGAAATAACCAACAGAGCTAAAAGGCTACTCATGGAATGGAAGAAAGTATTTGCAAACCATCTCTCTGATAAGGGGTTGATTTCCAAAATATGTAAGGAACTCCTAAAATTTAATAACAAAAAGCATATAACCTAATTAAAAATTGGGCAAAAGACTTGAATAGACATAGAGAGTTGTTCAATGGGTATAAAGTTTATTATACAAGATGAGTAAGTCCCAGAAACCTAATGTACATTATAGTACCTCTATTTAACAATAAGGTATTGTATTCTTAAAAATATGAGGATAGATATCTTGTTACATGTTCTTACCACACACACGCACACACACATACTCACACACAAAAGAAGGGATATGAGGAAACTTTGAGATGATGGATATATGTGTGGTGATGATAACACAAGTATATACGTATGTCTAGACTCAGCAAATTGAATTGTGCTAATTAAGTGCAGTTTTTTTGTGTACAAATTATACCTCAATAAACTGGTCACTATGATGTGCACTGACCACCAGGGGGCAGACGCTCAATGCAGGAGCTGCTCCCCTGGTGGTCAGTGT
Source organism: Myotis yumanensis (assembly GCF_028538775.1). NCBI lineage: Eukaryota > Metazoa > Chordata > Mammalia > Chiroptera > Vespertilionidae > Myotis > Myotis yumanensis. The sequence continues at coordinate 143,744,343 of NW_027223754.1, forward strand.
GCTCCCATAGCCAACCTCCCTCTGCTGGCCAACCTCCCATGGTCCCCCCCTCTTGCCAGCATGCCCCAATTGCCTGATCAGGGCCCAGCCCCAGGCTGGAATGGGGAACTGGGGGTGGGTGGCGGCGGACGCAGCCCCTTTCCCAGACTCCCTCCTCTTGGTAGCCAACCTCCTGTGTCCTGTTTCTTTCTCCGGCCAACAGGCCCTGACTGGCCTGCCACCCTCCTGCCATGGTGGCAGCACAGCAGCGAGGGAAGGAGTAGTGGGATGGCAGGGAACCGTGTGGTGGCAGGGTGCCGATGATGATGGCGTAGGCGTCCATTTCTTCCTTGCCGGGCCCAGCCTGGCTACTATCACCTCTTCTCACGACCCCACAGGGGCCTTCGGGCCCAATCAGCACTGATCGCAGGCCAGGCCTAGGGACCCCACCTGTGCATGAATTTCATGCACTGGGACTCTAGTTATTATTATAAAGTTTTTTGATGAAAATGTTGAATAAAAGTGAATAGACTAGCTTTGAACCATCCCAAAATAATATAATGATATAGAAATGAGATAATTAACTTAAAGCTAAGTTATACTAACAAACTAAACTATACTAACTAAACTAAGAAAATATTTGAATCTAAGTATTAGTTTAATAAAGTTTGGATGAGAAAATATTTTTTCCTCATATACCTTAAATATTTTCAGAAGGATTTTGATATATCCTCTCTTGCCTCTCCTACTCTTTCAATGCTCTTTCAATACTCTATTTATGTTTAGATAGAGATTTATTGAGAAAAACAATAACAGATATTTATACTTTGGGATAATAATATAAAAAATGCATTATTGTGACTAAAATTGGACTATATGAAGGAATTCTTTCTAACTTTAAATATTGATTAAGGCTGTAATGGGCAGGTTTAATTAAGGTTTCCCTAATTAAAGCATTGTATGTGTCATCTCAAATAAGTGGTAGCAAGGATGAATAGTTTGTATTTAATATTTAAGAGACTTGTTCTGAACTTCTTTATAACTCTTTATTTAAGCCTCATTATAAGTAATTATGGTTAAATTTTCAACACTGTTTTTTATAGATTTTTTTTCTCCATAAATAATATGGAGCCCACTAACAAAGAAAATTATCTTTGAAAAAGCATCTTAAAAGAAAAAAAAAAGTCTATAATTGATTTCCATTAAAACACAACAAAATGAAGAAATTTTAAGGAGCTATTAAAAACATTTCAGCTGCATTGATTATTTTTAGCTCAATTTTCTAATGCTCTGTCAAAGGAGTTAAAATTTATAGCTTAATTTACTATATCTAGTAACTGAACTTTGGTGCCTGTCACTCCATGCTGAATAGAATATACTTGGTTCTATTTTACCACTACTGCCTATAATATCTTACCAATATTTTAATGAAAAATGTAAAGTAATATTTAGACAGCAGTCCTTCTCATCTTGACTACAATCCAGAGGCCTAGAGGATGCAAAGGTAGTTAGATACAGACATATACTATTTTAGGAAAGTATATACTATTTTTAAACTTCAAATACAAATTAGAAAGTTCTAGAAATTGTGAAAGTTCAGAAGAAGAATTAATAATTCTGTTGGAAGAACTCAGATGATCACATTATGAAGAAAACATTTAGCTAGACCTTACAAGGATGGGTGAATTGGAGCTAGAGATCGGGACGAAGGCAATCTAACTAGAAGAACTAATTGTCTTACCAGAGTGGAAGCAGAACACTGTAAATTGTGTTCATTTAGGTTGACTAGTGTTTGACTATGAGTGGAATATCTATAAAATAAAAAGAAAATTGAGTTAAAATGGTAAATTGAGACTGATAGTCTAATGTGTTTAGGCACAATGTGTGAAGCAGTGGGAGTCTCAGTGTTATTTTGAGCAGGGAAGTAAATAATGAAGGGAGGAAATCAGAGAGATAATACACAAATATGGAATTAGGCTTCTCTGTGTTTCAATTCCAACTATATAAATGGAAGAAACTCAGCCTCAATTCCCTCATCTGTTAAGCTCACTGGTAAATTATATTTTGGAGATTGTTGTGAAAATTGAATGAAATAATGTGTGTGAAGCACATAAGTGCAAGCTGGACAGATATTAGATTAGTGTCTACAGAGATTTCACACAGGAAAATAAATTGGTAATTAATATTAACTAGAGTTAATAGCTCTGATTAACATTATTGCAGAATTATTGGCAAGTGGGATATGGTAGAAGGAATAGATGGAGGCTGTCTAGAGGATGAGATGTCTATGGAATTACGGAGGGGAACAGAAGATAATATCAATGTTTTGAAATTTCTTGCCTGGGAAAATTTCTGTCACTCAAAGATAAGGAATTCAAAAAGAGAAACAATTTGGTGGAGTAGATTATTTAGTTTAGAGCCTGCTTACCTTGAGGTTGATTTTATGGTGTCAATGAGATGTCCAGGTAAACAGTTGTGGAATTGGAGCTTAGAAGAAAGAGCAGAGATCAAGATACATTTAGAGCAGCTGCTGTGATGAGAGTTAGAAGTTAAAATTAGATTTCTGTTTATGATTTTCTTAACCTTTTAAAAAGTCTCAGAAAATTTCCATTTTATTTACTTAAAAAAAAAGCCATAACAAGCCAGGCCTGTGTGCTAAGTGGTTGAGTGTTGACCCATGAACCAGGAGGTCATGGTTCCATTCCAGATCAGGGCATGTGTCAGGTTGCAGGCTCGATCCCCAGTTGGGGGTGAGCAGGAGGCAGCCGATCAATGATTTTCTTTCATCATTGATGTTTCTATCTTTCTCCCTCTCTGAAATAAATAAAAATATATTAGAAAAATAATAAATAAAAAGCCATAATAATTTCTTCCAGGTTATTATTGCAAAAATGAATAATATATGGCATATTGAAAGTTTTGTAATCCAAATTGCAATATTCAAATATAAACTTTAAATAATTATTGAACTCCTAGAATGAGCACACATACCCAGAAATATAGGATTTAGGACATAAAAAGTGTGTAATATGTCAAAAGCCTCATAGTTGGAAGTGGTAAAGCTAGGGTTGATATCTGACAGGTCAGGCTTCCGAGGACATGCACTAAATCACTACTATATGTTTGCTTTCAAGTTATTAGTTGCTAAGTTAAAGATTTCTTTACTAAAGAGAACCTAAATGTGTCTTGTATTACTTTGAGACACTGAGCATATTTGTTCATTGTAATCGCACAATAGATGTTTGATGAAGTCATTATTGGTCTAATTGGAGGTGGTAAATAAAGCCATAAAAAAAGAATAAAGTGTCTCAAATGAATGCATATAGAAAACAAAAGAGAAGAAAGAGAAAAGAGAGAAGAGGGAAAGGGTAGGAGTGGGGAGAAAGTAGAATTAACACTTTAAAAATGCAAATATGTGATGTCTAGGAAGTGAAAAATAATTCAGAAAAGCACATAGAAATGGGATAATAAAGAAGATTAAGAAACATGAATTGGATTAAAAGGAATGCAAAGAAGGAAAGAGTTTCCAAAAAGGGCAGAGATCTCAAAAATGCTAAGCTCTGTGGTGGGTCTTAAATGGAAAGACTCAAGCCATAGAACTTTTGAACCAGTCTGTGGTTTGTTTCCTTATCTCCATGTCAGGGAAATTTACCTAGTAACACTCTGGGCCTCCTTTGTCACCCCTCATTCACTTTTTCCTAATTAAAACAAGAATAATTTTAGAGATTTGGAGTTTGAGGAAAAATACATGTTCAGTTTAGGCCTTTCCTGATCTGTTTGTCTGTGCTAAGTAACACAGCTGCTCCTATAAGGAAACCTGCAGTTGTCCATCTGCATCAGTAACTCTATATATGAAAGAGGTTAAATATTAGCAAGTCTATTGAGACTGCTTCTCTGAGGCTGTGGTCTCCACTGTAGGGATAATAATGATTTTTAATTTCTGTTTGACTCTTGTGCTTATGTCTAATTTATCTTAACGCAGCATAAAGAAAGAGGGTTTGCAGTTAGACTTCATTCTTTGATGTTTAGATACGTTAGCTCACACCAAGTATCTTCTAGGCTATTTTTCCAATAATGCTAGTGTCCTTTACCGAATCGCTTATTTCTGACTTTCTGACTATTACACTTGCACCTCTTTAAAAGTGGCTGACCTAAGGAAGAGTAGTTAGTTGGCAAAGTCAGGTCAGATCTAAAGTCTTAACTTTCCCCCTATAAATGAGTTTTATAGTTTGTGATGAACTACCTAGGCCTAAAAATATCCAAAGAGCCAGGTTGAAATCATGTAGTTAGTGGAAGGACTAGTGCCTGAAGACTCATAGCAGGATTGAAAAGTTAGAAAACTAAATATGCCGAAGCAGGTCCTAACATAGAGCAGATAGTAACATATTTGATGTCCATCAAAAAGAAAGGACACATGGGTTGTGAAAGAGAAGATAGGGTCTATACATACCTTTAAAACTCATTATCAAACTTGAATTTATTGTATAAACTGCTCAGACTAAGCATGTAGTTTAAGATTAAAAGTCTCAGCTCACTGCCCACTCAGTGCTCATGCATTGCCCAAAGCATTCTAAAATGCAGTAAGATAATCAGGAGGCATTTGAGAAATGTGTTAATGAGAGATGTAGAATTAGAAATTGGCAGAGGAAGGAGTTGGAGGTGAGAAAGCAAAGAGAAAATATGTACCATTTCTCCCTAAATTTGGATGTTAATAGAAAGAAAAAAGATGATATAGGAGTTAGAGAGATTTACATTTTATTCAACACTACACATATACAGAAAGGTACACTACTCATATATGCACAGGTCAATGAATTATCTGAATAAATACCACCAAGTCAAGAAATATAACATATCCAGAGCCCAGAAATCCCTTTATGTTCTTTCTCAATCACTAACCCCTCATTCTTCTCCAAAGGTAACAACTATCTTTACTTCTATAAAAAAGTCATTTAGTTAAGTCAATTTTAATGTTATATGTATATGAAATTACAAGTGTCTATTCTTTTGTGTCTGGTTATTTTCGCTTAACATTATTTAAAAGTGGCAGTGTTGCTGTAGTTCAATAATTATCATTGCTGTATAGAATTCTATTACATGAATGCACACCATAAAGTATTTCCCATTCTGTTGGTAATGCATATTTCTATTGTTTAGTATAAAGTGAGTACTGATAATAACCCATCAAAATGGTTGAATGCATCTTATTGGTGCACATATAGATGGGTGGTGGGCACACGGTGCAATATACAGATCTTGCAACTTAGAAATTCACACCTGAAACCTGTATGATCATATTAACCAATGCCATACCAATAAATTTAATAAATAATGAAAAATTTGTTTATTATAGAAGTTTAAATTGACTGACTTTCTCCACAAATAAAATGCTAGCATCTTCAAAATATATTATAAAGTAATGAATAAAAACAAGTCTGAAACTTTTGAGATATTTTACACTTAGAAAGGAATTTAGATCAATTGTTCTGATGTCATAGCAGATGGCAAAAGCCGTTTGATGATCTTTCTCCTTCCTCCTCTTTAATGTTACTAACATAGTCATGATTTTGTTTGAAGCATAAATGACGTGAGTTAAAAAGTACTGCATCCTTTGAAGGTTTGCTTGCGGTTAACTGTCCCACATAAGTAAGCTTTTACCTGGAACACAGAGGCACAATGGGAGCTTGAGCAGCCATCTTTACTCTGAACTATACTCTGAACTATACTTTGGGATGGAAACCTGGCGCCAGGAGAGTGCAGCAGAAAATAAAACCTATGCGGGCTATAGAAAGAAAAAGGGCTGTGTAGCTATCCTACCAGCTTCCACTGCCCGTATGCTGGACTAGTGCCCCGACCCGCAGGGCACACATCGTGGGTACTCCACACCAAATCCTGCAAAGGAATGAGAGGATAGGAGACGCGAAGAAATGGAGGCAAGACAAAGTTCTGATCAAGCCTCAATTTTATTTTTACAGCGGGTAGTATTTATGTTGTTCTAGAGGAGAGGGGTGGGCAAAGGGGGTCCATGGGATTAGCCTATCATTAAGGATGTAACAAAGGCTCTGGAATGTCACAGCTATGCGCTTATCAGCGGAGATGTAGCAGCTTTGTGCTTAGGGTGAGGGTATGTTATCTTTTAACTCCAGGCCAAACCGGGAGTTGGCTTGGAGGAGCCATAAACCTATTATGCTGTAAACTGGAGATGTATATGTGATTTATAATGGCTCCCAACAATTCCTCCCTTTCCATTTAGTTAAGGGTGGGCATTAACCGACTGGGGGAGTAGTGACCTGGTTCCTCCCATGAGATCGGCAGATCTCACCTCTGGTGGCTCTTGGTATCTTTTGGGGAGGAGAGGCAGAGCCAACAATTATATATGTATGGATACCAACCTCTATGCAAACCAGGTGTGCTCACAGAGAAATCCAGAGGCGGTCGAGAAAATTTTGATTTTCTGTTTTGACCTTCCCTTGCAGTGCTTTGCCCTGCACCCAGACGGTACCCATACCATTCCTCTATATAGAGTATAGGTAAGCATTCCTCTGGCTTTATGCTGTCCCCATGGGGAGAGAGCTCTGGCAATCATAATCACGTTCTCGATCTATAGTAGCTAAACGGTGGTAGTGAACCTGAATGGGTTTGGCCGGGATGCTATCAATTTGCTGTTTGACAAAACTTGTCAGTTTCTTAAAAGCCCATGGACCAAAGGTTAAAATTAACAGTAAGCTGACAAGGGGGCCAAATGCAGGAAGCAGGTAGGGGAGTAGGCCATTGAGTCCACTCCAAAGGGGGTTTTCGAACAGCTCTCTTCGCCTTTTGACCAGATCTTCCTGGAGTTTTCTTATCTTGTCTCGGATGATTCCAGATTTGTTGGCATAAAAACAGCAGCGTTCCTGTAGGGCTAAACATATTCCTCCCTGCTCTGCTATAAGTAAATCTAATCCTCTTCTATTTTGTAAAACTACTTCTGCTAGGGAGTCAATTTGGTCTTGGAGATCATTGATAGTACCTGAAAGAGCCTGAACATCATTAATTAATTGATTAGATAATTTATTATAGGTATGTAATGCGGTTCCTAATCCAGCTGTGCCAGTGGCCACAGCTCCAGAGACTCCCAGTCCTATAAGTAAAGGAATAAATTGGACAGCCCGCTTACTGTGTCCAGCAATGTAATCAAGGCTGGGTAGGGGGACAGGTTCTCCCCCTGGAATAATGTCAATGTCAGGGAGAATACTAGCCTGAACACATAATCCTGTCCAGTTTAAAGGTAGAGCTGTATAGGCCATATTACCTCCACATACACTCGTCCGGGAGCGGGGCAAAGGGAGGAACTGTGATTGTGAACGGGAGAGCAATTAACAAAGCTAATGAAGCCTACATCTAGATCATAACTATTATTCTGGGGGAGTTTTTGTAGACATGAGGAAAAGTTGAATGTAACAGGTTGAGTTCTAAAGGGCAAACTGAGGGTATAATTATTAGAAGTGATGTTACTGATGTCATCTGGAATGACAAGGGGCATAGGTGTACCTAGGGTCATACATAGCCAACAGTTTTCTGCAAGGGATGGATTGGAGGCATTTAAAGCATGGAGTGATATAAAAGGGGTATTTTCTCTGCTGCACAATCTGCTGAACCTGCTTAAATAGTAAGAATAAACTTTGGTCACTAAACCATTTCAACTGGGCAGTTTCAATTCTACTTACTAGGCCCGAAGCATAAGAGGAATCAGAAATTATACTAATAAGCTGTTGGAAATCTGCAACGCAGCCTTAATAGCTTTTAATTCAATTCTTTTCATAGAAGTATGACTGGTCAATATGACTCGGTCAGAATTTATAGTATGATAGGCAGCTTTTCCATTTGATGACCCATCAGTAAAAACAGTTAAAGCTCCAGGAATTGGTTCCTGCGTAGTATTTTTTGGTATAATGATGGAGGTCTTATATAAAAATTGTAAAAGTTTATCTTTTAATAGGTGACAATTAAGTTCCCCTGAATATCCATTTAACCCAATTTGCCAATTTTAAGTCAGTTTGAAATAACATTTCTTCTTTTAACTTTACTTGTCCTAAGTTATGGACAGTAAATGACATTAATTAAATTTCTGGTATTACTCTTGAAAGGGCGAGGGCTATGCCCTCCATCTTGCCTGTATCCTCCATGTTGGGGCCACATGCGGCCTTCTTCCCGGAAGCCCAGGCCTCTGCTGGCCACGCCCGGGATTTTAAACTAACCAATGACAATCAAGGGAAGTGCGCACCATAGATATGACCACATCCTGTGTAACAAGGCCCGGCTTGCGCCTGGCCAATCGGCGGAGCGCAGTCCTTTCTCCTACCCTTACTCCGACCCCCCCCCCTATATAACCGGTCTTTGGGCGGGGTTCACTCTCTTGGTCACTTGGCTAGCCGATGTGTCGGTGGGTCTGGTGGATGGAGAGCTCAAGCTAGCTTGAAATACAGATTCTTATGCTTTTGCATCGGATTGGCTGGCTCCCTGATGTGGTTTCTTGGGAATCTTGAAATCTGGGCATAACAACTCTTTGGGCAAATTTACATAAACTTTGTTTAAGGAGACAAAACACAAATTATTTAATTTAGCTTTTGAGGCCCAATATATTGATTTTTAATTTTAGTTAGACATCTGAAGGAAACCTCTTTTTTATTTCCTTCTAGACAGTTCTTTCTCACACAAGCAACAAATGTAAGAAACATGGTTGCTTTTTGAGATTTTAACAAATACTGCTGCAAAGCCATATATTTCAAGTGATTATTTTATTTATGGTGACTAATTATTGTCAGATTTAGTATTTTAACAACGATCTGTAAATGTTAGTAATTATATTTTTAAAGAGTATACCCTTTGGCTTGTTTGCATATATAGAGGAATTATGGAAAGCCTTCAGTAACCTTTTTAGAAGAATTTATTTTACTAGGATTCAATTGCTTACAAAGATTAGTAATTTAAATATTTTTTAAAAAGGCAAAGCGAAGCAAGTAAATTTAGTATTTAGTAAACTTTTGATTCACAAGGGGCAAACGCTGCCCCACCTCCAGCGAGGAGCTTTTGTTATTTCAAATTACATCTTAAAATTCCACTGCTGTATTTTAAGAAATATTAAACAAAATAACTTGTTTTGCCCTTTCTCAGAGGCAAAAACTTAAAATATATATTTATTAATTTATATTTGATAAAGCTTTCCATGTGATTTCAAGTATATTAAATTGGCTTTATTAAAAAATCCTTTAAGAAGAGAGAATAAACTTTTGAAAACATTTCAGGGCCCATGAAATGTCCCAAAGTCGTTCCTTGGTTATAGTTTTTGTTAGGTCGGAGGGAGCCCGGGATCGGATACATGCGGACATGGGATGAGACAATGGACTTCCTCTGGAATTTTTCACAGATCTGGAATCTCTCACGGGTCAGCGTGCCAGACACAGATACCTGCTTCTCCTTGAAGTTCACAGAGATCCCCGCACAAGATACTGACCCATTCCTGAATGTGCCGCCCACCCCCTGCGGCCGAGACTCCCTCAGTTGAATGTGTGATGATCCCTGCTGCGGGCACTTCCTCAGTTCAGGCCCCCGCCCTCACCAAACACCTGAATAAAGAGATGTCCCTCCCTCCCTGAAGTCGCGAAATTCACTGGCCCCACCTTTTGGGCCGGTGGGTCTCGCCCGAGAACGCAAATAAACTTCTCCTTTTTCTTTCTGATTCTCTCGATTCTCTTTGCTTTCCTCGCCGCCGCTTTCGCCGCCGCTTTCCTGGGTCACCTAACAGTTTTGAAATCCAACTTGAAAGACCACCAAATATATATGTGTATATATGATTTAAAGATTATATACCTTTTATAATTATTAAGAGATATCAATTAAATTTAAACTGATCTTTATATTTAAAAATTTCGGTTGGGATTACAAAATTTATCCTCTTATTTTTTTAATTAGACAAATGTTGAAATTTTACTATAATTATATGATTTCTCCAAATTTATTTAACCAGAACTTTAAACTCTTAGCTGGCAAGTTAAATTTTTAGCATTTCTCAATCAGTAACATTTTTAAGAATAAACTTCAAAAAATGCAAGACATAATCAACCAACAGATTTAATTCTGTTCTTTAGATTTTGTACGAAGTACACTTAGATCTTATTTAATTCAGTATTATGTCACTTCAAGATACCTAGGTATAAACTCCAAGGTCTTAAATTTCACAGCAGATTTGGAAAACCACACTTGAGGTTGGCAAGGAAGGCCTGGCCCAGCCTTTGATTTTAAAACGACCATAATTTTTCCTCTGGGGAAGGCCAACAAACAAAGTTGTAGCTACATTGCTTTCTACCCCTTGCTTGTCTGTGGGAAGTTTCAATATTGGCCTGGGGGAGGAAGGGGGGGGCTGTTTTCCCTGGAAGAACAGGTTTGGCCTAGCCTGGATCAATCAGATGTAAATTGACCACATTCTTTAAGAATTTGCTACAGGCGGGAAGCATCTAGCCCTTTTCCTCATTAGAAATGTTTTGGTCAGCCTTTTCAATTAACAAAGGGCCGGTTTTTTTACTGGGCTACTTAGATTTTTATAATTAATATAGGTCAATAATTCTTGAGATTCAAATTTAAATTATTATTTTAAGGCAGTTATTTTGGTAAATTTTCTGTAACAGACAATTTTACTAAATTTCTTTGAGGCTTTTAAGATTAACTTTGGAACAGGCTTTATTAACATTTCAAAAATCACTCTTTATTATGGAAATATACCAATCTTATTGCTAGAACCAGCCTGCATTTCTTCCCTGGCTCAAATATGCCATTTTTTTTTTAAGGAAATAATCAGTCTTAGGTTTTATTCTGTACATTTGTAAAGAGATTTTTAACTCAAAACTCTATCTAAATGTCCAAAATCGGATGATGCGCACTTTGGTTTCAAGCCAGGTTTTCTCTTTACACGTGAACAGAAATCCCAGACGTATTTTTTAAATTTTGTAAAACTTTTTTAATTACGAGAAGGAGATTTTAAATTTGAATACTGGGGAGGAGGCGTCCATATAGGATCGCCAGGTGCTCCTTTTTCCTTTCCCCTACACATCCTGCTTTGGGGGAAGTTTTAGCAAATGACTTAGATGGCGTATTTGTTCCCAAAGTCATGCTTAATAGAAGAAGACATTTTAAATTTTTTCCTATTTTGCTTTCTAAAGTCATGCCTAGCACCCAAGGTTATCTTAGCCAAAGTTTGGTTGCCATAAGATGTTCTCCAGTAATTTTTAAATAAAACACCAAGTAATCTCATTGCAGGAGAGCCCACAGCTCTGCCCTCTCCTGCCATCCCTGAATCTCTCTGAACCAGAGAGAGATTCAGCAGCGGGGTTTCATTTCTCAAAAGTAAAGAAGCCTTTTAAATCTTTCTTTTTAACCCTCAATCCTCGTGCCTTGAGGGACTCCCTGAGTCCTTCAAGAAGCCTTTTAAATCTTTCTTTTAACCCTAAATTCTCGCACCTTGAGGGACTCCCTGAGTCCTTTAAGAAACAGATCATGAGAACTCAGAGCCTGACCCATGTCTTAGCCTCTTCCACGTAAGCCTCCGGGACGTATAAACCCCGTACCAGGTCAGCCCAGGAGTCGACAAGGAGATGAACCAGCGAGGAAGATGCCAACCGCCACCTCAAAAGAGGCCCCTGTTCACGTGTCATAGGTCGGGATGTAGAAATTCTCTGCTGAGACTACTTCAGTCCTGTTTATGCCACAGGTGTGTTTTCCTATGTAAGCAACCGGTTGGTACGATCCGCCAACTCGGACCCCTGGATCAGAGCTCCCCAGATCGAAACTTGTTTTCAAGTGCCTTCCTCGGAGCTGCTTCTGCAGCTCACTCCTCCTACGTAAACAGCCGGTTGGTATAATCCGCCAACTCGGACCCTTGTGAGGCAGGTAACCTGCTAGGACCCTCAGGCATTCACCAGTCGGGAGTCAGGCACCCCATGAGTGCTCACAAGGTGGACAGCTTACATTTTAAAGTAGGCAAGGAGTTTTCCCGGAGTAACACTGACACAAGTTTTTTCTGGTTTACTTCTAATTTTGGGTGGACGGTTTAAGCTTTAAAGTAGGCAAAACACTTACTTCAGAGTCTCAGCTGGAGTCCCCATTTTCTCAGAAAGACCACTAAGACAAGGTGAACGCAGGGTTTTTGGAAGGAGTCAACCACGTGGAACGAAACCAAGGGACAAGCCTGAGTGATTCGGAGTTCTCTCCGCCGAAATCGGGTACCTTTCACTCTTCCCCGAAACGACAAGAGAGTGCTCAAAGTGGACTAGAGGCAGGAGACAAGGGGGGAGGCAATGAGGGAAGAGAATGCCTATCCAAAATGAATGCGTTCACTTACCAAAGCAACAGGTCTGACTCGCAGAGCGGGTAAGCAGAGCGGCGACCAGGAAAAAAGCAGGCTGACTCACAGGGTGATCCCAGTGGCGCCAAAGGGAGGTCCGGCCGGACAAAAAGTGAACGTTTCTGAGGAGGATTGGAGAGCGGAGATCACGTTGGGCGCCATTTTATGCCCCAACCTGCAGGGCACACATCGTGGGTACTCCACACCAAATCCTGCAAAGGAATGAGAGGATAGGAGACACGAAGAAATGGAGGCAAGACAAAGTTCTGATCAAGCCTCAATTTTATTTTTACAGCGGGTAGTATTTATGTTGTTCTAGAGGAGAGGGGTGGGCAAAGGGGGTCCATGGGATTAGCCTATCATTAAGGATGTAACAAAGGCTCTGGAATGTCACAGCTATGCGCTTATCAGCGGAGATGTAGCAGCTTTGTGCTTAGGGTGAGGGTATGTTATCTTTTAACTCCAGGCCAAACCAGGAGTTGGCTTGGAGGAGCCATAAACCTATTATGCTGTAAACTGGAGATGTATATGTGATTTATAATGGCTCCCAACAGACTAGATGGAAGAAAAATATATTTCTATTTTGCTAAACAACTATATTTTTAAAGTTTTTAGTTTTAAGAAATATATATATATATATATATATATATATATATATTCTACTAGTTGATATGAACAATTCATGTTAAATGCCTTAAATATTGTAATGAAGAGTTAAGGGGGTTTTTTTTAAATAGAACAAAATAAATTTAAATGAGTCAGGAAATGGTTATAAGAATGATCACCTTCAAAACTTAAAAATGAATTTAAGCCCTAACCTGTTTGGCTCAATGGATAGAGCGTCGGCCTGCAGACTCAAGCGTCCCAGGTTCGATTCCGGTCAAGGGCATGTACCTTGGTTGCCGGCACATACCCAGTAGGGAGTGTGCAGGAGGCAGCTGATGGGTGTTTCTTATCATCGATGTTCCTGACTCTCTATCTCTCTCCCTTCCTCTCTGTAAAAAATCAATTAAAAAAAAATATATCCTATATAATAATAGAGAAACATGGCAATTAGACGTACCTCCGTTACCCTTCCCATTGGCTAATCAGCGAGATATGCAAATTAACTGCCAGCCAAGATGGCAGCCGGCAGCCAGGCAGCTTGAAGGGAAAAGGAGACTTGCTTGCTTCAGTGACGGAGGAAGCCAACATTCCCCGCCTGCTGCTGCCGGCCTCTGAGCTTGCACTCTAAGAAACAATGTTATAAATATAGAAGCTAAACAAAACCCCAGAAACCTGCTTTCAGTCAGCAGGGATCTCAGAGCTGGAGTTGAAACAGTGTTTCGATTATAGAACCCAAACAAACCAGATACCTGCTTTCAGCAGCCGAGGTCTCAGAGCTGGAGCCGAGCCTCAGAGAGAAAGCCAGCTCTCAGTTCCAGTGACAGCCATAGAAGGTAATAAATCCAAGAATAAAAAGAAAAAGAAAAAAAGGAGGGGTTTGGAGCTTCAGTCGCCCACCAGCCTGAAAACGGCCCTCAGTCCCTCACCCAGACTGGCCAGGCACCCCAGGGGGGATGCCCACCCTGAAGGGGGTGTGACCAGCTGCAAACAGCCATCATCCCCTCACCCAGGCTGGCCAGGCACCCAAGTGGGACCCCCACCCTGATCCAGGACACCCTTCAGGGCAAACCAGCCGGCTGCCACCAGTGCACCAGGCCTCTATTTTATATAGTAAAAGGGTAATATGCCTCCCAGCACAGGGATCAGCAGAGCTGTGAGGCCTCCTGGCACTGGGATCAATGGAGCATCGAGGCCTTCTGGCACCGGGATCAGCGAAGCAGTGAGGCCTCACTGCCCCTGTGTTAAGTGGAGCCACGAGGCCTCCTAGCACCAGGATCAGCGGACCCACGAGGCCTCCTGGCCCTTGGAGCAGCATGACAGGGGGCAGAGCCCAAACCCCCGATCACCCTGCGGTTCTGTGTGTGACAGGGGGCGGGCCACAACCTCCCTCTCTGCCCTGCTTTGTTCATGACAGGGGAAGGAGCCCCAACCCCCTGATTGGCACTGCTCTGTGTGTGACAGGGTGCGGCGCCCCAACCCCCCCATGGGCCCTGATCTGTGTGTTATGGGGTGGAGCCGCAACCTCCCCATCGGCCCTGCCCTGAGTGTGATGGGGGGAGTGCCCCAACCTCCTGATTGGTCCTGCTCTGAGCCCGACCAGGGGCTGCCCCTAGGGATTGGGCCTGCCTTCTGCCACCCGGGAGCGGGCCTAAGCCAGAATGATGTTATCTCCCGAAGGGTCCCAGACTGTGAGAGGGCACAAGTGAGGCTGAGGGACACCCCCTACCGCCAGTGCACAAATTTTTGTGCACGGGGCCTCTAGTATATATATACATATATATATATATGAATTTGACTTAGGTAATAAAAAGAAACGTAAATGCTTAATTCCACTTCTCTCTTGAATTAAAACTAAAGATCACCTTGGCTGGTATGACTTAATTGGTTGGAGAATTGTCTGTACTGAAAAAGGTCATGAGTTCAATTGCCAGTCATGGCACAAACCCAGGTTGTGGGTCCGACTCCCAGCCAGAGTGAGTACATCAATGTTCCTCACATAGATGTTTCTCTCTCTCTCCCTCTCCTTTTCCCTCTCTCTAAAATCAATAAAACATATCCATGGGAGAGGATTAAAAAAAAAAAAAACAAAAAAACTAAGGATGGGCTTTTATACGTCTTGATATTGAAAGGAGTTTTTAGAAGTGAAATAGGCAGGTTTATGAAATTTTTAAACATTAAAGGGTCCATGGAAAAAGCACAGGGCTACACAGCTGCAAAAGGGTACATTTCCATAAGACAAAGGAGTTGGGAGAGGCAGAAGTTATATTTCCATAAGACAAGGGAGCTGGGAGTAGCAAAATGTCTATATTTACAAAATAAAGGAGAAAGCCCAGAGGGAATAGGAGAACAATAAGGAAGAAGGAGGGAACTTCATGTACTTCACATGAGACTTAAGCTCAGGAGTTGCTATAGCAAGCATGTCAAACTCACAGCATGCAGCCCACAGGCTGTGAGTTTGACATGCTTGTCACTATAGTAACCAATCTAAGGAAATAGTGGCTAATCAGAGGTGATAGCGAGGCACAAAGATCTGTTGCCTTTATAAACCATAGGAAAAAGGGACTCAGTGGGACTCTTTCCCCCTCCCAACATGAGAGTCTGTACTTTTTTCTCAATAAATTTTAACCTTTGCTATACCACCTTTCGTCCGTGTTTTCATTCTTCAACTCCACCTGACAAGAGCCGGAGAAGCCATTCTGACCAGGGGAACACCTTTCATTTCCAGTCCAAAATTCCCATATCAATGTTTTGTTTAACTCGTTCTCTTTTAGCTTTTGCAAAAATTCACTCTAGTCTACCTTTGTGTTGTTGATGGTTGTTTTTTTATAAGATCTCGCTTGAGAAACCTGAATTCAGTGTTTTAAGAATCTCTACTTTTTATTAGTAAAATCAAACTAATTCTACCTCTTTCATAACAAGATCAGTAAAATCTTACTTTTCTCTAACATTTATTTATTTATCTTTCAATTAAATTTTTTGTTGTTAATCCTCAACCAAGGATATTTTTCCCACAGTATTTTTTAATTAATTAATTATTTTTTTAATTTTATTGTATTGTTTAAAGTATTAGAGATAGTAGTACATATGTCTCCTTCCCTCCCCCCCACCATTGACCTTCCCCTGGCCTCCCCTACCCCCCGGCACATGCCCTCACCCCCCCCCCCCAGTGTCTTGTGTCCATTGGTTATGCTTATATGCATGCATACAAGTCCTTCAGTTGATCTCTTACCTAGCCCCCCGAAACACTCCCCAGCCTTCCCACTGTAATTTGACAGCCTGTTCTATGCTTCTTTGCCTCTGTATCTATCTTTTTGTTCATCAGGTTATAATGTTCTTTATTATCCATAAATGAGTGAGATCATGTGGTGTTTTTCTTTCACTTCCTGGCTTATTTCACTTAGCATAACACTCTCCAGTTCCATCCATGCTGCTGCAAATGGTAAGAATTTCTTCTTTATAGCAGCATAGTATTCCATTGTGTAGATGTACCATGGTTTTCTAATCCACTCATCTGTTGATGGGCATTTAGGCTGTTTCCAAATCTTGGCTATTGTAAACTGTGCTGCTATGAACATAGGGGTGCATATATCCTTTCTGATTGGTGTTTCTGTTTTCTTGTGCCCACAGATTTTTTTTTAAGAGTGTGGAAACCTGCAACCCAGGTACATGCTCTTGACCGATAACCGGACCTGTGAACCTTTTATGCATGGGCCCACACTCTAACCACTGAGAATACTGGCCAGGGTTAATTTTTTAGATAGAAAAGAAAGAGAAAGAGAGAGAGAGAGAGAGGGAAGGAACTTCTATGTGAGAGAGAAACATGGATCAGTGCCTACATACATACCTTGATGGTGATGAAACCCCTAACCTAGGTATGTGCCCTGGCCAGGAATCAAACCCACAATCATTTGGTGTACAAGAAGACTCTCCAACCAACTGAGCCAGCGAGGGCCTCCTACTTTTATATTTTTATTGACTTTTTTATTGATTTCAGAGAGGAAGGGAGAGGGAAAGGAAGATAGAAACATCAATGATGAGAGAGAATCATTGATTGGCTGGGGAGGAAGTCAGCAACCCAGGCATGTGCCCTGACGGGGAATAGAACCGTGACTTCTTGGCTCAAAGGTCAATGGTTAACCACTGAGCCACGCTGGCAAGGTGGCTCTCCGACTTCTATAAATCTGTGTAAATGCCTCATTTTCTTTTTTATAAAAACATCCTAATTTTCTATTTTCTTCATGCCCAATGTATACCACACATTGTGTCTCAAGATATATTTATTTTAAATATTATATGCTTACATGCATATATTTAAAATATTATCTAATAATATCATAATTCCATGCAGTATGTATAAATATAAATTATATACTAATCAGAAATATGATATTGTATAATTTTGATTGATCAATACATAGCATTTATTGTTGACAACTAGGAACTAATGCCTGATAAAATACTCTTCGACATGATGTTTCTTTTGTCTTTTTGTCATCAACATTGATTGATGGCTGTTTATATATCATCAATTTAATCTAATTGACTTTCATTATTATTTTTTGAAGGCCGAATGGTAATAATCTGCAAAATGAGTTGTCTTTTTGTTTTGTACTACTACTTCTTGTAACCCCAATTATTTGTGTAATTATCTGGTATCTGACAATTCCCAAAGAGTTTAGTTTTCAATTAAACTTCCAGCCTAATATATGGAATCATATATTTTTATAAATTATATATATAATATATACTATTTTATTCTATCATATAGTCATATCCATGACCTTTTGAGTTTTGGTTAAGAATGATAACTGATTAATCAATATTCCATTAATGAAAATTTTTATTTGAAATTATCATATGCAAAAAAAACCTTTTTAATTATACAATGTGAACCTTCTGAATCACTTTTTCAGCTCCAAAGTTATGGTCTCAAACCAAAATTCTAAAATGGCACCAGGGAGAAATATTTTGTTAAAAATCTAATCTTAACTTTATTGAATAGTTTTTTTATAACTCTCTTTTGGCTAGCTTTTATATCATGTACCCGCCTTCACTGTATGTCAGCGAGCAAGATTCCAGCCAGGCTTTAAATTGTGATTTAAGAACCAATTAATAATAACACCATAATTTAATTACCATGGATAATAGCAATCACTCTATTAAAATATGAATTACCCTGAATATAATAAAACAGTGTGTTTTAGCATTTTGTAATTTTTACACAAATATTCCCTGTGGCTATAATTTAGAATGATGTTTCTTCTGAATGCTAATAATTAATTCCATTATCTCCCCACACATTTGCAGAAATCCCACAGACCCCAAACCAAGTTTACTGGCCAAAAAGTACACATATACAAAGTATTCAAAACATATACTTTGAAACAGAGTTATAAATAGCTTTACCAAAAAAGTAAGTATAAGCAGCACAGTCAATATTAAATTACATCAACTTTTAAAGTTTTTAAAATATATATATAAAACCTGCCTATTTTTACTTAAACAAGGAATCATGACTTACTGACTTGTGGCTATTGAATTTATTGATCTTTCTAACAAACCAGCTTTGGTTTCATTGATGTTCTCTGCTGATTTACTATTTTCAATTTCTGTCATTGACTCTAATACATATGATTTCTTCTCTTTTGCTTGCTTTGCTTTGAACTTGCTGTTCTTTGTAAGTTTCCTAAGATAGAAACTTAGATTTTTAATTTTGGAATTTTCTCATTTTCTAATACATGTATTCAATGCTTTTGCTGCATCCCACAAATTTTGATAATATGTAATTTTCATTTTTATTTAGTTCAAAATATTTTATAATGTCTCTTGAACTTTTTGCTCTGAGCCATGTATCATTTGAAAGTGTATGTTTAATCTTTGTGTATTTGGGGATTATCCAATTATTTTTCTGTTATTGATTTCTAATTCAATACTATTGCCATCTGAGAACAGACATTGTATGATTTTAGTTCTTTTAAATTTGTTAATGTGTGTTTTATGGCCCAGAATGTGACCTATCTTAGTGAATGTTTATGTCAGCTTGAGAAGAATGTGTATTCTTTTGTTGTTGGATGAATTATTCTATAGTTCTCAATTATGTCTGATTGTTGATGACATTGAGTTTAACTGTGTCCTTACTAATATTCTGCCTACTCGGTATGTGCATTTGTGATAGAGGGGTGTTGAATGCTCTAACTATGATCACAGATTCACCATTTTTCCTTGTAATTCTATTATTTGTTTTTGGACTTACATACTTAGTTGATTCCCTGTTGTTAAGTGCATAGATATTATAGGGTGTTCTATCCTTTTGGAGAATTGACCCCTTTATCATTGCATAATGCCTTTTTTATCCTTGATAACGTTCTCTGTTTTGCAGTCTGCTCTGTCAGATATTATCAAAGCTACTCCTACTTTCTTTTCATTAGTGTTAGTGGTGTACATTTTTTTCATTAATTTATTTTTAATCTATATGTATTATTATATTTTAAGTGAGTTTCTTGTAGATCCACTGTCAAAATTTGTCTTTTAATTGGCTCATTTAGACCAGCTGGTATCTGACAATTCACAGAGTTTAATTTGCAATTCATTTTTCCAGCCTACACATGGAAAAAGTGATTATTAATATAGTGGGATTAATATCTACCATATTTGTTATTGAGCTCATTGGGCATTGGTAGAGTAGCTGGGACAAGAGGCTGATTAGTATCTACAGAACAGGTTATTCCATTTAATTATTAACAATTTTCTCTACTGAGTTCACTCTGTGGTATTAATTGAAAAGGGATACAAATACCTTCAGGTTTTTTACCCATTTAGAGAGATTTATTCATATATCTATCCTCCAGACTTCCTTGTCACCAATTTTCTAATCACATTCCTTCTAATTCTTGACCTTCCAGCCAAACCATTGTCTATCGCCTATGAATTGGTATGGAATTAATTGCACATCTAATCATATTTCCTTTCAAGAAAAAGGAACAACTAAGTGCACCTCTTGAGTTCATACCATGGGGAAGATTTTCCTTCACTGCTATCCCTCTGGGATGTCCCAGTAATCCCAGAAAGGGACTGCAGTGCTGCAACTGTCTACTTGCAGGGGGTGCCATCATATTGTGCAACATCATCCATAAAATGGGCCCAGGTTTTCTCTTTGTCAAATGATAATAGGGATCACAGAGCACTTTAATGATGCCATGGCTCCCCTCACGAATTCATTTCCCACAGTCATGATGAAAGGTATGTCTTCTGGATCCACCCATGTAATTAAGTAGATCAAATGATAAATACACTTTAACATTGCAAGGTCCATAGCCTTTGAATTCCCTTGTCTACATTAAACCAATGGAGAGTGGACATTTCTATGTCACAAATGGCGAGCCACCATTTATTCAAGTTTTAACCATCCATCCAATGAATCTACCAACCAACCAAACAGGTAGAGACCTTTCTAACTCCTTGAGTTACAACATTAAAGACTGAATCTATACTTAGTGAACCCATGTCAATAAATTCAGCCAGATCCATCTTAATGTTTCTTCCACCATTATCCCTCACCCTTCATAGCCATTTCCAATGGATTCCTTGGATTTCTGTGTGTACAAATTTGAAAATTCAAGTAGTTCTTTTTGGGTGTAGCAAACTTTCTCATAATCACACAATGTTCCTAATTCTAAGGATCTGCTATGAGTTAAGGCTAGAAGCAAAGAGAGGTAGTGGGGTGGGTCTTGAGAAGAATCAAAACTCTCTTACAAGGCAACTGCCTCAAAGAGGACATTGTAGTTTCCCCCGGGCAATACAGGGGAACTCTTCTCAGATGAGAGTGCAGGGGCTACTCCCACTGTGGACGGGAAGGCTGCTTTTACTAGGGGTAGAGGTTGTTTCTACTGGCAAAGAATCATCCGAATTTCAGGGCTCCATGTTTCCAGGTTCATCAGGGTGTTCCCATTTCAACTTTCAGGATCTCATTCTTTCCTAATCATTGCTCTCACTTTAACAGTAGACATCCTGGGAAGATATAAATATAATTTAGTTGTAATTCTTCCACTGGTATGATGAGATTCTAGGTTTGGTTTTTATTAATATTAGCTCTATGGATACAGGAGATAAAGGTCTTTTTTTATAGCAGACATAGAAGATTTCAGGTTATTTATGTGGTGCTTAATGGAATTAAAATTCCCGAGTTTATCTTTTTTCTTCTTCACTTTGTTCAGTGACATTAGGAGAAACCCACCAATAGCTTAATACTCTAAAGCAGCCGTGGGCAAACTATGGCCCGCGGGCCGGATCCGGCCTGTTTGAAATGAATAAAACTAAAAAAAAAAAACGACTTAACCCTTTTATGTAATGATGTTTACTTTGAATTTATATTAGTTCACACAAACACTCCATCCATGCTTTTGTTCCGGCCCTCCGGTCCAGTTTAAGAACCCATTGTGGCCCTCGAGTCAAAAAGTTTGCCCACCCCTGCTCTAAAGTGTGACAAAGATGTTTGAAAGTATCATATGTATGGTCACCCAGATCTTTCCTTCTTGTAAATGATTGATTAGGAGTACCCAATGTTGATATCCTGCATATCTCTATAGCCAGATCACTTTATGCACTCTCAGCTCTCTTTAATACTGGAAATAGAGTAATCAGTGTCTTTAAATCTAATCAGATAAGAGAGCTAATTCAAGAAGCCCTAGAACCAATTCAGAAGATTCATCAGTAAGATTCTATCCTTCTCGAACCACTCTTGATATATATCTATGGAACAGAGACCAGAGACAGAGAGACAGACAAAGGAGGTGCTAGGCTGAATAATCAAGAGAGCTGTTGGAACAGTTTCAGTCTGACAGCCAATAGACAACTAAGAAAGGCAATGTTTTAGTCTAGCTCTAAGACTATCTGCAGGAGAATTTTCCCTTGCTCAGGGGAGACCAGGCCTTTAATTCTATTCAAATCTTCATCTGAGTGTATAAGGGCTCACACACCTTATAGAGGGCCTTCTGCTTGCTCAAAATTCACTGATTTAAATGTTAATGTCATCCAAAACCATCTTCTAAATTGACAGAGAGAATTAATCATCACCAATGTAACAGCTGCTTTTATATATCTAACTAGAGGCCTGGTGCAAGAAATTTGTGCACTCAGGGGAGGAATCCTCCAGCCTGGCCTGTGCCCTGTCACAGTGCAGGAGCCCCGGGATTGATTGCCCCAAAGATGTAGGCCCCACCCACCATCTGGGGCTCCTCAATGGATTGCTCCAAAGAAGTAGGCTAGAGCCGGGTGTCCCACCTCTGCACTGCAGAGCTGGGAGGCGGGATCCCCAGGACCCCCAGGCAGGCCTCACTGCATGTAGCCAGGAAGAGGCGGGACCCCCCAGACAGGCCTTGCTGCACATAGCTGGGGGACCCGCCTCCATGCAGTGCACATAGGGTCAAGCCCAGCCCAGCCCACCTGTGTGTGCCTGCTGTATGTGCAGCCATCTTGTGACAGCGTGAGGGCATCATGGCATGAGGACCACTTAGGCTTTTATTAGTAAGGATACTCACCCACATCCCTATTTTGTTCTCTATTTTTGTTGCCTTGAGAGAGCAGTATCCTTGGATCCACTCATATTTTGCAACAACCTTTGCCCAGATGAGTTTGACTCCTCTCCTTAGTCTAATTACATAAGTGTATTTTTTTAAATTTTGGGGATTTTCTTAATGATGTTGATCATTTTCAGACATTTTTTTTTTATTTCCAAGTAATGTTATATGTTTATTTTTAATATGTTTTAGTATTCCAAGCGTAAAAATGTAAATAATTTCTGTCATTACCTTGATCTACCATTATTTCTTGAAATAATCTATGTTCCTAGAATTACATGATATTTTATTCTGCAGTTTTTTTCCTATACACTTTTTTGACATGCTCTTCTCTGATTCCTTGTGACTCTTTTTCTTCTCCTCAGAGTTCTATACTTGACCCTTTACTCTTTTATTTAACCACTTTTCTTAAGTGGGGTTGAGGTGAAGTATTGCTATCTTTAAATAAGTACCTGAGAGACTTCCTAGCAGCTACTTGTCATTTGTTTTAGAACTTGAACTATTTTTCTAGTGTTTTTCTTTTTTTATATCTGAAAAGTGAATCTATAACTAAAATGTCAGCAGCCTCCAAATCCATAGAAGTAGCTTATCCTGGATTTCATCTGACTCACAGTATTCACTGTCTTTCTGGGTTATATGGATGTGGCTTCTACCTAAGACATGATATTAGGGAAGAAAAATATATTCACAGTTTAGGTTATCTGCAAATGTAGAGTAAAGTAAAAAAAAAATACATGTTTGCATGTGTCTGTGCTTGTGCATTTGTTGCAGACATTATACTTACTCTCAATGGGAAGAGAGCAGTGTGTTCTGTTGAAATAAGGCCGTGACTCATCTCTCTCATGGGAATATCTCTACTCACTAGTGTCATGTGCATTGCCAAATATCCTTAGGTAGCAGGATTAACAGAAAGCTGACCTTCAAGTTGTACCATTAAAAATCAGGCTTTGAAAGACCTCTGGTCTCACTTGAATATTATATTCTCCCTTGACCATTCATATTTCTTTAGCTCCAGGCTAAGCATAGAAGATGGTTTTTATATTGAATGCCAGTTTTCACTGTTTCATAATAACTGACCAAAATGCTACATTAAAAAGGATTCTAAGGTGAAATGTGTACTCTTTATGAAAGAATACTATAATCGATTAGCAATATCAACCATGAGTATCAGGAGGAACAAATGGAAAATTGCTATATCCAATACAACTTTGACCAAACAGATTTCCTGAAGCCTAGAAATGTATTGTCACACATCTATCTAATTTCTTGATTTCTTCCTTGAAAAATATAAATCTAAATCAAGTTTAAAATACTTACTGAATAGTCACTTAATGTTTGATTCATTTCATTGCCTAAAATGTGTGGTATAAAAACAAACATGCTTTTCAGGACACAAAACTGATGTGATTTCTCTTTACATTTTACATTTGAGATTTCTAGAAAGTGGTAAAGATTTATTTCCTGTTTTCTGAAATTATTATTTTACTGCAGTAACTCAAAATTGCATAGAGTTTTCCATTCACACATTTAAGTAATTTACTAAATTTATTTCAGATAATTTAGATTAAAATACCACTCCTATAATATTAAAAGATGACTGAGATAGAGATGTATGTTACATGGTACTATATCTGAGTCTGAAAGTGGTTGTAGCAGATTGCTTTTTATGAAAATTGCTACTATGTGTTTAATTTGAGTCACGTGTGAATTCCAACACAGCATTGAAGATACAGGATTGGCATATGAGCCATTGCAGATACACAGTATATTACAAAACTTTCATTTTGGCACCATTTCTAATATAATTGCTGCTACAAAAACAAGTGTTTTTTTGTTTTTGTTTTTATACATTAAAGCAAAAAAGCAGTTGTATGAAATTTTTATCAAATTTATAGATGATTCATTTAATTCAATTTTGTTGAAGGATTTCTAATAGAGGGTTGATAAATTTCTGGAAAAAGACATATGCATGGAGAGAAAAATAGACAATGATAAATGAAGACACTTCTCCTATCTAATAACAGACAAACATGGTAATTAACCATACCTCAGCTACGCTTCCCATTGGCTAATCAGCAGGATATGCAAATTAACTGCCAACAAAGATGGCGGCTGGCAGCTGCACAGCTGAAGCGAACATGAGGCTTGGTTGCTCCAGTGATGGAGGAAGCCAAGGTTCCCTGCCTGTCGTGGCCCAGCTCTGAGCTCTGGATGCAACAATGTTGCAATTATAGAAGCTAAACAAACCCCAGGTACCTGCTATCAGCCGGCAGCGGGCTCAGAGCTTAGAGCGCCAGTGATGGCAACAGAGTTTCAATTATAGAAGCTAAACAAACCCAGATACCTGCTTTCAGCCAGCCACAGCCTCAGACTGGAGCCGGCTCTCAGCTCCAGTGACAGCTATAGAAGGTAAATAAATCCCAGAATAAAAAAAAAAAAAAAGAAAAAAAAAGAGGCTGGGAGCTTCAGTCATCAGCCATCCTGAAAATGGCCCTCAGCCCCTCACCCAGACTGGCCAGGCACCCCAGTGGGGAACCCCACCCTGAAGGGGGTGTGACCAGCTGCATACAGCCATCAGCCCTTCATCCAGGCTGGCCAGGCACCCAAGCGGGACCCCCACCCTGATCCGGGACACCCTTCAGAGCAAACCAGCTGGCCCCCACCCGTGCACGAGGCCTCTATCCTATATAGTAAAAGGGTAATATGCAAACTGACCCTAAAAGCAGAAAGACTGGGAATGACTGGTCACTATGATACACACTGACCACTAGGGGGCAGATGCTCAATGCAGGAGCTGCCCTCTGGTGGTCAGTGTGCTCCCACAGGGGGAGCTCTGCTCAGCCACAAGCCAGGCTGACGGCTGCCAGTACAGCGGTGGTGGTGGAAGCCTCTCCTGCCTCCTCAGCAGCGCTAAGGATATCTGAATGCAGCTTAAGTCTGCTCCCGCTGGCAAGTGGACATCCCCTGATGGCTGCCGGGCTGCCAGAGGGATGTCTGATTGCCATCTTAGGCCCAATCCCCCTGGGAGCAGGCCTAAGCCAGCAAGTGGTCACCCCCAAGAGATCCCAGACTGCGAAAGGGCACAGGCTGGGCTGAGGGACCCCCTAACCCTGAGTGCACAAATTTTTGTGCCCCAGGCCTCTAGTATCTTATAATAACTCATACTAATTCTCACTTATATTCTAATGCAGGGCAGAAGAAATACAGATAATACAAGCCTGATATTATAGGTATATTTTATTTGATTTTTAAATATAGTCAGAATTGAAAACACATACTCTGATTTTCACCTTGACCTTTTTGATATTACATTATACTAATCAGATGAAAAACAAAGGTGTGGTGTTATCATGAATCCTTAAAAAATGTTTATCTTGAAAGAATAGTGTTTTGACTATTAAAGTGCCCAAATACATCGGGGCCTGTTGTACCAACCAATACACAGAGAAGAATGTGATTCCCTTTACTCAGTCATCGCACCAGATTATAGAAATGTTAGATAAATGACTAGAATTTTGCAAGGCTTTCCTACTTTTATCTACAACTTTCTAATTTAGATATATTTTTTCATTTGAACATCTACTACATTCATAATCTGTTTTAATCTAAAGGTTATATGTGGATTTACTTCAGTACCTTAGTCATGTAGTTTAGTCTCATTTCCCTGGTCAGAGACA
Organism: Myotis yumanensis; assembly: GCF_028538775.1. Lineage (NCBI taxonomy): Eukaryota > Metazoa > Chordata > Mammalia > Chiroptera > Vespertilionidae > Myotis > Myotis yumanensis. The sequence goes on from NW_027223754.1 coordinate 143,770,556, forward strand.
AAGTTTCTTGGGAATGTGTTAATTAGCTAAGTAGGAATGGCTGTCAGTTTGTACCTGGACATTTCAATGAGATTGGCCATCATTAGTGCTGGTTTAAATTTATTTCAATTTCTTAGTTGATCACTGATAACTAAAGTAAGATGACATGTCATAAATCTAGTAAAAAAAATATGCCTACTCTTAAAACTAAAATATTTATTTATTCTGGGGAGGCCCTTCCTTTCTTGAATCAATGTACTTGGGAAATAAGAGAGAGAGCTGCTTGGATTCTACCAAAAAATTTTATATTTTGCTTCCTGTGAAGTTACTGTTTATAGGTGACATGTCCGCCACCTCACCAGACAGGCGATATACACTCCTGTCCTTCAAAGCCAACCTAAGCACTTGATTCCTTCCCTAAGCACTGCAGTCAGCAGCCAAGAAAGAGTTTCTGACCTTTTCATATTTTGTTTATAGCACCTTTATTGGAGTTGTCTCCTTCCATTTAAGACCCATTCTATGGGGACTACTCATCCTAAGGCACTGTGTCAGCCACAGGCTTGTCTCTATTCTCCTCACTTTCTTCCCAGCACCTCTAGCCCAAGGGCCCAGGCAGAATATGTTCTCAGTGAATAGTTGCTAAATAAAAGGACAAATTAAAAAGCAGATCAAGTATTTGTTTTGTTGTTGTTGCTGTTGTTGTTGTTGTTGTGTGTGTGTGTGTGTGTGTGTGTGTATGTTTTTTAAGACAAACCAGATATACAGACTAGAATATTTATTCATATAGTTGATATATACTTTTACTATTATCCTCTTGACAAATGACAATATCAATGTGTATAACCCAAGTTATCCAAAGTTGTTTTATGAGAATGTCTAATTCAGCATCTTCTTTATTCCTTTTGCCATGGTTTCTTAAGATGCTGTAATACGCAATTGGCAGATTATTTTTAATAAGGGAAATAGGTCAACGATCTGTACCTAAATTTTCTCATTTGCTTCTACTCCACGTTCATATATTTTTAGAAATATGTGTATGATGATCTGCTATTTTCCAATGGAATTTGAACAAGGAGATTTAGTTTGTACCAGTGAAATTTAGATTGAATATTAAGACACTTTCAAGAGTTATGAGATAGAATCAGATTATAAAGAAAAGTTTTCTATATTTTTTGGTATTCTATGAAAATCAATATTAGGTAAATTTTCTTTAAAGGTGGTTGCAAAAATACAAATGATTTCTTTTAAAAAAGTTAACATAGATTCCCCAAAATTTATTAGATGAAGAGACTGATACTTCAAAAAAGTATTAGGCCAGTTCAGTTTCTACAGCGAAAACTATTGTCTCTTGAAAAGAAAAATGATCGCCAAAACTGGTTTGGCTCAGTGGATGGAGCATCGGCCTGTGGACTGAAGGGTCCCGGGTTCGATTCCGGTCAAGGGCATGTACCTGGGTTGCAGGCACATCCCCAGTAGGAGATGTGCAGGAGGCAGCTGATCGATGTTTCTCTCTCATCGATGTTTCTAGCTCTTTATCTCTCTCCATTCCTCTCTGTAAAAAATCAATAAAATATATTTTAAAAAAAAAGAAAAGAAAAATGATCAATGTCTATGTTTTAAGATTATAGCTATAATTAAAATCCTTAACAATATAATCTGGCAATTTTTTATGATTTTGATATAATATTTCACACTTTTTACATTAAAATAAAGAAATATTAATGAAAGCATAAAAACTTTATCTCTTAGGGTTTTGGCATGAAAGACTACTATGTTTTTTCAATTACACACCTGATTACTAAAACCTTTACTTCTTAAATTTTGACAAATAATTTAGGAGTTTGCTGCCATGCTTAACTAATCTACTGTTATATTTCTTTTTTTAAGTTATTTTACAGCATGCTTTATCACATTTTCAAAGTAAGTTTCCAAGGTAAATATTTAGAGTTATGTTAAGTCATCTTACTTTTTTTCTTGTCCAAAATATGCCACGGTAACTTTTGCATTTTTTTCATTTTTATAGACTATGATCTAATTAATATTTTGGAGGTAGCATAGAATCAAATAGCAAAGTTGGATTTAAGATATAAGAAGATGGTACCTCATTGTCATTTTGATGTGCATCTCTCAGATGATTAGTGACTTTGAGCATGTTTTCATATGTCTCTTGGCCTTCTGTATGTCCTTTTTCAAAAAGTGTCTATTTAGGTCATTTGCCCATTTTTGATTGGATTGTTTATCTTCCTTTTGTTAAGTTGTATGAGTTCCCTATAAATTTTTGATATTAAACCCTTATCTGTGATAACATTGGCAAATATTATCAGTAAAGATATTGCTATGACATATGTCTGCTATTTTGCTGCCTAAGGATTCTTCTAAGATTTTTATGGTTTCCCATCTGATGTCTAAGTCCTTTATCCACTTTGAGTTTATTTTTTGTATGGTGTAGGTTGGTGGTCTAGTTTCAATTTTTTTTTTAGGTACCTGTCCAATTTTCCCAACACCATTTACTGAAGAGACTGTTTTGACTCCATTGTATGTTCTTGCCTCCTTTGTCAAATATTAATTGCACATAATGGCTTGGGACTATTTCTGGGTTCTCTGTTCTTTTCCATTGATCTATATGTCTGTTCTTGTGCCAGTACCAGGCAGTTTTGAGAACAGTGGCTTTGTAATATAGCTTGATATCTGGTATTGTGATCCCTCCAACTTGTTCTTCTTTCTCATATTGCTGCAGTTACTCAGGGTCTTTTTTTAAAAAATCCAGATAAATTTTTGGAGAGTTTGTTCTAGGTCTTTGAAATATGCCATTGGTATTTTAATGGGGATTGCATTGAATCTATAGATTGCTTTGGGTAGTATGGACATTTTAATGATGTTGATTCTACCAATCTATGAACATGGTATATTTTCCATTTGTTTATATCTTCCTCTTTCACACCTGTCAGAATGGCTATCATCAACAAATCAACAAACAACAAGTGCTGGCGAGGATGTGGAGAAAAAGGAACCCTCTTGCACTGCTGGTGGGAATACAGGCTGGTGCAGCCAGTGTGGAAAACAGTATGGAGTTTCCTCAAAAACTTAAAAATGGGACTTCCATTTGACCTAGTAATCCCACTTCTAGGAATATATCCCAAGAAAACAGAAACACCAATCAGAAAGCATATATGCACTCCCTATGTTTATAGCAGCACAATTTACCATAGCTAAGATTAGGAAAAAGCCTAAGTGTCCATCAGTAGATTAGTGGATTAGAAATCTGTGGTACATCTACACAATGGAATACAATGCTGCTGTAAAAAAGAAGTAATTCTTGCCATTTGCAAGAGCATGGCTGGAACTGGAGAGCGTTGTGCTAAGCAAAATAACCCAGTCAGAGAAAGATAAATATCACATGATCTCACTCATTTGTGGAATATAATGAACATAATAAACTGATGAACAAAAATAGAACCAGAGACATAGAAGTATTGAACAGAATGTCCAACCTATGAGGGAAAGTGGGGGCAGTGGGTGGGTGATGGGGTAAGAGATCAACCAAAGGACTTGTATGCATGCATATGAGAATAACCAATTGACATAGACAGTAGGAGGGTGAGGGCATGTGCTGGCAGGGGGGGGTGGCGGGGGGGAGGGTGGGAGTGGCCGGGGAAAGGATAATGGAGGAAAAAGGAGACTCATGTAATACTTTAAACAATAAAGAATTTAAATTAAAAAAGATATAAGAATAAATTATTTACTCTTTCATAGCACTAGTACTAGTCAAAATTCAATAATTCTCAAGGAGCATTGTCAAATTACCCAAAGTGAGTTCTGATAATGTCAATGTATGTATGAATGCATGCACGAATCTAATAGTTTAACTAACAACATACACTCAGGACAAAACTGTCACCTATTTGTAGAAAAATGATATTTAATTATAGAACAAACGTTAATGAGTAAAAATATTTCTTCGTCAAAATATAGCAAAAATGAGACTGAGTAGAGTTTAATGTTTATTTTTTATTTTTTATAGCAAATACTTCATGTTGGCAATGACCTTGCCAAACTGTGTAAGACAATTTTTAAAAATATTATTCGAGAATACTGAAAAGGATTACAAGTGCTTTTAATTTTCCTATATAGTGTATCAAGAATCAATTGCTTCTTTTATTCTCCCCACTGAGTATGTGCCTGCAACAAAGATAGATGCCCTTGACTGGAATTGAACCTTGACCCTTGAGTCTGCAGGCCAACGCTCTATCCACTGAGCCAAACCCGTCAGGGCTTACCCTAGAATTTAAAGCCTCTTCTTTGAAGTATCTCTTCACTCTGCCAAGTCTTGCTCTATTTTCAAAGTACACACAGTTCTTTATTCTGCAGTGTCCTTTAGTCATTTTCAAAGAAACACAATAATTTGAATTCATATTATGCCTATTAGGCACAAACCTCATGGTGTGCCTTACATATTAATTAACATATTGCATGCACATATGGTGGTATAGACTGACTAGTTCAAGAGCACACTACTATCTTTAAACTCCAGAGAGTCCTAGAAAAATCTAGGCCCTTAACTGTGTTATTTAGATTGTATTGGGTTTCAACTGGCAGACAGGCTAACCTAACAACATAGAACAAAATAGAATTTGTGATTTTGCTTCCTAAATTTACATTATGTTACATCAATAGCTCAGACTTCCACATAGGGTGCTCCGTGTCTTATGGATTTTCCTTTTGCTAGATTTCAGTCATCCCTTATGTGTTATACAACTTTCTTGGTACAAAATAAGTCATTTCAAAGGTAACCAGATCCTTTCTTATTATTCTATAGCATAAAAACTAGTATAAAATATATTATAGCAAATATAAATTATCTTGATACTTTCATAATGTTATATAAACTGTAACCCCCTCGTACCTTAATCATTCATGTATATGTCAGCACAGGATATTACATAATCACCTTTAGTCTCCATGTTCCAATAAATCAGTAAGAATAGTTTGCTTTAAATTACAGTTGTGAAGATGGAAGAATTCTAATTCATCCCCATTTGTGAAATGCCTTTTTTGTTTTGTTTGCATGATCATAGGTTGTTGTCCTTCAGATGTGCTTTAAAAAAAAAGGAATGGATTTTTTTCAAAGTTATAGCTATTTGAAAGTCTGAAATTATATATCATCTCACAAGGCAGAGGTGGTTACATGGTGAGAACTGCATATCATTTTACCTCTTATGTTCTTTTCTTCAATAAGCTCAATTTTGCAAGATAGCTACGAATAGCCCAAATTTAGTGAACAATGTATCTGGCATTTTGCTAAAATCTTTACATATTGTCTCATTTAATTTTCATAGCAATCCTATGAGGTAGGAGTTTAAATAAATTAGGAAAATAGAAGATAAAGAAATGAAGCATTTTGTTTGTGATGACCTAATAGTAGACAGATAAATGTTTTACTGTCCTGGCATTGCAGGACATCAGGCAACCATAGTCCTGCCTACTCTATGTGAACAGGGCTTCTCCAGTCACTAAAAACCAAACCTCCTGGGCCTCTTATAGATTTCAAAACGCTCACCCTAAGAGCAGGACCAACTGCCCTAAAGACCAATTGCCTACAGGAAAGATTCAGTACATTCCGAGTCTTCAATCCTCAACTTGCCATTTTTAGGAATTGAATGGTATATAAGCAAGTGAAACCAAAATACTTATTTTCAACTAAATCAGGTAGTTCCTTCCTTAACTCTCCCAGGCAGAAGTTCCTGTGTTTGAGATTCACACTCTTGTTCACACTGCTCTCATAGCACTTCCCAAGTGGACAATAATTCAGCTGTTTGTGTGTATGTTTCCTTCATTACACAGAAGCAAGTTTAATCTCTTTCACCACTTTGGTTTTTCCCTAAGGGCTGAAAGTATTTTGAAATAATCTCAACTTGTTTTAAAATATGTCTTTATTATGGTATGATTTAAAAATCTACACTAATAAAAGAGATACATGCAAATTGGTGTCATTCCACTATGCCCACCAGCCAACCAGAGTGACTATGCAAATTAACCCAACAAAGATGGTGGTTAATTTGCATACACGGGCACAGAGTGAAGACTGAAGGCGCCAGCTGGAGTGAAGACTGAAGACTGAAGACTGCAGACTGCAGACTGAACAGGCTCGGCTTATCCGCTACGGCCAGACCAAATGCTTGGATACCAGGTGCCAGAGGAAAATCGGTGACCGGAAGCCAGGGGAAGGAAGGCCTATTGCACGAATCTTCATGCAACGGGCTTCTAGTAATATATAATAAACTACCTTTTGATAAGTTTGGCATATGTATACCTCCAGGGAACTGTCACTACAATCCATGGAGTGAGCAAATTCATTAGACCAAAAAGTTTGCTCAATCACTCCTCCTGCCCCTTTATACCTCACTTATTCCAAGGCAACCACCAATCTACTTCTTGTCACTATATAGGTTTGCAATTTCCAGAAATATATACAAAAGAAACTGTACTATCTGTAATCGTTTTGTCTAGATAATTTTATTCAGCTTAATTATTTTGAGATTCATCCCTGTTGTTTTATATATCACTAGCTCATTTTTTTAAATAAGTCACTTTCCATTGTATTGATATACTATATTTTACTTATCCATTTCCTATTAAATCTATATTTAGATTGTTTCCCCTTTTTGGCTAGTTAACTTGTATCTGGCAACCTTGCTAAATTGTAAAGTCAACTTTAAACCATGCAGTTATGCTTTGAAGATAGTTATTTTACTTTGCTTCTTTTAAGATTTTTCTTTATTTTTTGTTTCTTTCTTATTGTACTATTATAAAATATTGATTAGATTAGAGTGCATGAAAGTTTAATATAGTAAAAAGAGTGCAAGCTTCTCATCTTTAAATATAGAAATATACATGTTTATAAAAACATAATATTTTTTCTCTTTTAGCTTCTCCACAGTAACACTAATGTTACTCTTGTTTTTTCATGCCATCATAAAGATATGGTTAAATCTCAAGTATTGCAATAATTTGAATCTATGACAATCATTAGGTCAGAATTATTAGACAAGAAGATCCTTAAGGCAAGGTCTATGTTTTGATTTTCATATATTAAATTCAGTGGTGCTTCACACATATTAGGAAGACAATATACTCTTAAATAAATCCACTTATAAATAGCAAAATATCATTCTGTGTGTGAGCTGAGAAAGATTTGCCTTATATATAAAGAATATATGAATGTGTTATTAGCAATATGCAGAAAACTGTTTAAGTTTGTCCTGTAATATAAACAATAAATCCTCACTTACTTTTTGTTGGCTTTGAAATGTATTTGATTTATTTCAAATATATGTGGGTATCTGGAAGGATTCTATGTGAAGGTAGAAACCCTTTTATGTAAAACAATGAGAATGTGAACACTTTCCATGCCTGACATTGCTTTCTTTATGATTTCTTATCGACAAAGTTGTTTTGCTTTAATCAAAGGGTGAATGAATGTAGTTGGTAATCTCTGGTAAACTCATAGCAATTTATTTCAAGTCTGGGGACCTTTCGTGCCCTCCTCTCACAATGCATAATAGAATTTCTTATCTTTAAAAAGCCAGGCCAGTCTGTGGCTGTATGGGAGTGATTATAAAATCCTTACCTTTTATTATCTTTAATTTTATGTTTCATCCATTTTATAACAACTTTTGGCATTTCAAAAATTAATAATTAGTGATTGAATTGTGGAGAAAAGATGAAGAGCATATTGTTTGATTCATTCTCCATTCAGCATATTTTTAATTAAAACTAACTCAGTATTTTAAATGACATAAAAGTGGGCTTGGGATGAAGACACCTGGACTCACTTTGTAAATCTTATACTTTCTTTTTCTGTTTTAAATGGATTCAGGGTTCTCTCTACCAGCCAATAAATTGTTTGCTTGCAGTCTCTAAGAAATCATGCAAATGTTGGCAAGATTGATTCTGGCTAGAACAGCAAAGGGATATTGGAGTAAAAGGTGCAAAGCTGGCCAGCATGTGTGGCTCAGTAGATTGAGAGCATTAGTCCCTGCACCAAGAGGTCACTGGTTCAATTACTAATCAGGGAATGAGCTCAATCCCCAGTAGGAGGCCTGTAGGAGGCAGCCCATCGATGTTCCTCTCACATCAATGTTTCTCTCTCTCTCTCTAAAATCAATAAAACATATATTGTTTAAAAGTCACAAAGCTGAAATATTATATTTATTTTTCTCTCTTATAGCAGTTCAATTTTAGGTATTTTCAAAATGAGACAATTACACACTTATAAGTGAAATTATATTGCTGAAGGATAGTTTTATGTGAAATTTAGTGACAAAAACAAATGCATTTTCCACTGAAAACTGACTTTAGTTATATTAAGTATTATATAAATTAAAAGTTAAATATTAAAATAAATTATAGAATGTTGTATATGTCATTTACAGCTTTTATGTAGAATACCTATTTGTTTAGAATTGTGTTGTTTGCTTCACCCCCTTCTAAAACCGAATATTGACTTCTGAAATTGTTTTATGTTTTTTCTGAACTGTTTATAAGAATGTCTTTTGTTTACTTCTCTGGAATTATATTTTTATTTAGTCTAAATAATCATAGTTTAATGTTTACTCTAAATTAAATTTAATGTGCTAACACTTTATTGATTTCCCACTACGGCTTTTATAAACTTTTTTATATTAGATATTTTGATAAACTGTTTTATGAATTTGTATTTATTATCCATCAGATGCTAATCATTATCAAAAAGTGTTCTATAGGGAAGAGTAAAATCTGAATAATTTATTTAATAACCGGCAGAAAATTTTTACTTTACTAGTAATCTTTTCTTTATATAAATGCAATATATCTTATGAAAGTAAACAGTCAATAAAAACCTTAGAAACTAATTTTATTTAATGATCTTAGAAATAATAATAAAATCTACTTTTTGTAATATAGGTGTGCTAATAAGAATGATTTGGGAAAAATAAATATTGGAGTTTTAAATTATTCAACATCAAGTCAATTGTAGCTATAAAGATGCTTTTTAGCTTGTGTTTTGTTCAATAATAGGTAGTGGGCAGAATTTGGCCTATCAGCCATTCAATGTCACAGGGTCTTTCAAAAGTATTTTCTACCCATCTTTATAACCTCATTCCTGTGTTCTTTCATATCTCATCATCTGTTAAACAAATTGTTAGGAAAAGATATACATTCTTTGGTGCCTGAAGCCTAAACACTTATATGGCAGGAGTGGGAGGCTTTTTGAGAAAAGAATTTATGATGTTAATTAGGAATGAAAGTGCATTTTTACTTAGAATGCATATATGAGGCACAGAAAGTTTTAAAAGTTTAAGAAATCTGGCCTGCCAGGTGTGGCTCAGTGGTTGAGCATTGACCTATGAACCGGGAAGTCCAGGTACGATTCCAATCGGGGTACATGCCTGGGTTGCGGGCTCCATTCCCAGTAGGGGGCATGCAGGAGGCAGCTGATTAATGATTCTCTCTCATCATTGATGTTTCTATCTCTCTCGCTTCCTTTCTCTCTGAAATGAACAAAGATATTTTTTTAATTAAAAAAAATCTTAGATATAGGGAAGCATTTGAAATTCCAGAAAAATGACCAAACATCTATATCACACTTGCCTGTTATGACTAAAGAAGGGTTTATACATTGGACATAAGGACGCTTGGAAATCATTACTACATCCAGATGATGAGCAATAACTTAACAATATCAAAAAATAATTTCATATCACATAAATATGCCCCACTATGAACAAACAGCATATACTCCCACTCCAGTTTCCATTAGTCAAATAACAAAATGACAATAATAGCCCCTCCAATGCCACCTGGCATGAGCGAAAGTGTAACAGAGTGAAATCAAATTGGTCTTAATCACTTATATTCAAAACATATCAAATTTATAATTTTTTTAAATATAGGATCACAAGAACATGTGATCTTCTGCGTTCTTGGAAGGAGCTTATGCCGGTGAGGATCCCCAGATCATAAGGTCTTTAGCTCACAGTAAATGCAACTCTCCTCTTATCTAGCCAATCTAAAACCATCATCAGTCCGTAAGTATGTCATGTATTTCTTTCCATGGTGTCTTTGCTTCAGTTTCTCTTTCTCCTTTCAATTTGTATCTTCTTCAAAACTTACACACTTTTAGGACTGAATTTAACTACTTCATTCTGTAGAAATTTTAGTAATTCTTCGTAAGTTTTAGAAATTAATCTGATGACATCATCACTTGACTTTATTCCCCTACTATACTATTCTATTTGGATATAGTTTTCATGGTTCCTGAAATAGCATCTATTCAATGAATTTTAATATATGTACTGTTGAGCATTAAATATAAAATCAAAGAGAAAAAGCAGTTTAAAAATAATTAAACCATAAAACTACTAAAACTGGTAAATAAATTCAGTAAAGTAGCAAGATACAAAATAAATACTCAGATATTAGTTTCATTTTATATACCAACAGTCAACTATCAGGGAGAGAAACTAAGAAAATAATTCCATTAAAATTGCATAAGAAATACCTAGGAATAAGATAAGCAATGAGGTAAAAGACTGATACTCAGAAATTTATAAGACATTAAATAAATAAATTGAAGAAGATACAAATAAATGCTTATGGAGAAGAATTACCTAATTAAAATATCCATCATACCCAAAGCAATCTATAGATTCAATGCAATTCATATCAAAATACCAATGACATATTTCACAGAACTAGAACAAATAACCCAAAAATGTATATGGAACCACAAAATAACCTGAATAATCACAGCAATCTTAAAAGAAGAACAAAGTTGGAGGAATAATGCTACCTGATATCAAAATATACTACACGGCCATAGTGATCAAAACAACATGGTACCGACATAAAAATAGACATATACATTAATGGAGCAGAATAGGAAGCCCAGAAATAAACTCATGCCTATATAGTCAATTAATGAAGCAGTTGGCAAAAGAAGACTTACAGTTGTTTGTAGGAAAAATAATATAATAATTAATAAATATTAATACAAGAATAAACGATTTTGCATACTCACAACTATAAACCTACTTTTGCCCACACCTCTATTTGACAAATAAGTCAATAACATACAAAGAAGTAAAGAAAGTCTATTCAATAAATGGTGTTGTTGCCTTGGGGAACACTTTGCAAAGTATATGATTGTCTAACCATTATGTTGTACACTTGAAACTAATACAAAATAATATTGAATGAAAACTGTAATTGAGAAAAATATTATTTTTGTAATTAATCATTTCACAGTATACTTATGTATAAAATCATCATGTTGTACACCTTAATAAAAAGAAAAACAATTGAACTTATTACAAAGTGTACTATTTAATATCCTTATAGCATTCTTGCCCTGCCAGTGTTCTTAGGGCATTGGCCAGCACATGGAAAGGTTTCCTGTTTGATTCCTGGTCATGGGCATGTACCTGGGTTGTGAGTTTGATCCCCAGCCCAAGTAGGGGTGCAAGCGGAGGCAACAAATCGGTGTGTCTCCCTCACATCAATGTTTCTCTCTCTTCCCCCGACTTCCACTTCCATCCCTTCTAGTCTCTCTTAAAAAAAAAAAAAATCAATGAAAAAATTCTTCGGTGAGGATTAACAAAAAAAATGATAATTCTACATAATAAAAGCCTAATATGCTAAGTGTCCAGTCGATCAGTCGAACGTTCAACCAATCAAAGCATAATATGCTAATGATATGCTAAGGCCACTCACTGCTCATTATGATGTGCACTGACCACCAGGGGGCAGACAGTTGACCGGTAGGTTAGCTTGCTGCTGGGTCCAGCTGATCGGAACTTAGCGAGATGGGGCTGGAAACGCCCTGGAGCCCTCCTGCAATCCCTTCCCAGCCCCGATAGTGCACAGGTGGGGTCCCTTGGCCTAGTCTGTGCCCTCTTGCAATCCAGGACTCCTTGGGGGATGTCAGAAAGCTGGTTTCAGACCGATCTCACAGGCCAGGCCGAGGGACCCACTGGTGCACGAATTCGTGCATCAGGCCTCTAGTAATAACATAATATTCTTATCAATGCCTCTCTATGAACTTTGATAGGAATAATTAGGCGTTCTTTTAATTTTAGAAAAATAAGTTTTCTCTAAAAATAAGAGTATTCAAATATTAACATGTAGGGAATTCATATCTTCTATTGAAGGTTTTTAGAGGAAAGGTCTTTTTAGGTTGACAGGTTGGATCTTATTCTTAAATCTAATTTATAATGCAGCCTACAACATACTAATGTGATAAATTTAATGTTATATTTTAAATAGTTCTGTAATGTTTTTATAATCAGTATGAGAGTCTTCCTGCAATTAAAAAATGTGATTTGGCAATTGGAGAAAATAATCAAAACAATTTCCAAAATATATGTTTATCAGTGCTGTAAAAATGATATTTCTACATAAATACATGCAAAATGAGAGAAGTATATCTCTTGCAAGCCTTTGTCACTTTCTTATTTTTTACTTAAATTTTATTTTTACTAACTAGATTGAAAGAAAGTAAATGACGTAAAGTTCAAATTATAAATGACTTTCAATATATAATTTTGCTAACAGCATTTATTGAATATTAAACAAAAGATGATTAAGAAGTATTATGTATATTTCTGGGAACAATCTTATCATGATGATCTCTATTTCATTGATATTAAATTGAGAATTAGGAAGGTTAGATAATTTACCCAGTTCACACAAATCATTATTAAGATTACAAGTATTTTAAATATCCAAAGCTTACATTCATTGTGTGTGTGTGAGTGAGTGTGTGTGTTTCTTTGTGTATGTGACATAGATAAAAATAAACATATTAATATATGGAAAGGATTACCATTACTACACGATTGCAATAAAAAAGAATTTTGCTTTTTCCTGATTCCCAGGCCATAAGTTTAGAACACTAAAGAATCAAGTGGGAATGTATTTCCACATAAGTTAATTCATGAGAATGCATTTCTTAACCTGATTTTGTTATGCCACTGTAATCTTGTAATTATAGTTAGTTAAAAGAAGTCATGAGAATTAGACCCCAGACAAACTTAGAATTTTGTAAGTTAGGTTGGACTTACTATTGACTTAGAACAAAGAACTTAACTTCTCAAATCTTGTTTTATTAGTTGTAAAACTGGTAAAAATATCTGCATTATAAGATAGTTTTAAACTAATAACAGAACATATGAAATACCAAGATAATTATCTGGAATTATCCAGAATAATTTTAAACTGAGATGAAAATAGATTGGTACTTCACATATAAAATATAGAATGCTGATTCTCTCTAATAACATTGAAATATTTTCTTTATCTTTAGATTACGTATTCTCTAGTTACGCAAAATCAATTACTGGTTTTAAGCAATACTATAAAAATAGGACAACAAATATGACTCATTTTACAATGTTATTTTAATAGTAAATTTACTTCTCATTTGTCTCTATGCCATGAAAAATAATTTCTAAGACCCAAGACCCCACTGATTTTAAAGGAAGGGCAGACTTACATTAGCTCAGCAATGTGCAGGGCAAGACAGCAATGACCACTTCGATTCTGTAGAGACTGACAGCCACACAAATATAAAATTCATTTATTTTTGTAAAAGTCAAAGATGAAGATTCAAGAGTGTGGATATAAAATGTATAATTATGAATTTCATGGAAAACATCAATATCTTTAAATAGTCTCAAGTGAACAAAATTAAGAATGTTAAATAATTTCAAATGTTCTCTATTACATGTGAATTGCACATGTTATGAAATTGTTGGTATAATAAACAGAGTAGTATTCCTAATAAAGTCTTCTCATGCTGATGAACTGAAATTACTACAATTTATTTCCAAAAGCCAGACATAAAGAACTCTTTTACTTTGTTGACTCTTTTGCATATTTAATTTACCAGACGTGTAATGAGTGAGGAGTTATAGGCTGATCTGATCATTACTAAAAGATAAGAGTGAGTCTTTTTGAGAAAACTATCCCACTTTCTCCTAAAAAATATTGAATGAGTGCAAATATTGAAGTTAATTATACTTTTTCTTCATTACAATCAGAAGGAAAATTAAAAAATGATGATAGATACTTGTATCATCTGTACACAAGCATATATGTCTTAAATTTAAAGATTATGCTTTCTTCTTGAATTTATTCTGCATACTTTTTATGTTTAAATGCTTTTGTCTTTTAGAATTATTTTAAATAGTATATAATGGATGAATGAGTATGTCTGTGGCATTTCACATTCTTACTTGGTCCAATAAAACATTTTAAAACTTACTGCGTATTTCCATTATTTATAGTTTTAATATTAATCAGGTTTTGTTAATATTCAATAAAGCACATTTTTTGAGAATTTTCTACTCTTCATTGTTTATTATTTGGGCGATTATTTGTTTTTGTTTAAGAGAACCAGTTTCTAGATTCTTAACGTTTTTTAAATTTATTTGAATTATAATTGATATATAACATTAGTTTATATCAATTAAACTAATAACATTATATGAGTTTCAGATATACACCATGGTTTGATATTTGTGTGCAAAATGATTACCACAATACATCTAGTTACCATGTGTTACCATACATAATTATAATGTTTTTCTTGTGATGAACAATTTTAATATTTACTATCTTAGCAACTTTTAAATATACAATATTGTATTGTTAACTATAGTCACCATGCTGCATATTACATGGCCATGATGGATCTATACTAATAAAAGGGTAATATGCTAATTAGACTAGGTGACCGGACATCTTCTGGACATTTGACTTCCTTCTGGACAGTTAGGGGGAACCAGGCCAGCAGGGGGGCAGTTGGGAAGTGACCATTCAGGCAGGCAGGCGAGCGGTTAGGAGCAAGTGGTCCCAGATTACGAGAGGGATGTGAGAGAAGGCCTAAACCAGCAGTCAGACATCCCCCGAGGGTTCCCTGATTGGAGAGGGTACAGGTCGGGCTGAGCAACCCCCATCCCCATGCATGAATTTTGTGCACCGGGCCTCTAGTTTATTTCATAACTAGAAGTTTGTAACTTTTTAGCTCTTTCACCCATTTTGTCCACCTGTCACCCATTCTTCCCCTCAGGTAACCACCAATCTGTTCTCTCTGTCTCTGAGCTTGTTATTTATGTTTGGTTTTGGTTTTTAAATTCCACATGTGAGAACATATGGTATTTATCTTTCTATATCTGGTATATTTTACTTAGCATAATGTTGATGATTTTCTTTGCTCTGCAGAAGCTTTAGAGTTTGAGTGAGTCCCATTTATTGATTTTTGCTTTTGCTTTTGGTGTAAGATAAAAAATAAAAAAATAAAAAAGGATTGCCAAGACTGATGCCAAGGAGCTTGCCACTACGTTTTCTTTTAGGAGTTTTAAGGTTTAAGGTTTTACATTCAAGTATTTAATCCAGTTTGAGTTAATTTTTGTGTACTGGGTAAGATACTAGTCTAGTATTTTTTTTTTTCTTTTGCATGTGGCTGTTCAGTTTTCCCAGCACCATTTTATTGAAGAGATTGCTGTTCTCCACTCTATATTTTTAACTACTTTGTTCTTCTTTCTCAAGATTGCTTTCTCTTTTCGAGGTCTTTTCTGGTCCCATTTAAAAAAAAGAAAACAACTATGGATCTATGAAAGGTATCAATTTGGCAGGTGCAGAATATACCCTGCCATAAGACCCATATTAACCATTCAGAACCCAAACACTCATTCCTCCAGCTACCAGGCGTGTGAGCTACTGACAGATCACAGCTGAATTAAACTAGGTTGACCTGAAGGGAGCTGCCTTGCCCAAGACCATGTCCCATCTCTAGGAGTAGAACATATCATGATAAATGGCTCACTATATAAAACCATTGGTGGTTTTAGGGCCCTAACTAGGGGCTAAGGAACAATTATGAGAAATATTCATAGCTAACATTAATTAATGTTATTTTTCTGTACTTACTAAAAAATCATTTTAGCTACTTGGTTATTAATCAAGCTACTTGATTTCTAACTAAAAAAGAACCACCTTGCTTAATAGAAAATATTTTCCAGATTTGGGGATCTGGGTTTGAAAGAAGAGAACTGTGATAGTCTTCTAACCCAAAATGGCCACTATTTTGAGGTGTCCTTAGTGACTGTCATCCTTGATGTAAGGTGTTTTTTTTTTGTTTTTTCCCATTTAGGGCACTTTTTTATTTTTAAAAAGTTGTGAAAGTTGCTAATGCGTGGCATTAGTGTATGTAAAACAATAACAAGGGGAGAAGATAGCTTTTATGTAATTAATAAACTATTTTTTCCACAAGATATTTTTGGGTTTTCATATAAAGAGAAAGAAGGAAAATGCTGAACAGCATTGTGGGTGTGGGTATCTTGTGAGGTTTCTCTGTATTTGTGTTAACTAATCAAGCATGAACAAAATGTCCTGCTCTCTATTATGTTGTTTATTATAAAAGTGCTTCAGATTTAATTTTCATGAAAGTACTTAAAAGAAATCCTTACTACAAGCACAAACACTTATAACACTTCAGATAAACATGAGTGTTTGCAGTAGCCAAAATTGAAATGCACAAAAAGATGAATCCCAGCCATCAGGAAAATATTTTTATATGTAATATCTTGCTTTTGGAAAATTACAACAAAATCTATAAGATTTTTAGCTTATTTTTGAAATAAAACCGGTGCTTGTTCTAGGACATAGTCAAGTACAAAACTGGGGATGAAGATACTTGTAGAGTCTGGAGTGTATGGTGAATTGATCACAGTGCAGTTCTATACATTAATGCTATAAAGCTATGTTTTAGAAACTTTGCCAAGATGACTAAGTGATAAATAATTTAACAAGAAAATTAATTAATATAAATATGGGGAAAAAACTGACAAGAAAGGAATGTACCTTGGAATAGAACCTGATTATTTTTGTAACCTGGTCATGTTTTGCTAGGGGGTGAGTCTCTCTAAGTCTGCAAGTGTTTCAGAGGTATGTCACTTGAGGATGTAGTTTCATTAAGATACGATGTAGAGCCCTGCCCAGGTAGCTCAGTTGGTTAGAGTGTCATCATGATATGCCAAGGTTGCAGGTTCGATCCCAGTCAGGGCACATACAAAACTCAACCAGTGAATGCATAAATAAGTTGAACAAGTACATTTCTTTCCAACTTCTCTCTCCCTTCCTCTCTCCCTCTAAAATCAATTAAAAATATATGATGTAGAAAGCCCGAAAATAGCTAGGAAGAGAGGAGGCTGAGAAATATTTTCTGTAATGAGTATATCTTAGACATTGGAATAAATTTGGTAGAATGAGGTGATAATTTACAGTTGTATTATAAAAGGGTTTGCCACTTCCAGTAAGATCAGAAGGAATCTTTACCACAAAAAAAGAGAGGTCCAGACAAGTTGACAATAGCTGGGATGCCTAGCATCAGATTTATAAGTGAGAGAGACTTTCTATGTAACAGAGAACTGGGGAAAGAAAGAGCGTAGGCAGAGAACTGTCAGAAACCCCTGTGTGTAAATTAGGAAAAGAGATTAAATATCGTCCTTATTAATTTATTTATTCAACCAAGAATTATTTATTGCATACTATATGTCAGGCACGCTTCTGTAGCAGGCATGCAAACAAAACTCTTTACTCTCATAGATTACATCCCCGTGGGAGAGGTAAACAATAAAAAGGGAATATTTAAGTAAGTATACTTTTTGTTAGCTCATGATCAATGCCAACTAGTAAATTAAAACATGGAAAATA